>NC_141874.1:669414866-669717896 GCF_056163025.1 Triticum urartu | reverse complement strand
CATACACACACATACTACTTAATGATTCATTCAATAATAGTTCATGAACTAGTAATAATTCCCAATAATAGTCAGCAGCTAGAGGAAGGACACCACAAATAGGTGGAATCCCAGCGAACCTAATGATTCATTCAACTCAACTCTGCTTTGAAAAAAGTTGGCCTCATTTAAATAAGAAGAATTGGAGAAGCGGACTTTCAGATCTATAGTACATACATTGGGCCAAAATTAAGGTCAAATTTACCTACAAGACGGCATGTATAATAATAGTAGTAGTAGTAATTCACCACTGAGATAGATGAGAAGATGAATTGATATGGGATTGTTAGACTCGACATTGACGGGTACAGTATCAAATTTGTTCTTCCTTTGCAAGAGAGGAAGAGAAATTAGATTGGGGATCGGAAGAAGGTGGGTACGGCCGGTGGATCTGTTCATTGTTGTGGAGGAAGGAGGGCTTGTAGGCTCTTGGGGTAGTCCTCTCCTGCCTCACCTCACCTCGCCTGCTGCCTCACGCAACAAGTCAGCAACGTTGCTGTGTGTGTGCGTCTGCGTCTGTGCAAACCAAAGCTGGCTGCGCATGAGGGAGGGAAGGGAAGGAAAAAAGGAAAGGGAAAGGGAAGTAGATCGAGAGAGTACCTTGGCGGCCATGGCGTCATCGGCCAAACGGAGTGGAAGCAGACGGACTGATGGAGGTCATGTCCAGGCGCGCGAGCTCGCGATTGGGGAGATGCGGCTAGCGCCATGGAGGTGGAGCTCTAGGTCCTAGCCGTCGGCCATGGATGTGGATCTCCAGGTCCAAGCCCTTGGCGGATCTCGGACTAAGAGCCGCCGCCTGACCTATTCTCTTCTCGTCGTCTTCTAGTGAGGGGAGGGGCGAGGGTGGTGGAGACGGCGGTCGTGCGGAGGCCTGGCCGGCCGGCTGCAGCGCTCGGGGCTGCACACACTCGTGGATTGGGAGAGGAGAGGAGGCGGAAGAAGGTCGGCGGTGGAGGGGATTTGGATCGAGGTTTGGGTGGAACTTTTTTTTTTTGGTAAACGTGGGCGGGTGGATGGTGGAGTGGTTGGTGGGGTGGGAGAAGATGCAGGTGGTAGCGTGGGGTTTATAACCCGCGCTACTACTATGGACTTAGTAGTAGCGTGTGTTTATAACCCGCGCTACTACTACGACTGGTCCCGGGAGGCACGGTGGAAATCACTTAGTAGTAGAGAGGGGTAAAAACCCGTGCTACTACTATCGGGTTATTAGTAGCGCGGTTTCCTCAAGTTCGCTACTGCTAATTAGCAGTAGCGTTTGTTTTTGAACCGCGCTGCTGCTAAGATTCTGTGTATAAGGTTTTCCCTAGTAGTGTGTGCTAAATCTTGCTGGAGGGGGTTTTCTTCGGCGCTTTCCGGAGTATTATTATCTCCCGTGCTGGAATCACCATGTTTGTTTTGGCGGGATTTTGAGCGGCGCCGCTGACGCCGGCGCTTAGGCTGTTTCTTGGAGGGGTCATCCTCCGCTGTTCCATCGCCATCTCCCTCTTTTGGGGTGTCCACCATGTATATGTCATACGACGAGGTGGCTTTCCAGGGCCTAGTAGGTGCTGGTTCTTCATCATCTCCTTCATCGGCGTCCATACCGTCGATGTCTTCGGAGTTAAAGTCGAGCATGTCGGTTAAGTCGTCGACAGTGGCTACAAAGTGGGTGGTGGGTGGGCTTTGAATTTCTTCATCGTCCGTACCCCAACCTTGCTGACCGTAGTCCGGCCAGGGCTCTCCTGATAAAGAGAGAGACTTTAGTGACTTCAGGATATCGCCGAAAGGCGAGTGCTGAAAGATGTCCGCGGCGGTGAACTCCATGATCGGCGCCCAATCGGATTCGATCGGTAGGGGCGCGGAGGGTTCGGACTCCGGCTCCTTGGAGTCACGAGTCTCGCAGAGTACGGGGCTGGTGTTCGGCTCAATCGTCGTTGGGGTCGCAGCCCCCGAGGTGGCGTCCAACCGCCCATCCTCGATCGGTGCAGTTGGCTCCGAATTAAGGGTCGGAGCTGACGCGGGTGCGGCCTCCAGGGCACTGTTCGGCGGCAGAGCTAGATCATGCTCGTCGTGACAGTGCGGCGCGCTCGGCGTAGCTTTCGATCTGCTCCAGACGGCCAAGCGAATTGGCCCGTAGTGCGAAGCCGCCGAAGGCGAAGATCTGTCCGGGGAGGAAGGTCTCACCCTGGACTGCATCACTATTGATGATCGTAGGAGCCATCGAGCCTGACGACGACGACACAGAGGAACTCTCAATGAAAGCACCAATGTCGGTGTCAAAACCGGAGGATCTCGGGTAGGGGGTCCCGAACTGTGCGTCTAGGCCGGATGGTAACAGGAGGCAAGGGACACGAAGTTTTACCCAGGTTCGGGCCCTCTTGATGGAGGTAAAACCCTACGTCCTGCTTGATTAATATTGATGATATGGGTAGTACAAGAGTAGATCTACCACGAGATCGGAGAGGCTAAACCCTAGAAGCTAGCCTATGGTATGATTGTTTATGTGTATGTTGTCCTACGGACTAAAACCCTCCGGTTTATATAGACACCGGAGAGGGTTAGGGTTACACAAAGTCGGTTACAATGGTAGGAGATCTTCATATCCGTATCGCCAAGCTTGCCTTTCACGCCAAGGAAAGTCCCTTCCGGACACGGGACGGAGTCTTCAATCTTGTATCTTCATAGTCCAGGAGTCCGGCTATCCGAACACCCCCTAATCCAGGACTCCCTCACCCACATTAGGGTAGCAGTGTATTTGTTTATTTGGATTGTCTCACGCCTTTTGAAAGTAACCTTTGTTTATTTATGTCAACCTCCACATGTGAGTAGAAATACATTTGTGTATTTGTATGGTCTCACAAGTGAACTCATAACCAACTCCAACCTTTATAAATAGGAAACATATATTGTCACCATGTACAAAAAACTCTCAGATGAGCACTAGGTAAGAAGTTTTGGTGTATTTTACTTAACACAGGACAATCCTATTTAAAATTAAGTACCGATTGGATCTGAAGCCGAAATGTGTCTATTACCGCGAGAAAGGCATGCGCTCCGATTTATAAGCAAAGCACTGCCCACATACCACATGGCACACAATCAAGACATGATACATCCACTCCAAGCAAACTGCATGTAAGAAGAAGGGCACCACTTGAAGTTTTTGAAGTCATTCACCATGAACAGGAGTCACCATGAAGAGACGAAGTCATGCATGATGAATTGAGTGTTATAAGGCGACGCCTTCAGGAATGGCAACCGCCACCCTCCAGTCAGGGATTAAGGTTTCCCCAGAGCAACATGGAGGACGAAAAGGAACCGCGACGACGCCTTCAAGAAGGATACGACGCCCATAGGGGCCGCCGCCGCCGACCTGGCAGATCCAAAGCTAGTCTTCACCCCAGGAAGCCCTCTTTGCATCCAAGATGTCATACCTTGGCCACTACGCCGCCAACACGACCATGGTAACCACCCAACACCCGAGACGCGAGCTCCGCCCATGAGCACCACCGCTCCCACCTCCAAGGTCGCCACCTCGACAACCATGGCCCTGACGCCATCCCCACCTCAGACTTGAGAGGCGCGGGGGAAGGCACCTCCTTCCCCACCCCCGAACGGTCCCAAGTCCGAGCCCCCCACCCACCCCCCAAACAGCTAGATCTGGCCACCACCATGCCACCTTGCCCCGGTCGGGAAAAGAACGAGCGCCCCGGTGGTACACCGCCACCAGACAGGAGACAAGGATGGTTCCGTGACCCTCCCGATGATGGATGCATCCCTCAACAGTGGCCAACAACTGAGAGAGGTCCAGCTTACCAAGGCAGAGCACCTAGTACATGTGGCAACCAATCAATCACCTAGCCCTAATGAAACTCTAGTGGTTTCACCATGGGCGCACAACCATTGCTGACAGCTTTTTATGTCGTCAAGCCTTGAAGCCATTGGTCTTGGTCATGTTGATATAGATGTGTTTGGACCCCCAACCTGGTGTTTCTTTCATGGATGTGTGATGTGGTATTTTTGTACCGCTCTTTTTATTTTTTGAGGGAAAAGCCGCCATGGCTAGCTTTATTAATATCAAACAACACTTACATAGTCCGCTAAAAGTTCAAGGATAGAAGCTGGAGGTGAGTCCAACCACACATTTCGTGGATCAGCACGTCCATGTTGCCTCGCCCAATGCTGGTAGCGTACATGTTGCCTCACCCAAAGCTGGCTACATGCAGTACTCCCTCCGTCCTGAATTACTTATTGCGGAAATGAATGTATCTAGACGCACTTTTAGTTCTAAATACATCCATTTCCGCGACAAGTAATTTAAGAACGGATGGAGTAGTATGTTGCTCCAGCCATCTTTGTTTTTTCCCGAATGAAGCTAATAAATAAGATCTGCTGAGTGATGAGTAAATACTCAGTTGATTAGATTTAGGGAGTGTGTAATGTAGTTAAAAAATGGAATCTAGGAGTAGCCAGTCTCTTTTTTTTTGACCGAGAATAATGATGGCGTCTAATTCTATTGGAGTAGTAGCAATTAATTTGCGTTTGGCCAACCAAATCCCCACACAGGGCCGCGGATAGCACGCGAGGCCCACGAGTGCAGTGCACACTGACTCGGCCTGATATATAAGGGTATGTACAATAGTTGATAAGATAATTTTATCTTAGGTCTTGCATGTAATTAAAAGATGACAAAAAATGATGTCTACAATGGGTCATTTCTTAGCCTTATCTTCATAACTAGTTATTCCTAAAAATATGATGACACATATTATACTAAGATATTATCTTTTATTTTATCTTAAATAAGAGAAGACAAGCTTTTTTTATGAGTTCTTTCTTCTCCATCTTATTATTTATTCTACATGCCATTTCTAAGATAACACCATTGTACATGCCTTGACCCCAGCCCCAGGCAGCGAGCCACTAGCCTGCGTCTCCTCCATTCCGGCCTCCTCCTGGACGCTGCCGCCTGCGCCTGCGCCTTAGCCTTCGGAGCGAATCGAGCCGACGTCGCCCCCCACCCACCCGGCCGCGCCCACCTCCGGAGCAGGTGAGGATCCTTCCCGTCGTGGTTTATGCTCGCCGTTGCCGGCCGTGGTCTCCGCGCGCTCGCTGCTTACTCTTCCCCGAGCCCCCGCCGACCCCGATATCTGAGCAGTTCCTCGCACGCACGCACGCGGCGCTGGCGGGGACGGGGATCCGGTTCCCGTCGGTGCTGTGCTGCGAGGATTATGAATGTCGCACCAGTTCTACGTTTCCGTGATGGAGTTGGTTTGGATCCGGATGCGAGGTGCTTTTGTCTGCCCATCCATTCAGGTGGCAGTTTATTTTAGGGGATTTGGCGAGGCTTTGGCCTGGATTTCAGGTTTTTTAGGGCGATTCAGCGAGATTTTGCCTGCAGCTAGCTCTGAAATCCAGGACACCAAGTTCCAGGCCAGCTGCAGGAATCATGGATGCAAACAGTTCCGGGTTGTATAGGCAGTCACATGATCCAGAATCATGGATGAAATCCTGTGTGAGGCATATAAGTAACTAGTACGTGCACTAGGAACCTCGTATAAACTGCACGAATTGGTTCGTTTAATAGGTGATTAATAGCAACACATCACACCTCCATTATTGTTACTTCCTTCCTTAATTTAGTTGGTATAGGCGATACATTTGGGCTGCTGTTTTATGGTACTACTAGCAAGTAAAAAAAAACTGAAACTGATAGAGGCATGATCCCTGCATTAGTTACAAGGTTCTGCATTGCATTGGAAAATGTTTTTGGTTTGATCACTTGCCTCGGCATGCATGCTTGCTCATACATACGACTGCCACAAATAAGATAACATGGTTGCTTTGCTTCTGTATTTGGTACGAGCTAGTATGGATGAATTGCCAGCCGATGTGTAGGGATGAAAACAGAGTGGAAACTTTCCGCTTTTCCGGAGGAAAAATGAAAACGAAGAGGAAATATGAAAACGAAAATGGAATTTTGCAAAACGGAAGTGAAAATGGATTTTTTATGCGAAAACGGAAACAAAAACGGAATGGTGTGTTCCGGTGAAACAGGCATGGAAACGGAATTTTCCATTCTGGTGGGATATGGATTTTCTGTTTTTACTATAGGCATATGGCTGCTTTCCCAACTACGATCATTTGAGCCCAACCTCTAATATCGCACATGTACTCAACTTCCCTATGCACAATTGTCCACTACTAGTACAATACTATCCTAAGTTGCTAAAATAAACATACTATTTTCTAGCCATATTAACAATTCATTAAACTTATTTTTGTGTGTGTGTGTTTCTCTATGATCCAAGGGGGTTTAAAGTTCCGGTCAACGCCCACTTCTGTTTCTGTGTCCGCTCCATATTCGCTCCGTGTCCGTTTCCGATAGTATCTGTTTCCGTATTCATTTCCGACGTTTCTGTATTCGTTTTTGCTTCTGCAAAAGAATATGAAAACAAATGTGGTAGCACTCAATTCCGACCGTTTCCGCTCCGTTTTCATCCCTACCGATGTGCATTGCATGTTTTTTTGTTGTTGCTTTCACTAGCTATTTCCTGATGACAATTCTGCTATTGCTATTGTCATAGGACGCGATGGCAGACGACCTTTGGGAGAACACCAATCATCTGCCCAGGGAGCTCCCGTGAAGTCCAAGGTACGTAGTACTAGCACATGTGTGATATATACTCGCAACAACTTAACTGATGCATGCGTCGGCCCTCCCTCAATATGCCGATGCTCCTCGATATGAAGTACCCTCGCTGGCTAGTGCTACGGAAGCAGCTTAATTGATTCTGGTGACTACAACAAGCGTACGTACCTAGGCCAAGCAGGCTAGCTGCCTGCTGGATGGATTCCTCGAGCTTACCACGCGACGCTAGCTTGCACTAGCCAACAGTAGGCACGTACACCAACCGCCAATCCCTCTTTTTGTTACCTTCTTCCTGATGCAAAGATTGCACGTGTACACGAGTGTACATAGGAGCTGCATGTTTCCCTAAACCTATAGGTACGACTGATCAGCGATTGATTTCTATCATATCATAGCCGGACATGACTCGTGGTCAAAAGCTACTTGTTTATTTGCTCTGTTCTGTCTCTTGTTGTGCAGTTTGCCGAATCCAAGCTCCCAAAGTTCAAGTTCTTGCCTGAGCACAGGTCTCCAAAACCCCAGGTGAACAGGCTGATCAGCAAGTACATCGACTACCTCAACACGATCCAGGCCAAGAGGGAGGACACTTTCAACACCCTACAGGACCAGAACATGAGCAAGGAGTCGCTGGCGAACGCGAGCAAGACGATGAACAAGAAGCTGCACGCCATGGTCAAGTCGGCGAAAGAAGACTTGAGCGAAATCGTGAAGCTGGGCGGCAATGCGCTGGCGGTCCCTGCCCGGTTCGATACCGATGTCAAGGCTCCTCCCCGTGGATAGGTAGTCTGCATGCAAGTCCTCTCACAGACAGACAGACAGTTATGCGGTTCATGGTGTGCGCTGAGACGTGCTTGCTTTCCGGGTGGCGCGCGAGCGTGGAGTGTTTCACTCGTGCCGATCGACAACTATATATAGCATAGACAAGACATACAGGTGCTCGACTAGCTTGTGCACGCGTTGCTACCATTCCAGGTGCATGCTTTTGTGTTGCAGTTGCTGGTGAACTATGTACGTTGCCTCTCCCAAGTTAAGCGCTTGTGAAATTGATCGCCTACCAGTAGTAATTCCTCTGGTTCCTTCCTGCTACTGTTTCTTTACTAGTACTACGTTTGGTCGGATGTGTTTGTGTGTAATTTTGGCCGGCCGGCACTCATGATGTTATATCTGCCACACCATACCTGCCATCGGAGCAACAGAAATAGGAAAGGATTAGCTTCTTTTAGAATCTTGATTCCTTCGTTTATATGAATATGTAAGGATAACGCTAACGCTCACATCATGTGGTGGGAGTCAAATCTGCATGGGGTCTTTTTGCCTAAAACTCACTGCATTTAATGGTGAAAACGGATTTGTAGATGGGGTCTAGTTTTGGGCAAAAAAAAAATCGTCGAAACATATCAACATGTGGTCTAATTTTAAAGATCTCGTCGAGGCGGATTTAATGGTGAAAACAGATTTTTAATTTGCTTTTTTGATTAGAAGATAAAATATTTTTAAGCCGAAGATCAATTTTTTTTTTGTTTATGTTATCTGTTCATACGTGGCAAAATGAGTGGTGATACAGGCGTGTGGACGATGTGCAAACACCCACACATGTGAGCGTTAGTTTTTTCGATATATAATAATAAGCTGCTTTCGCAAAAACAACTTCCAGGTAAAATATTCACGTAAGCATTGAAACTCTCCCACTAAAACTATTCGTACAACTACCAACTAAATACTAGTAATTGGCACGTGCTTTGCACGTTTGTAGCATGCATGTCAATGATTCATGTTGACTTCTTCAATTTTTAAATAGCTAAAACTCATTATTTATTTTTCCTAGCCATGCAACTATTTAACTTTCCAGTAGCTATAACTCACTTTTGGGATGTTGCTTTACATGTTTTTTAGCAACTATTTATGCTTTTTTTAGCAAGGTTCTGGCATGAATGCGCCGGATATTATCTTATTTCGTAAAATATATATACTCGATAAATGTGTAGCACTTGACTATAATTATCTTTTTTGCTTAGATACAATTTCTTATGTCGCATTTTCCCTTTCTTCGAGTGTATATTGTGGAAACTATTATGTCTGTGCGGATCTTTAGAACATAACGGCCAATGCATCCGAATTAAAAATCAATTAAAAATAAAGATTCAAGACTTTCTGAAACTTATTTAACAAACATGACCTAGCATAATACTCGTGTAAAAAGTTTCACGGGGGAATGGCTGTCGTGGTATCCTCGGCAACAGAAACCACAAGTCCAAAAAATATGAATAATAACTTTTATATAGTATCAGTTTTGTTTTTTCCCCGTCCAGAACACCACGCTTACACGTGCAATACATGTCTTACAGTCATGGATTGATTTTTTTTGAGAAACTTGCCGAATGTAAGTATTTTTTAGCAAGTATTGTTTTTGTATCACGTATTGGGCCTCTTTTCTGGGAAGTGGGAGGCGATGGTTCCAGAACACCGTGGAGGTTGTTACGTTCTACTGTTCATTATGAATCCCACCGCTGTCAGCCGTTAGATTTAGCATGATTGATGCTTTAGACCTAGTTCAAAACTGGTACACTATATAGTAGTATAGATATAGATAATTCTTGGTAACTTTCAATTAAATACATAATATTTTCAGTTTTGCTAAAGGGGGCTGCTAGGCGTCGGCCGGCGTATCTTTTTAAAAGATCCGCCACCGCGTGAGCCGTCGGATTTGATAAATCGAGCGGATGCACGTCTTTCTCTACTTCGCAACAGAGACCTTGTTGCAGAAACACTTGCAGATTATCTTGTGGATTTTTTCTGCAACATAGGTTGTGTTATGGGTATTTTTTTGCAACATAGGTCGTGTTGCAGAATTTATTTTTCTGCCTTGATTTTTTGCAATAGAAGTTGCAGAAAAACTTTGCAACTTAGATGATGTTGCAGATTTTTTTCTTTGCCTTCACCTTTATTTGGTGGTACGAAAGAAAGTTTTGCAACATGACTAATGCTGTAGAAATCTTTCTTGCAACAAATTGAATGTTGCAAAAAAAACACCATGGTCGTTTGCCACGAGCTCCCGCCGGACAATGGTGAGGGGGAGCGGCGCCGCCCATCCCCACCATCGCGTCGCCGCCGACGTGAGCCCGCCGGACGGTGGTGAGAGAGGAGAGGCACTGCCCGTCCCCCCATCGGGCCGCCCTTGACGAGCGACAGACCTCCGACCAGCTTGCCTCGTAGCCATCCTCCTCACCTGCTAGATGCACGCCATTGATAGGACACTTGTATACGGGAGAGAGAGGTTGAAAAAGAGATAAGATGAGGGAGAAAGATGAAGAGATAAGACGTGGGTGGACACATATCAAGCAAAGGGACCGGCGGATGGTCTGCTACATAGCATTTGTTGCGGTTTGCTTTCTGAAACAGGTGACCAGTTGCAGGAATGGGAGTAGCTACAGAAATGCATTAGTGACCGCGTTGTTCCATGAAGATAAGGATGAAGGAGAGATACGGCGTGTGGGCCTAATCAAGATGCCTGACAAGCATAGGACGTGGCAGAAGTAAAACAAAAGATCAGTCATTGAACATCAGCTTTTCCCTTTGCTAAATCACATATAGATTTTGGAAAAATGTTTATTTTAAGCTGGCTGATTTCTGTCTCGCGCAAACCGCCTCCTATGCTCGCCACGTGTCCCCATGG
This sequence comes from Triticum urartu, assembly GCF_056163025.1. NCBI lineage: Eukaryota > Viridiplantae > Streptophyta > Magnoliopsida > Poales > Poaceae > Triticum > Triticum urartu. The sequence goes on along the minus strand of NC_141874.1, from coordinate 669,707,553 downwards.
AGCCCATCCACCGCCCATGCTCCGCTTCCTTAATGTTCCCCGAGCTAGATCCCCTTTTCTTCCCCGGATGGTCTCTGCCATGACCACACTCGCTTCTCTCTTCCGCGTGCTCCGTCACCGTCGCATGCATCCGCCATGGTCTTACGCCGGCTGGGTTGCAGCAGCAGCTCGCCGCCGCCGTGCTGCATATCCCCGTCGCAGCATGTCGTCATCGTCACACGCTTCATCGCAGGTCGTCCTCACACCACCGCGTCCATCGTCACAACATCCCGTCGCCCGCCGTGTTGCATCCTGTTGCCTCTGTGTTGCATCCCCGCCTATGCTTTTCATCCCCTATGTTTCTCCCACTCGTGGGTCTTCGCCACGGTATTCATGGATTTCTGCGCTCCGGTAGCTCGTGCCCACCGTCACGCAACAAATCAGGTTGGTTGCTATAGTGAAGGCACCGGTGCGTCGTGGGTGCTGTGATGGAGCTGGGACGAGGGTCAGCCGGTGGCGGCGCTGCAGTGAAGCTTCGCTGGTGGCCATCGGGTGCTACGATGGAGATGAGACATCAGCCGGTGCTGCGATGGAGCACCGCTACGGGGTGCTGGCGCTGGAGTGAAGCTTCGTCGACGGCCATCAGGTGTTGCGATGGAGCATTGCTGCACGGTGGTGGCGCTGCAGTGAAGCTTCGCCGACAGCCGTCGGGTGTTACGATGGTGGTGCTACGACAACCGGTGCTGCAATGGAGCACCGCCGCGCGGTGGTGGCGCCGCAGTGAAGCATGCAGCGGTCGTCGAGGTGATGCGATGGAGCACCGCCGCGCCGGCATCGGCGCTGCAGCAAAACATCACGGCACTGTAGTGAAGCATGGGGCAGTCGTCAAGGTGTTGAGAATGATAGCACTGCTGTGCCGCCGTGAAATATCATATCACCTACGGCAGGCGGGTGCTACGATGAAGCACCACCGTGAATGATGTCAGCGCAGCAGTGAAGCATCGCCGACGGCCAATGGTGGAGTCATTGCGCCGCCAGCCAGGAAGTGCGGCTCCTGCTGCGAACCGAGCGGCCTGCTACCCACGACGAGCGGTTGCTCCTGTTGTGGTTGCAATGAGAGGATGGGACGACCCATGCGGCGATGTTGACCCAAGGTACCGCTGATGCAACGGTAGCCCAGGAAAGGACGTACGTGAACGTGATACCACCGGAGGAGGTGGAATACCTCCTCTCCCATGACTACAGATCTCCCCCGTCGAGACGACGACGATCACCACAACCCGCACAAGGACGAGTGGAACGATGCCGTCAACTTTTTCAATGATGTGAGGAAGAAACTCGCCACAAAGCAGGCCATGCTTCGGGCCGAGTACATCACCAAGGGCTATGTCGAGCTCGACGACGACCAGGTGGTCAGGAGATCATGGCTCAGCCACCAGGTGTATCTCGAGGCCAAAGCCGCCGCTGCAGATGACCATGGTGATTTCGCTGAAAAGCTAAACCGTGGTGAAGAGGACAATGACGAGTGAGTCCGCCAGAGGATAGAAGAACTTCTCAGTTTATCACCATGCAAGCAGTTTATCGAAAATTCACATCTGATGCTGGAGCCAGCTGATACCGAAATCACGTTCGTTGGCTGTCATCGGGATGCATGCGTTTTCTATATTCCACACTACATGCGACAACCGTATTACAAAGTATTCCAGGGCGGGGCCCATGCATTAATTTGCTGCTCAACCACTCCGTCGGACTTGTACATGATACTCGTGGATGGATCAGGTTTTTTCCTGGGCCTCCCTATTCCACTGCGTGTTGACGGACGCAGCGAACGGCCGCCTACCAGCCACTACCAGATCGGGAGCCATGTCCGCCTCTGATTCTCCCCCATCGTGCAAACAACCTGCATACACCCACGTAAGCCAGTGAACTGTGCATCAACCAAACTAGTGCAGCCGCATAACCCACACACGACTAGAATTAGTATAGCCGATGATACTGGTCTACGGAGTATTTTTCAGTAACAGAAACACAAACTACAGCAGTGTATGCATAGCTGATGCACAAAAAACACAAGATTCAGTAAACTCAACGTTTTGCTTGGTTTCTTGCTCATCCAGAAAGTGTATAGAAAGAAACAAGATTCAGTGTACAGTGAGAGAACCCTCAAAATTTTGAAACATGATGCGCATTCAGTAAACATGATGCCCTTTTCCCTTTTCAGTAAACTCAACATGATTACAAACTACTACCTGGTTTCTTGTTTCTGCTGGTTTGCTTGGAAGACTTGGTCTACTATTTTGCTTGGAAGACTTGGCCTGGGACAGAACAGAAATAGGTTGATTGTGAGTGAGATGAATAAGAACTGATGCATTGGTAGATGGTCATTGGTATAATCGAAAGGGTGTGTCTAGGTCTCAGTCGACTGAGACTGCTGATGTCACCATAGGTAGATTAGGCTTGTTTACTGGCTGTCCCTCTGCTGGGTTGTAACCGGCTGAGCGCTGGGCTTATTTCCATTTTTTCTTTTTGTTTATTTGTTACTTCGGGCTGGCCTTCTTACTTTGTTTGTTGTGATTGGGCCGAGCCATGAATTTGTTAATTTGTTTTCACGCACATCCAAAAAAGCTATTGAACAAAAAGACCAGTTACAGTCAGGCCCAGCCGATACAGAAAGACAAAAAACTGTTTGCTCCTCTGCTCATCTGAACCTTGCTATCCATTGTTCGTGGAGTTGATCAGAGCAACTTTGGATGTTTTTCAGTACTAAGTTTACTACAACTTGTACATGCCCTCTTCCTAGTTTCAAGAAAGAATAGATAGACATGGTGATACACGGCTGGTTAACTTCCCTGTATTAAGTAGCTTAGTTAACAAAAATAATGTATTGGCTAGTTCAGAAACTTCAGCAAAGAGTATGGAGACACTTGAATACTGGATCTTCACGGGTTACCAAAAAAGTAATGTGTTAACAAAAAATTGCTGTGTTACCTAGTTAACTTTCTGTATCAACTAGACAAAACTCAGAAAAATTGAATGTATATAGAAAAATGTTATAAACCAGTGTAGCAACTTCTTCAATAAGGAAATCCTCCGACGCTTCCTTGTAAGTGATTTCTGCATGATATCCTCTCTCTTCTAACTCTGGATCTTCAAGACATAGCTCTTTGCCTTTTGCATTTTTGTCGCTCTTAGGGTCGCTTGCTTCATCATCCATGTCAGTGCCCATGTGTATTCATAAATGTATACAATACATTAGTCTTGAAAAACAAGTTTTAAAAAACAGAGGGGTGTGACAAAGTATGACATAGAAGAAACTAAAATCATGCCACTAGCTAGAAGAGAATTTCTACTACTAGTTAGTAATTCAGCATGTCATTCCCCCTAGCACACAAAAATCTGAACAAAAGAAAGTGTACACAAGACAACCTCAAAGACTGAACATCAGCGCATTTCAAGAAATAAAAAAATCTAAACAAAAAGTAAACAATCTGAACAAATACACAACGGCTACTTAGTTATGCCAACACACAAACACACACGCACAGGCACCCACGTACGCAATCTTAGGTGGGGCATTCCAACCCTTCAAAAAGTCTGACTCCTAAAACAGGGGCACCGTCGGTGTCATTTATCGCAAAAAATGAACCTGGAACAAGCTCCAACATACCATCCAAAAAAGGCTTGATTACAAGGTAACTAATAAAAACATCTGAACTTCAATCTGCAACTAAATAAAGCAAAATCTCAGAAACTTGACATAAATTCTGAAGACCAAAATCAAATAGAAATGAACTTAAGGTAATGGTTTGATGTGTTTAAGTATAGCTCCAGGATCCTCATATATTCATGAGAGAGTGGTGCCATCCATTGAATTTAACTAACGGTTCTGAACACTACTCCAGAAATACACATAACAAACAAAAATAGCACACACACAAGCCAAAATCTGAAGAAAATCAAAATCTGAACAAATCATCATGGAGCCATTCAAATGCAAAAATCAAAAACTACTATGTCTATGGACTTGACCAGACCTACTTTGACCAGACCTACTTTGTTTATTGTCACGGCACTCGAGTATTAGGTTGTACAGGAGGGATAAAACATCGTCATGGAGCCATTCAAAATCCAAAATCATGTCTACATGCATCAGGTTTGGGATGGATTTTCAGCAGGCACACTTTCAAAATCAAAAATTGTGCTTGAATGCTTTGCTCTTGCCCCCAATCCCCCACAAAAGCGAAAAAATATGTGTTGAAAACTGGCACGTCTCACTCCTATCCTGCCGCCCTCCGACAAAACGCAAAGTTAGTTGCGAGATCGGTTGCTCGATTTGCATTCACAGACACGTCGGCGGGTTTGTTATGATGCATGCGAGATGCACTACGGGGGAGAGGAGCAGGGAGGCAGGGGGATATCTTACCTGCTCTGCCTACTGTCGGACATGTAGGGTGACACTTGTAGTTGCAAGCCTAGTATTGGAGATGCAATTCCCATCCTCCAACAAAACAAAAGACTAGTTGCAACCATGTTGGAAGATATGCAATTGCAGTCGGGGGTGACAGTTGCAGTTGCATGCCTAGTACTGGACATGCAACTGCCCCCCTCGGATTTGCAAGTACACAAGGCCAATTGCAGCCAGGGACGACACTTGTAGTTGCATCCCTAGTATTGGACATGCAATTGGGCCCACCCTTTCACGTCACTCATACAAAAAACAAAAGTTAGTTGCAGATGGGGTGTACGCATCCAGTTGCGGTTGAGGGCGACCCTTGCAATTGCAAGCCTACTGTTGGACATGCAACTGTCCCCTCCCCCTCTCCGACAAAAAACGCAATGCCACTTGAAGTTAGGGAGGAGACATGCAGTTGCGGTCAAGGGAAACACTTGCAGTTGCAAGTCTAGTATCGTACATGTAGCTCGCACCCCTCTCCGCCCCCCTACCAAAAAATGTTAGTTGCATTTGTCTATGTGGGCATGCGATTGCGGTCGAGGGTGACACTTGAAGTTGCAAGCCTACTGCCGTACATGCAACACCCCCCTCCGCCTCTCTGACAAAAAAGCAAGGCTAGTTGTAGTCAGGAGGGAGACTTGTAGTTTCAATCGAGGGCGACACTTGCAATTGCAAGCCTACTATCACACATGCAACTCGCACCCCGCTCTCCCGCCGCCCCACTTACAAAACAAATGTCAGTTGCAACCGGGTGTGTGGGCATGCAGTTGTAGCCATGTGTGTAGGCAAGCAATTGCACTTGAGGGCGACACCTGTAGTTGCAAGCCTACTATTGGACATGCAACTAACCCCTTCCCCTCTCCGACGAAAAATGCAAGGCCAGTTGCAGCAGGGAGGAGACATGCATTTGCGGTCAAGCGCACCACTTCTAGTTGCAAGTATAGTATCAGACATGCATCTCGCACCCCTCTCTCGCCGCCCCTTACCAAAAGAATGTCAGTTGCAACTGGGTATGTGGGCATGCAATTGCAGTCGAGAACGACGCTTAAAGTTGCAAGCCTATTGTTGGACATGCAACTGCCCCCTCCAACAAATGCCTAAAGGCAAGTTGTAGTCGGAGAGGAGACATGCAGCTGTGGTCAAGGGTGACACTTGTAGTTGCAAGTCTAGTATCGAACATGCAACTCACACCCACTTCCAGCGCACCCTTACAAAAACAAAAAATGTCCAGTTGCCTTTGGGTGTGTAGGCATGTCGTTACAGTTGAGGGCGACACTTGCAATTGCAAGCCTACTATTGTACATGCAACTGCACCCCCCTCTAACAAAAAAGCAAGGCCAGTTGCACTTAGAGAGGAGACATGCAGTTGCGGTCAAGGGCGACACTTGGAGTTCCAAGTCTAGTATCGGACATGCAACTCGCACCCCTGTCCCGTCGTCCCCTTACAAAAACAAAATTATTAGTTGTAGTCGAATGTCTGGGCATGTGATTGCGATCGAAGGCGACACTTGTAGTTGCAAGCCTGCTGTTGGACATGCAACTACCCTCTCCCCCTCTCCAACAAAAAATGCAAGGCTCGTTACAGTCGGGAGCGAGACTTGTAGTTGAAATCGAGGGCGACACTTGCAATTTCAAGCCTACTATCACACATGCAATTCGTATCCCACTCTTTCGCCGCCCACTTACAAAACAAATGTCCTCTGCAGTCGGGTGTGTAGGCATGCAGTTGCAGTCGTGTGTGTAGGCATGCACTTGCGGTTGACATGCAGTTGCAGTTGCGATCGAGGTTGTACAGGAGGGATAAAACATTGTCATGGAGCCATTCAAAATCCAAAATAATGTCTACATGCATCAGGTTTGGGATGGATTTTCAGCAGACACACTTTCAAAATAAAAAATTGTGCTTGAACGCTTTGCTCTTGCCCCCAATCCCCCACAAAAGCGAAAAAATATGTGTTGAAAACTGGCCCGTCTCACTCCTATCCTGCCGCCCTCCGACAAAAATGCAAAGTTAGTTGCGAGATCGGTTGCTCGATTTGCATTCACAAACACGGCGGCGGGTTTGTTATGATGCTTGCGAGATGCACTACGGGGGAGAGGAGCGGGGAGGCAGGGGGATATCTTACCTGCTCTGCCTACTGTCAGACATGTAGGGTGACACTTGTAGTTGCAAGCCTAGTAATGGAGATGCAACTCCCATCCTCCAACAAAACAAAAGACTAGTTGCAACCATGTTGGACGATATGCAATTGCAGTCGGGGGTGACAGTTGTAGTTGCATGCCTAGTACTGGACATGCAACTGCCCCCTCGGACTTGCAAGTACACAAGGCCAATTGCAGCCAGGGACGACAGTTGTAGTTGCATCCCTAGTATTGGACATGCAATTGGGCCCACCCTTTCATGTCACTCATACAAAAAACAAAAGTTAGTTGCGGATGGGGTGTATGCATCCACTTGCGGTTGAGGGCGACCCTTGCAATTGCAAGCCTACTGTTGGACATGCAACTGTCCCCTCCCCCTCTCTGACAAAAAACGCAATGCCACTTGCAGTTAGGGAGGAGACATGCAGTTGCGGTCAAGGGAAACACTCGCAGTTGCAAGTCTAGTATCGTACATGTAGCTCGCACCCCTCTCCTCCCCCTACCTAAAAAATGTTAGTTGCATTTGTCTGTGTGGGCATGCGATTGTGGTCGAGGGTGACACTTGAAGTTGCAATCCTACTGCCGTACATGCAACTCCCCCCTTCGCCTCTCTAACAAAAAAGCAAGGCTAGTTGCAGTCAGGAGGGAGACTTGTAGTTTCAATCGAGGGCGACACTTGCAATTGCAAGCCTACTATCACACATGCAACTCGCACCCCGCTCTTCCATCGCCCCACTTACAAAACAAATGTCAGTTGCAACCGGGTGTGTGGGCATGCAGTTGTAGCCATGTGTGTAGGCAAGCATTTGCACTTGAGGGCGACACCTGTAGTTGCAAGCCTACTATTGGACATGCAACTAAACCCTTCCCCTCTCCGACCAAAAACGCAAGGCCAGTTGCAGCAGGGAGGAGACATGCATTTGCGGTCAAGCGCACCACTTGTAGTTGCAAGTATAGTATCGGACATGCATCTCGCACCCCTCTCTCGCCGCCCCTTACCAAAAGAATGTCAGTTGCAACTGGGTATGTGGGCATGCAATTGCTGTCGAGAACGACGCTTAAAGTTGCAAGCCTACTCTTGGACATGCAACTGCCCCCTCCAACAAATGCCTAAAGGCAAGTTGTAGTCGGAGAGGAGACATGCAGCTGTGGTCGAGGGCGACACTTGTAGTTGCAAGTCTAGTATCGAACATGCAACTCACACCCTCTTCTGGTGCCCACCTACATATCCCGGCGCCCCCTTACAAAAACAAAAAAATGTCCAGTTGCCTCTCGGTGTGTGGGCATGTTGTTACAGTTGAGGGCGACACTTGCAATTGCAAGCCTACTATTGGACATGCAACTGCGCCCCCTCTAACAAAAAAGCAAGGCCAGTTACACTCAGAGAGGAGACATGTAGTTGCTGTCAAGGGCGACACTTGGAGTTCCAAGTCTAGTATCGGACATGCAACTCACACCCCTGTCCCGTCATCCCCTTACAAAAACAAAATTATTAGTTCTAGTTGAATGTCTGGGCATGTGATTGCGATCGAGGGTGACACTTGTAGTTGCAATCCTACTGTTGGACATGCAACTGCCCTCTCCCCCTCTCCAACAAAAAATGCAAGGCTCGTTACAGTTGGGAGCGAGACTTGCAGTTGAAATCGAGGGCGACACTTGCAATTCCAAGCCTACTATCACACATGCAACTCGCATCCCGCTCTTTCGCCGCCCACTTACAAAAAAATGTCCTCTGCAATCGGGTGTGTAGGCATGCAGTTGGAGCCGTGTGTGTAGGCATGCACTTGCGGTTGAGGGCAACACTTGCAGTTGCAAGCCTACTATTGGACATGCAACTGCCCCTCCCCCTCTCCAACAAAAAATGCAAGGCCAAGGAGACATGTAGTTGTGGCCGAGGGCGACACTTGAAGTTGCAAGTCTACTATTGGACATGCAACCCGCACCTCTCCTGCCGCCCCTTACAAAAACAAAATATGTCATTTGCAGTCATATGTGTGGGCATGTAGTTGCGGTCGAGGGTGACGCTTGCAGTGGCAAGCCTACTATTGGACATGCAACTTCCCCTCCTCTCTGACAAAAAAAACCTAAAGGCGGTTGCAGTCGGCGAAGAGACATGCAGTTGCGGACTAGAGCGACACTTGCAGTTGCAAGTCTAGTATCGGACATGCAACTCGCACCCCTCTTTCAGCGCCCACTTACAAATCCCACCACCCCATTACAAAAACAAAAATGCCCGTTGCAAGACAACTATTGATCACGAATGTTTGCAACTGGGTGTGTAGGCATGCAATTCAAAACAACATATCAACACAACATATATGAGTGTTTTTTCAATTATCAACTTTCTTTGGTATTTGCGTCATATCAAAACAACATAAAGGAAAACCTAACAAAACAAGTAAACATTTTCAAATTTTCATTTGGAGCATACTGATACGTCTTCGTCGTATCTACTTTTACAAACACTTTTACCCTAGTTTTGGACTCTAACTTGCATGATTTGAATGGAACTAACCCGGACTGACGCTATTTTCAGCAAAATTACCATGGTGTTATTTATGTGCAGAAACAAACGTTCTCAGAATGACCTGAAACTTCACGGAGCAACTTTTCAGAAAATATGAAAAATACCTGCAAAAGATGAAGGCCAGGGGGCCCACCACCTATCCACGAGGGTGGGGGCGCGCCTGCCCCCCTAGGGTGCGCCCCCTACCTCGTGGGCCCCCTGTTGCCTCTTCGACTCCAACTCCAACTCCATATATTGTGTTTCGGGGAGAAAAAAATCAGAGAGAAGAAATCATCGCGTTTTATGATACGGAGCCGCCGCCAAGCCCTAAAACCTCTCGGGAGGGCTGATCTGGAGTCCATTCGGGGCTCCGGAGAGGGGAATCCGTCGCCATCGTCATCATCAACCATCCTCCATTACCAATTTCATGATGCTCACCGCCATGCGTGAGTAATTCCATCGTAGGCTTGCTGGACGGTGATGGGTTGGATGGGATCTATCATGTAATCGAGTTAGTTTTGTTAGGGTTTGATCCCTAGTGTCCACTATGTTCTGAGATTGATGTTGCTATGACTTTGCTATGCTTAATGCTTGTCACTAGGGCCCGAGTGCCATGATTTCAGATCTGAACCTATTATGTTTTCATCAATATATGAGTGTTCTTGATCCTATCTTGCAAGTCTATAGTCACCTATTATGTGTTATGATCCGTTAACCCCGAAGTGACAATAATTGGGATACTTACCGGTGATGACTGTAGTTTGAGGAGTTCATGTATTCACTATGTGTTAATGCTTTGTTCCAGTTCTCTATTAAAAGGAGGCCTTAATATCCCTTAGTTTCCGTAAGGACCCCGTTGCCACGGGAGGGTAGGACAATAGATGTCATGCAAGTTCTTTTCCATAAGCACGTATGACTATATTCGGAATACATGCCTACATTACATTGACGAACTGGAGCTAGTTCTGTGTCACCCTAGGTTATGACTGTTACATGATAAACCGCATCCGGCATAGTTCTCTATCACCGATCCATTGCCTACGAGCTTTCCTTATATTGTTCTCCGCTTATTTACATTTCCGTTGCTATTGCTATCATCACAACAAAATACCGAAAACATTACTTTTACTACTGTTACCTTTTGCTACCATTATCACTGCTACCATATTACTTTTCTACTAAACACTTTGCTACAGATATTAAGTTTCCAGGTGTGGTTGAATTGAAAACTTAGCTGCTAATACTTGAGAATATTCTTTGGCTCCCCTTGTGTCGAATCAATAAATTTGGGTTGAATACTTTACCCTTGAAAACTGTTGCGATCCCCTATACTTGTGGGTTATCTAGACTATTTTCTGGCGCCGTTGCCGGGGAGCATAGCTCTATTCTTTGAGTCACTTGGGATATATATCTGCTTATCATTATGAAGAACTTCAGAGATCCAAAAATCAAGATCTATCCCTCAACTACGAGGGGAGGTAAGGAACTGCCATCTAGCTCTGCACTTGATTCACCTTCTGTTTTGAGTAAGCTTGTGACACCTACACCTGCTTCTGCTATTCGTTCTGATATGTCGCATGTTATTGATGATGCCACTTCGGCTATGCATGATACTTATGATGAAACTACTTCTATGCTTGATACTACTGTGCCACTTGGTAAATTTCTTGATGAACAACTTGCTAGAGCTAGAGAAATTGAAAATATTGAATCTGATGATACTGATGAAAGCAATGATGAAGAATCACTTGTTATTCCCAAGGGTTATGTTTTTGATCAAGAAGCTTCTTTAGCTATTTTATCTTGCAAAAATAGAAATGAACTCAAAAGGTTATTAGCTAAATGGCGTAAGCAATCTCTAAATGCTAGAATGAAACCTGACCCTACTTTTGCTACTTCACCTATCTTTGTTACTGATAAGGATTATGAATTCTCTGTTGATCCTGATATAATTACTTTGGTTGAATTTGATCCTTTTCATGGTTATGAATCTGAAACTGTTGTGGCACATCTTACTAAATTGAATGATATATCCACCCTGTTCACTAAAGATGAGAGAACTCGTTACTTTTACATCCTTAAAATATTTCCGTTCTCATTAAAGGGTGATGCTAAGATATGGTTTAATTCTCTTGATCCTGGTTGTGTGCGTAGTCCCCAGGATATGATTTATTACTTCTCTGCTAAATATTTCCCTGCTCATAAGAAACAAGCTGCTTTAAGGGATATATATAATTTTGTGCAAATTGAAGAAGAGAGTCTCCCACAAGCTTGGGGAGACTTCTCCAATTGCTTAATGCTTTGCCTGATCATCCTCTTAAGAAAAATGAAATACTTGATATATTTTATAATGGACTAACCGATGCCTCCAGAGATTACCTGGATAGTTGTGCTGGTTCTGTTTTCAGGGAAAGAACACCGGATGAAGCTGAGATTCTATTGAATAATATGTTGACAAATGAAAATAATTGGACACCTCTGGAGCCAATTCCTGATCCTATTCCTAAACCAACTCCGATGAAGAGGGGTATTATATTTCTCAGTCCTGAAAGATATGCAAGAGGCAAAGAAATCTACGAAAGAAAAAGGTATTAAAGCTAAAGATGTTACGAATTTACCTCCTATTGAAGAAATACATGGTCTTAATTTACCGCCTGTTGAAGAACCATACAATCTTAATCCATTACCTATTGAAGAAACTCATGGTCTTGATAACTCGACACAGGTAGTAAAGGTAAATTCTCTCTACAGATATGATAAAGCTGAAATCCCATTTACTAAATTTGCTAGCCCATGCTTAGATGAGTTTGATAAATTTATGGCCAAGCAAGAAGACCTTAATGCTTATTTTGGTAGACAATTGAAATACAATTCAAATATGCTTGAACACTTGGGTGATTATATGGCTACTATCAAAGGTGAACTTAAACTTATTAGTAAACATTCTTCTATGGTTACCACTCAAGTAGAACAAGTACTTAAAGCTCAAAATGATTTGCTCAATGAATTGAATTGTAAAGATAATGATAATGCTGTTAGTGTGGCTACTAGAACTCGTAGTATGACTCAGGAACCTTTGTATCCTGAAGGCCACCCTGAGAGAGTTGATCAAGATTCTTAGAGAAATAATATAGATGTACCTATCTCTACTCTTATAAAAGAATCAATTGGTGATGATGGTGTGTCTGCCATCCGTCATTTCTAACCATCAGATCTGCATCTAACGATTGTGAGGTAAGTTGTGGCATTTTTGCAACAAGGCCCCACTTCTCTGCTCCAATTTGCAGAAAACCCCTTACTATCTTGAAACCAACCACATCCCTCCCTCACCTCATTCCTTACTAGAGTGTTTTTCTTTCAAGTTTGTGAACATGTATTATTCTACTTTGGATCCGTTGCAACGCACGGGCACATTGCTAGTTTCTTCTAAAAAGAAGAAAAAGAAAAATGATAGGACTGTGCATGCTTCTAGTGAACCTATTACTGAAACACATGAGAATCCAAATGATATTTCTATTTCTGATGTTGAAACTCAATCTGGTAATGAACCTGAAACTAGTGATAATGTTCATAATGATGCTCAACCTAGTAATGATAATGACCTAGAAATTGAACCTGCTGTTGATCTTGATAACCCACCATCAAAGAATCAACGTTATGATAAGAAAGACTTTGTTGCTAGGAAACATGGTAAAGAAAGAGAGCCTTGGGTTCAGAAACCCAGGCCTTTTCCTCGCAAACCATCCAAGAAAAAGGATGATGAGGATTTTGAGCGCTTTGCTGAAATGATTAGACCTATCTTTTTGCATATGCGATTAACTGATATGCTCAAAACCAATCCTTATGCTAAGTACATGAAAGATATTATTACAAATAAAAGAAAGATACCGGAAGCTGAAATTTCCACCATGCTTGCCAATGGCACTTTTAAGGGTGGAATACCAAAGAAACTTGGAGATCCCGGTGTACCAACTATACCATGCACCATTAAAAGAAATTATGTTAAAACTGCTTTATGTGATCTTGGAGCCGGTGTTAGTGTTATGCCTCTCTCTTTATATCGTAGACTTGATTTGAATAAGTTGACACCTACTGAAATATCGTTGCAAATGGCTGATAAATCAACTGCTATACTTGTCGATATTTGTGTGGATGTGCCTGTTGTAGTTGCAAACGTTACTATTTTAACTGACTTTGTTATTCTTGATATTCCCGAGGACGATAGTATGTCTATTATTCTTGGAAGACCCTTTTTGAATACTACAGGGGCTGTTATTGATTGCACTAAAGGCAATGTCACTTTTCATGTTAATGGTAATGAGCATACGGTACACTTTCTGAGGAAACAACCTCAAGTTCATAGTATCAACTCTATTGGAATAATGCCATCGATTATATTTGAAGGTTTTGAATTTCCTCTTCCTACTGTCAAGAAGAAATATGATATTCTTATTATTGGGGATGTGCATATCCCCATTGAGGTAACATAGTGTTATTCGAAATTTCTCCAGTTCCATGTTATTCGGAATGAGTTCGTTAACAAGACTTGATCAACCTTGTTAGTGGATTCCTTTTGATGATCATGAGATGGATGAAACTAGAAGGCACAACCTTCTGTACCCCACTTTTACTTTCTGATATTTATATTAAATAAAATAAAAATAAAGGTTTTTCTCTCTGTTATCTGATTATCCGTGCAATATAAAAATACCTCGAAAATAAAAGTTCTCCAAATGCCCTGAAATTTAAATATGATTTTTTCTAGAATATTTGAGAATATTTGGCACTGAGAACACAGTAGGGGGGTCAACCACCTGCCCACGAGGGTGGAGGGCGCGCCTACCCCCCTGGGCACGCCCCTGCCTCGTGGGCCCACGGTGACCCTCCTCCACTTATTCCTGCACCCACACACTCCTTCCTCCCCCAAACACGAATATCCAGCTCAAGCACGAGTTCTAGCTCACTTTGCTGCCATTTCCGATCACCTTGCTCAAAGCACCTCTCACAAAACAGCTTGGGGAGATTGTTCCTTGGTATGTGACTCCTCCATTGGTCCAATTAGTTTTTGTTCTAGTGCTTTATTCATTGCAAATTTTTGCTGCTTAGGTGACCTTGTTCTTGAGCTTGCATGTCTTTATATGGTCAAAAGTAGTTTTGATGCATGATATAGGCTCTAGGCACTTGTAGGAGTAGTTGCTATCAATATTATTGAGTTTGGTTTACTTTTATTTTGAAGTTACTAAAAATTTTCAGAATTTTTCAGAGGAAGAAATATGCTTAGGAAAATGTTCCAAGGTGGTTCTTCAAGGAAGCAAGGACCCAGGATTGCAATGCGTGATGCTGATGACGAGCCACCAAGAGACGCTCCAGTGCGTCCTTGTGAATGGCCTTTTGAGAACTTTTATGGATCGAGCGGGAATTAAGGAAGAATTCAACGCATATTTGCGTAACGCTGATCTCGTGAGCTTCGAGGAAGAGAAGTGCAGCCAGTATCACAACCTCACCAGTACCTTTGTGAGGAGGTTTGAATTTTCAACTTCACATAATTCTCCAACTGTCTTGTTTGATCTTTATGATAATTCTTACACTATGGACTTAGAGGATTTTACCACTGCTTGTAAACTTCCACAATGGGGGAGTATAAGGGATCCTCACAAATTTGAATTTAGAGATTTTCTTGCTAGTATAACTGTGTGAGAATCTAGAGATATAACACAAGCTACCATAGGGAGCATTCACTTTCTAGCTATACATTATTTTGCTCTCTTCATAGGTAGATGCATTAATGGTAAAGATGAGGCATGCCACATGTGTGTCCCTGACCTCAGTATTCTTCTGAGTGTTGTGTTAGGAGACAAATCTTATAATTTGGGAGCCATTGTTGCACGTAGGTTGCATCTTAATAGATTTAATGGAGATTTCTTTGGTGGAATTTATGCAACCCGCATAGCTAATTTTCTTGGTATAGCCATATGCAAAGATGATATTGAATTACCTCCTGCTTACATAGACTTTAATGCTATGGTTCACCACCAGTTTGTCGAGAGGAATGAATCACCTCTCCAGTATCGGCTAATCTTTGACAGATGCCGTGCTGTCCATATTACTCTCCCTGCTCCTGCCTTCTTTGATCATCAGGTAAAAGGAAGATATACTATTACTAGAGAGGAGGCAGATGAGTACGAGAGGAGAGCGGAGGCCGCTCGTCGCCATGCTGCAGCTCAGCAGGCGGTAGCCGCTGCATCGCACTACGACCCCAGCTATTATTATGGATATCCGCCAGGCCAGCCGTGGCCATAGACCAACTTAGGCCAAAAGCCTAAGCTTGGGGGAGTACGTATTTCCCACCGACATTACATTTATGTTTACACACTCATTGCTAGATGTCGGTGCTCATACTTTTTCATTGTATCATCCATGCTAGTTTATTTCCCTTCTTATGCTTTCTTCTTGTGTGTTTAATAAACCTTAAGAAAAACCAAAAAAAATTAGTTGTAGCTTTTAAGCAGTTTAATTTCCATGCTTGTAGTAGTAATTAAAAGAAAACCCAAAAAGATTTCATGTTCTTCTTTTGCTTGTTGGGAGCTTTCCCATGTAAATAGTTTTATTTTTTTCTTTTCTTTGGGGGTCGATAGGAGAAGACCATAATTAAATTGTTGAAGTGGCTCTTATATGCATTATTGTTTATCTGACAAAAGAGCCCATATTTCCTTGTCTTCTCCTGTTTATTGAATGCCCGCAGATTCCAGCTTAGTCCAATGCACGTGCACTATTATTATTATTATTCACATCGTTCGGTCGTGCAAGTGAAAGGCAATTATGATGATATATGATGGACTGGCTGAGATGAGAAAAGCTGGTATGAACTCGACCTCTTTTGTTTTTGTAAATATGATTAGTTCATTGTTCCTGATTCAGCCTATTATGAATAAACATGTTTGCAATGACAATTAGAGATCATAGTTTCTTGTGCCATGCTTGATTAGCTATGAGTTATAATGGTTTACCTTGCGTGCCAACATGCTATTGAGATAGTTATGATGTGGTATGATAGGGTGGTATCCTCCTATGAATGATTTAAGTGACTTGACTTGGCGCATGTTCATGCATGTAGTTGAAACAAAATCAACATAGACTTCACGATATTTATGTTCATGGTGGATTATATCCTACTCATGCTTGCATTTGGTGTTGATTAATTTTAATGCATGTTCATGACTGTTGTCGCTCTCTAGCTGGTCGCTTCCCAGTCTTTTGCTAGCCTTCGCCTGTACTAAGCGGGAATACTGCTTGTGCATCCAATCCCTTAAACCCCAAAGTTATTCCACATGAGTCCACTATACCTACCTATATACGGTATCTACCTGCCGTTCCAAGTAAATTTGTATGTGCCAAACTCTAAACCTTTAAATAAATATCCTGTTTTGTATGGTCGAATAGCTCATGTATCAACTAGTATTGTCTGTGTCTTCCATGTTAGGCGGGTTATTCTCAAGACGAGTGGACTCCGCTCCTCACTCACGAGATAAATGGCTGGTCACCGGGATACCCAGTCCCATGCTTTATGCAAACTAAATCAAAATAATTGCAAACAAAACTCCCCCTGGGACTCTTGTTAGTTGGAGGCACTCGTTGTTTCAAGCAAGCCATGGATTGATGCTTGTTGGTCGAAGGGGGAGTATAAACTTTACCATTCTGTTTGGGAACCGCCTATAATGTGTGTAGCATGGAAGATATCACCATCTCTTGGTTGTTATGTTGACAATAAAAGTATACCGCTCAAAATATTATTCACCTCTGTTTCAAAACCGAGCTCTGGCACCTCTACAGATCCCTGCTTCCTTCTGCGAAGGGCCTATCTATTTAGTTTTTTGCTGAGTCATCATCCACTAATTAAAAAGCACCAGTTGGAGAGCACCGCTGTAATTTGCATTCATTATTGTTAATTTACATTGAGTATGACTTGACTGGATCTCTTTTACCATGAATTACAATGTCTAGTCAGTCCTTGGTCTTTAAAGGTGCTCTGCATTTATGTTTTGCGGTCTCAGAAAGGGCTAGCGAGATACGACCTTGTTATATCATATTATGATTGTTTTGAGAAAGTGTTGTCACCCGAGATTTATTATTATTGCTCGCTAGTTGATTATGCTATTGATATGAGTAAACTCGAGACCTATGCGTTATTGCGAATGTGGTTAGTTATAATCTTTGTTGAAAACTTGAATGCTGTCTTTACATATTTACAACAACAAGAGCAAACAGAGTTTTTAAAAGTTTTTCTTTATCACTTTCAGTTTATCAACTGAATTGCTTGAGGACAAGCAAAGGTTTAAGCTTGGGGGAGTTGATACGTCTCCGTCGTATCTACTTTTCCAAACACTTTTGCCCTTGTTTTGGACTCTAACGTGCATGATTTGAATGGAACTAACCCAGACTGACGTTGTTTTCACCAGAATTACCATGGTGTTATTTATGTGCAGAAACAAATGTTCTCGGAATGACCTGAAACTTCACGAAGCAACTTTTCAGAAAATATGAAAAATACCTACAAAAGATGATGGCCAGGGGGCCCACCACTTGTCCACGAGGGTGGGGGGCGCGCCCCCCTACCTCGTGGGCTCCCTGTTGCCTCTCCGACTCCAACTCCAACTCCATATATTGTGTTTCGGGGAGAAAAAATCAGAGAGAAGAAATCATCGCGTTTTACGATACAGATCCGCCGCCAAGCCCTAAAACCTCTCGGGAGGGCTGATCTGGAGTCCATTCGGGGCTCCGGAGAGGGGAATCCGTCGCCATCGTCATCATCAACCATCCTCCATCACCAATTTCATGATGCTCACCGCCGTGCGTGAGTAATTCCATCGTAGGCTTGCCGGACGGTGATGGGTTGGATGGGATCTATCATGTAATCGAGTTAGTTTTGTTAGGGTTTGATCCCTAGTGTCCACTATGTTCTGAGATTGATGTTGCTATGACTTTGCTATGCTTAATGCTTGTCACTAGGGCCTGAGTGCCATGATTTCAGATCTGAACCTATTATGTTTTCATCAATATATGAGTGTTCTTGATCCTATCTTGCAAGACTATAGTCACCTATTATGTGTTATGATCCGTTAATCCCAAAGTGACAATAATCGGGATACTTACCGGTGATGACTGTAGTTTGAGGAGTTAATGTATTCACTATGTGTTAATGCTTTGTTCCGGTTCTCTATTAAAAGGAGGCCTTAATATCCCTTAGTTTCCGTAAGGACCCCGCTGCCACGGGAGGGTAGGACAAAAGATGTCATGCAAGTTCTTTTCTATAAGCTTGTATGACTATATTCGGAATACATGCCTACATTACATTGACGAACTGGAGCTAGTTCTGTGTCACCCTAGGTTATGACTGTTACATGATGAACCGCATCCGGCATAATTCTCCATCACCGATCCATTGCCTACGAGCTTTCCATATATTGTTCTCCGCTTATTTACTTTTCTGTTGCTATTGCTAAAATCACTACAAAATACCAAAAACATTAATTTTACTACTGTTACCTTTTGCTACCGTTATCACTACTACCATATTACTTTGCTACTAAACACTTTGTTGCAGATATTAAGTTTCCAGGTGTGGTTGAATTGACAACTCAGTTACTAATACTTGAGAATATTCTTTGGCTCCCCTTGTGTCGAAGCAATAAATTTGGGTTGAATACTTTACTCTCGAAAACTGTTGCGATCCCCTATACTTGTGGGTTATCACATACCAAAACACATAAATGGATAAAATAGAATAGGAAAAACATGTACATCCATAATTGAAAGATACACTTCAGTATTACAAAACTAAAAAAACCAACAAAAAAGCTTATAGTTTCACTGATGTAAATTCAGTTCAGGTTCATGTTACACCCCCTCCCTTCCGCTCAGATGCACATTTGGTACTCGTATTCTTACTTGTAGCATATCCATACAAAAAGAGAAAGAATGAAGAAGAGACACATACCATCATGCCCAAATGGACATCTGTCCTCGTGAGGCGGTGAATGAAAGGCAAAGCTATGAATCCATCGTTGAGAGTCAGCAGGCCTTGGAGCTCCAAGTCCTCAACCTCATTCAGTTGAAGCCCCCTAGTGCGAATGATGCCTTCATCATCGTCGCTGGAAGCTTCTCCATTTCATCATCTTCATCTAAAGCTTCCATGGCATCATCCTCATACATAGACTGCTCATCTCCAGATCCGTTGCCAATCTGGATCACGCAAACAACTACCCTAGGGGAGGCTCATCCAAGTAGGACAACACCAGCTGACCCTTCCTCGGTTTGTTGTTTGCATAAAACTTCCTGCAACCTCTCCCATACATTGTGCTTTGTGTGCAACCCATGTGACACTTTACAGTGTACGTCCGTTTGTTTGCCACAAACATCACCTCTTCTCCAGTAATGTGTTGAAACGGATCCTTTAATTGCATGGCACAACCTATTTGGGTCGAACACAAAAATAAAAAATAAATTCAGGAGTGGTATCATGACAAAAAACTAAATAAAAGAAACAAAGGATCAAGAAAATGGAAGATACAAAAACAATTAAAACAGAAACTCTTGAGTTACCCATGTGTTCTTGAAGTCCTGCCATACAAACATGCTGAAACCACTTCCCTCAAACAGACTCCACAAACCATCTCCTGTGCACATAAAAGGAAGAAAATAAATAAATGGGTAACTCACTAACAACACACTACATAAAAAGTAAGAAAATGGATTCAGAAAAGCATAATAAAAAAGAACGATTTCGAAACATCTAGAGAATTTATTTTGCTATTTTTATCTCAATATTCATGCAGCTTTATGACTGTGTGAACAAAGACCCTGCTTACCAGATGCTAAACCCCATTTATTTACACAACAAAAAGTACTATTGCTGTCCCTAATTAATATAATGCAGCAGTGGTGACAAACTACCAGGGGCATGTGCCATCAAATTTCCCTGCTGTGTTAACACTCAGCAGAAAACAACAACATATCAGCTTGTCAAAAAAGAATGACTAGCAGAGGTTATATCCTAACAAAAAGGTTAACTTAGGCAGCCTAAACACATGCTCCTGCTATATAGAGGGGGTAAAACACACTCTTTGTTTAATCTCTGTGCAGGACATGTGTAGGTAGAGTGCTTGTTTACATCAGCGCAAAGCAAAAACTAAAAAATAAAAACTTGTATCTCCTTGGTTTAACATGGCTTATTTAATTTTTGTTATCCTGCAAAGAAATTGCACCTGTTTTACTAAGTGTCACAAAGTCATAGTATAAGATTATCAGTGCAGGGTAGTACTTTTGCTCAAATGCTAGACCAGACCTTCTCAGCTAAAATCCTAAGGAACTTCTCTAAGTACCTACAAGCATAAAAATTAGTAGTACCGGTAGTACTACTTCTAGTCAGTCCAAGGAGAAACTTCATGTCAGTCTCCTAGAGCTACTGGACTTTAGTACTGCTACTAGTTGTAAAAAAGATTTACTGGAGAGTACCAAACTAGTAAATGGGTTCAGTGAAAACTGAAAAAAAATATTCAACATACTACTTGAAAAGGGGGCAAGACAAACAATCAACATGCCACTGCTAGTAAAATGGGTTCAGTAAAAAGCGTACTCTTCTTTCCCTGAGAATGATTTCAACATTCTACTGAGTCGCATGGGTTCAGTAATATATCATACTGCTAGTAACACAAATGGGTTTAGTAATCATACCCACCCCACACAATCTATAGTATAAAAACCAAAAACAAAACCAAGAAACATTTAGAGTGCCACTAAAAAACTGTATTCAACATCTGTCCATGAAAAAAATGAATCTACATTATATGGATGCATGCATACCTACATACCAATAAAATCGAACAACGTTCTTGAAACACAAACACAAATGAAATCAAAATAAAAAGGGCTAAACTCTGGGGCGATTCTCTGCTTGAAACTACTAATCAGTACTTGATCCAAACAAATCGGAACCCACAAAAACAATCCCCCTCTTCAGATCTATGGTATAGAGCCAAGGAAAAATAACAAACAAGTTAGGGATAACTTACTCCACCAGGAGCATCGCTCATCCTCTCTCACTGGGAGTGCAGTAGCACGCCGATCTATCCATCCAAAGAAATCCTGCAGCTCGGAGACTCTTTTTCCTCTATGGAGTTCTTTGGATTCGATAGAGGGGAATGGAGAGAGATGAAGTGGAGTGTCAGTAATTGCGAGTTCCCCTCCTCTTGTTGACCACAGGTGGTTGCTCCCCCTTGCGTCTCCGTAGTAAATTTAAAAAAAAGAGGCCCCAAAAAACAATACAGAACAAACAAAAACCATCTGAACGGTTGTCCAACTCAAAAAAGAGAAACATTCGGCCCCTCCCCCCAGCAAGGGACGATGACCCAATGAAAAAAATAGAAAAAGGAAACGGGCTGGGCCGCGCCTTAGACAGGCCAAAATAAGGCGAAAACACCCCAGCGGAATCTACAGGCAAACAAAGATCGAACGGCTGACTCATCGACTGAGATTTTGTAGCTCCGTAATCGAAAATATTGTAGACAGATGGTCGTGCTCACATTTTTTAATCCAGTTGGTAAATACTCCCTCCGTCCCACAATGTAAGATCGTTTTTCAAACATAGATTGAATAATAATAATATATTGTGGAACGGAGGGAGTAATTACTTGTGCATACCAAATTTAATTCGAGCATGAGGATTGGAGAACGTTTCTCTTCCAGGATGTGAATTAAGAGATAATTCAGTAGTTGGAAATCATCATATGAATGCTCGGCTATACTATGTCTTCACAAACGGCAGTTTAATTAGCACAAGAGTTTTGAATGAAGTGTACTAGGAGTCTAGGGTCTTATATTTTAACTCGTGTATATCTTTTTTCTACACCGGCTATTGTATATTTTGAAAGGTTTGCACTCGTTGTTGAAAGAGAAAAGGATGGGTGGCTTAATATGTCTACTTTTACCTGAAAGGGACTTTTACCAGTATGACCAGGATTGATATGGACAGTTAAACTTCTCACATATTTTCCTGTTAGGTGCGAAAAGCAATTAAGTTTAGAACACCGGTCTCCACCTGAATTGTCGGGCATTAACAAGTACTGATTCCAATCTTACTATTTTCTAAGTTAGCTACCAGTTTGAAAATTTCATAGCAGCTTTAAGAAGGCATAGAGAAAACTAAAGCAAGCTACAAGATAGAAATCTGCTGTATGTTGTGCAATTTCCCGAACAATTGCAATGAAATGATCAAGGAAAGAGAAAGCTGTCACGTTGTCCCTCCACAAACAATCAACAAAGTATACGGTCTGATCAGCTGTATAAATCTGCAATCGTTTTTTGAATGGAGTGAAATGAGAGGAACTTTATGACAAGTATTCCAACATGACTATATGCTTTTAGCACTAACTAGGCCCTATCAAAAGAATCTGAACAGTTCCCCGAAAAAGGACTCAAAGGTTCAGTTCTCACTTCTTACTGGACTCAAAATACCAGCACTCTGGTTCTTTTGAGTCCAGTAAGAAGTGAGAACTGAACCTTTGAGTCCTTTTTCGGGGAACTGTTTGCTTCTATAAAACCAGTTAGTCAAGAATAATATCATTCAACCACTGAGCCATCACATAAACAAGGTTGTTTTCTGAAAACTGACACTACATGGGCAATTCACACATCAAAAGTTCAGAGAACAGCCACTGGAAGCTCTCAACTTTCTCATAACGCATCAAGACGCTAGCTAGGATTATGCTCTGGAAGTGATTGTTCACACCAACGAATGACCCAAAGGACGTGTCATACAAATTAGTCTGATACATTGTGTCGGTATGTGATGACATCACCAAAGAATTTGTACTGCAGCTTGTTGTTTCCATTTGCCCACATAAGGTTCTTGATTCTGCATTCCTCATCCCCTTAGACTCAGTAGGTGAACTCTGGGCCGTTGCGCTGCATCTCTTTAAACACAGCAAGGGTCTTGTTCACATCAGCAGCAGCCTGGTCTCGACTTATCCGGCCACACAGATTCCAGAGTAGACCTCTTTGTGAAAGGTACATTATGAGATGAACCGAAGAAGCTGCCAACTATGTTGTACAGCTTGTTGAGCTTCACATTGTTTCCCCTAAGCCGCTTCACCAAATCTTTTGTGCCTTTTCACCGCAAGTAAGGGACAATAAAAGATGTGGCTTGATCGGTGCTCAGTGATGAACCATCAATTGTGAGCAACTCTAAAGAAGTCTGATCATTGAAGGGCACTCGCGCTAGCAAAACCAGCTATTCTGCTGCTCAGACTTTCCCTGCAAATGAAATCTATCTTTTGTTCAGCTTAGAAGTAAAATTCAGTGCAAGCAATAAAAAAACTTTGATTTTGTGATTTTTTGGTTTCAAATGCTAACCAACTATCCAGACACTTTGCCCGCTCTCAACGTTCAGATGTCTCTTGCCATATCTCATACCAAATCCAAGCTCCAGGAATACAGGTTAGAAAAATCGTAGGATTCCCCAGGGAGTCAAAACTCATCCCAATCTCTGGTTTCACAACATTGTCCGATGGTTTATCAGCATACCTCCGGATTGTTTCTTCCAGTAGAGTGACTCTACCAGGGCAGGGTACCCTATGTGGAGGTGCACAACCAACTCTCAGCCTGAAATCATATTCAGATGTTTTAGATGCTGCATTTGTCTTTCATATACAATGGTATATCGATCAATCATGATTGCAATCTATGCTAATTGTACACATGGATTATCACAAAAATAATTAGGAGTACAACCAGCTGACACAGGTAATCATTGGCTAGTACATCCATTGACATACATAGAAAATATGTGACATTACTTGCAAAAGTCAAAACCATCCCGTCAGAAGGAACACTAATTTCATTTTTACCTTCTGGTCCACCCCGGCGCCTCTGGGTTCACCTTCCTGGTCGATTTCACGGACTGGGTTGGTGACTCTTTCTTCTTGCCGCCGGGCTCAGCAGGGCCTCAGGGAGTCCTGGATTAGGGGGTCTCCGGATAGCTGGACTATATCCTTTGGCCGGACTGTTGGAGTATGAAGATACGAGATTGAAGACTTCGTCCCGTGTCCGGATGGGACTCTACTTGGCGTGGAATGCAAGCTAGGCAATACGGATATGTATATCTCTTCCTTTGTAACCAACCTTGTGTAACCCTAGCCCCCTCCGGTGTCTATATAAACCGGAGGGTTTAGTCCATAGGACAACATACAATCATACCATAGGCTAGCTTCTAGGGTTTAGCCTGTTTGATCTCGTGGTAGATCAACTCTTGTAATACTCATATCATCAAGAACAATCAAGCAGGACGTAGGGTACTATCTCCATTAAGAGGGCCCGAACCTGGGTAAACATCGTGTCCCCTGCCTCCTGTTACCATCCGCCTTAGACGCACAGTTCGGGACCCCCTACCCGAGATCCACCGGTTTTGACACCGACATTGGTGCTTTCATTGAGAGTTCCACTATGCCGTCACCATAAGGCTTGATGGCTCCTTCGATCATCGCTAGCGATGTGGTCCAGGGTAAGGCTTACCTCCCCGGACAGATCTTCATATTCGGCGGCCTCGCACTGCAGGCCAATTCGCTTGGCCATCTGGAGCAGATCAAGAGCTACGCCCCTGGCCATCAGGTCAGATTTGGAAACTTGAACTACACGGCCGACATCCTCGGAGACTTGATCTTCAATGAATTCAATCCCATGTCGGACGCGCCGCACAATCACGATGAGTATGATGTAACTTTGTCATCGGACAATGTTCCGGAGATCGCATCCGCAACTACTCCGGCCATCAATCCGGAGCAAGTCGCGCCATCCGAGAGCGGAGGGATGGACCCTGCCATGGAGGCCGCACTCTCAGTGGCGATAGAGCCGGATACTGACTTCACCCCTTTCGAGAGCCGTGTCGCCGAACCACTGGATTCATCTCCGGCCACGGACTCTGAGCCGCTCACATCCGTGCCCGTCGAATCCGACTGGGCGCCGATCATGGAGTTCTCCTCTGCGGATATCTTTTAGCACTCGCCTTTCGGAGATGTGCTAAATTCATTAAGGTCTCTCTCCCTGTCAGGAGAACCTTGGCCGAACTATGTCCGGCTAGAATGGGATGCGGACGATGAAGAAATTCGCTGCCCACCCACCACCCACTTAGTAGCCACTGTTGATGACTTAACCGACATGCTCGACTTCGACTCTGAAGACATCAACGGTATGGATGACGATGCAGGAGACGAACCGGAACCACCGCCCATAGGGCGCTAGACCGCTACTTCATCACATGACGTATACATGGTGGATGCACCCAGAGAGGGCAATGGCGAAGAGACAGCGGAGGATGCACCCTCCAAGCAACCCAAGCGCTGACGTCAGCGGCGCCGCTCTAAGTCCCGCCATAGCAAAAACAGCGATAATAATAGTCCACGCGACTCTGGAAGAAACGACAACTACACCACCTCAGTGGCAGAACACGATCATGATGCAAACTGCAAACATAGTACGGATCCGACGTTCGAACACGATGATGCCAAAGATAAGCCTCATCAATTCCCGTCTAGGGAAGAAAACAGTCCGGACGAAGATGCACGCATCATCCCAGAAACACACTAGGAGCAAGAGAACCTCCGCAGAAGGCTTATTGCCACAGCGAGGAGCCTGAAGAAACAGAAGCAAAGGCTCAAGGTCGCACAAGATATGCTCAACAACAAGTGGAACAAAGTAACAAAGTATGGTGGAAGTTACCATAAAAATAGCTATCCAAAGCGCAAGCTATTACCGGAATTCGACGATGAGGCCTTAGAGCCCATACAGCCGAAAAGTGATACCGCCAACCGGCCGGATCCACCACCCTATGAACGCGATAGAGCGGCTAACAAAGTCGCGCATAAGTCAACACACGATCCACGTGAGAACTTGCGTTAGAAAATCCGGAGTGACCAGATCTATATATGGATCTAGGAAGCGTGCTACGGTACACAACCAACACCGAATACTACAACCGTCTGAACACCATGGCGCATCCCAATACAGGGGTGCTGCACACCCCTTATGTTTCACTGATGTGAGGTGCTGGATGACGAATTCCTGGAGGGATTCAAACCGGTGAAAATAGAGGCGTACGACGGAACTACAGACTCTGGAGTCTGGATAGAGGACTTCATCCTCCATATTCATATGGCTCGTGGAGACGATCTCCATGCCATTAAATACTTGCCCCTCAAGCTTAAAGGGCCAGCTCGGCACTGGCTGAAAAGCCTCCCCGAAAACTCAATTGGAAGTTGGGAGGAGCTCGAGGACGCTTTTCAGGCCAATTTTCAAGGGACTTATGTCCGACCTCCAGATGCAGACGATTTAAGTCATATAATCCAACAGTCCGGAGAGTCCGCCCGAAATCTTTGGAACAGGTTCCTCACCAAGAAGAACCAAATAGTCGACTGTCCGGACACCGAAGCCTTAGCAGCTTTTAAACACAACATCCGAGACGAATGGCTCGCCAGACACCTTGGTTCAGAAAAACCGAGAACAATGGCAGCCCTAACAAGCCTCATGACCCGCTTTTGCGCGGGCGAGGACAGCTGGTTGGCCCGTAGCAGCACCAGCGACCCAAGCACATCCGAAGTCAGGGATGGCAATGGTAAACCACGACGCAACAAAAACAAGCATCGAAATAAAGAAGGTAGCCCAGATAACACTGCGGTAAACGCCGGATTCAGGGGCTCCCGACCAGGTTAGCGGAAAAAGCCTTTCAAAGGCAACAGAGAAGGACAATCTGGCCTAAACAAAATTCTTGACAAACCCTGTCAGATTCATGGCACCCCAGACAAACCTGCAAATCATATCCATAGAGAATGTTGGGTCTTCAAGCAGGCCAGTAAGCTAAACGCCGAACACAAAGGGGAAGAGACACCAAGTGAAGACGAGGATGAACCTCGCCAGCAAAACGCCGGAGGACAGAAAAAGTTCCCACCAGAGGTTAAAACAGTAAATGTGATCCAAGTGATAGAGAGGAGAAGCAATCATGCACTCCGATGCACACGCGCCATAGAGCCCGTCACCCCTAGGTTCAACCCCTGGTTGGCCTGCCCGATCACTTTTGATCGTAGGGATCACGAGACAAATATCTGGCACGAAGGACTGACGGCCTTGGTGTTAGACCCAATAATAAATGGGTACCATTTCACACGAGTCCTCATGGACGGCGGCAGTGATCTAAATCTGATATATCAGGACACAGTCCGCAAAATGGGGATAGACCTGTCCTGCATTGACCTCCATCAACAATGGCTCTCCTCCAGCTCTCCTCTCCCTCCCACCTCCTACCCTTCCACCCGACCTCCATCAACAATGGCGGCCTCTAGACCTAGGAATCATGGATGGTCTTCTCCATTGGGACTTTGCTCCGGGCCTAGCCCTTGCAAATCAGGTGAGGCACAGGTTTGGCACGACAGTCCATTTTTCCCCTTCCCAAGGATCTAGGGAATTCTTTCTAGTGGTCACTTTCTCCTCAGCCTCCTTTCCTCTCTCGGTGGAATCTGTTGGTATTTCCTTGCAA
This sequence comes from Triticum urartu, assembly GCF_056163025.1. Taxonomy (NCBI): domain Eukaryota; kingdom Viridiplantae; phylum Streptophyta; class Magnoliopsida; order Poales; family Poaceae; genus Triticum; species Triticum urartu. Next base: position 669,679,896 of record NC_141874.1, on the reverse strand, counting down.
TGTTGTCTTGGGGGTTTAAGCTCTGGATTCCATGTTACCAAGATCAAGGATCGTACCTTTCGTTTTTCTGTTGCAAGCAACAAAGTTGGACATTTCATATATGGTTTGAAAGATCGAGTTTGGCCAAACTTTGTTTGTCACTTTTATCTTTTTAATGGCCGATATGCTAGAGCTCCCGTCTCGGCCTCCTCCTGGCATATGGATCAAGAAATTTTGGACATCTCTTCTCGGTCTCCTGTTGCGATCAAGTCCAACCTTATATCAACGACGATGATAGGTTCACCAGGAACCCAGTCTGCTCAGGTCCTTGGCAAATTCAACATTGTTCCAATTGACAATATGGTCTTCTCAAACAAGAATTCTTGCGAAGGTTCATCTTCTGGCCAAATGCTTCATAATTTGAATTTGGACGATCCCATGATTCAGCAGCGTAATTTGCCTACATCACCGACTTTGGGTTCAAATATTCAATTAATGCAGCATTTTCTCCGACAAGAGCAATTGATGGGCAGTCAGCCCACGGATTTTATTCTCTTAGGAAGCTTTAAATGCTTACTTAATGTCCAATATCCACCGCTGCCCCAGTGTTTTCTTTCCTCTGCATTCAAATATGCGCCTACGCATGAGTTCTGGCCTCCAACACTTCGCAATCAACACAAGGCCGATCTGGCCCAAGCCCACTACTCCTTGGAGGATATTATGAAACTTAACACCCAATGGGCCTCACTCTGCTCCAAGTGTCTGCAATGGGGTCACAAAAAACCTAGTTGCCTTGCACGCCTCATTTGTATTAATTGCTCAACGCCTGACCACAAGGCAATCAATTGCCCCAAATCTGCTTCAAATATGCATACTTTTGACCAGGTTGGCGCTGGCCTAGGGAAGCAAATCACCTCCAACGCCAGTCCCGCAGCTCTGGCCCCACTTCCTTTTAATCGGCGCAAGCGAAGCACCGTCCGATGTCAATCGTGTGGTTTCTATGGACATGTGGCGCGACAATGTTTCGAGCGAAAGAAAGCGCAAAATTGGAAATGGATTCCTAAATCCACTCAACCTACCGATTCTGCCCCTCACGCTCCACCTTCCACCTCGATTGCCCAAACGTCTCGTCCCAGTCTGCAGAGCACCTCCCCTGCCACCTATGCCATCACTCTGCCTCACTCGCCATTGACGCCTCCACCCACATCGCCCTCCGCCATGGCAAAATACCCGCTCAACCCTGTCCCCTTCCTGCCTCCTGTGTTTGCGGTGGAGCCTGGACCTGCGGACCGTCTGGTCAGGTCAGGGATGGTGGTCGGGCCGATTGCGCCACTCAACCACGACTACTTGGCGATTGCGGAAGCAAGTGCGTATGTTCCTCTGCATCGCCGGGCTGCCGTTCGAACTGCGATTGAAGGTTTGCTGCATGAAGCACATCTTTTTACCACTGAAACTAGTGATCATCCTCTGGGTGTTGGGATCTTTGGTTTTGCAAACTCATTCTTGAGGGATACGGCTGTCAACACCCTGTTAGAGCTAGAGGAGGAGGATTTTCTTATCACTTTTGTGCCTCATAATGAAGCACTCAACAGACGCACCACCTCATTTGGTTCGAAGATTTGGTTGATGTTTTTTGGTTTTCCCTATGATTACCAAACAGATTACTACATCACTAAGGCTTTAGGGGGTTATGGTTCTCTAGTGCACTGGTACAATCCACGCCAAGGTAGGAGATATATGCTCATCAAGGCTCGTGTGATCCGCCTAAATCTTATGCCCAAGAGCTTTGTTGTCTGGCAGCTTGGAGGTGTGAGAGACTGCTGGACGGTCTAGGTTAGAATCTTAAGAAGCAATGACTGGAATGGGCTGTTACCTGAAGTGCTGCCTCCTAATGAAGAACCTCCTCCTGCGGATGGCAATCCACACCCGCAGTTCGGGCCTGAACTCACTGCTGAACAGCTTTATCAGTAGCAAGTTCACAATTGGTTGGTACAGAATGCTGCCCCCAATCACCTTGTTCATCACAACAATGCAGAAGCTCCCAATCAAGGGTGGGCTCCTTGGCCTCAACCTCCAGATCCTCCTATGCCACCTCATCTAATGAACTATTAGGCTTGGCTGGCTTCTCAGGGTTTAACTGTTATGCATGGAGTGGTTCCTGACAACAATATTACTGACGATCCTATGCAAGCTTGGCATGAGGCTGTTACTGCCTCTTCTGAATATACTTCCTCTGAAGACTCTGTTGCCACTGAATCAGATTTGATTGTTCTGCCAATGACCCCTCCAGGATCTAATGGTGCTGCTCTGGTGACCCCAACTGCTGTTGCTGACGTGGTTACCATCTCTGTAGACATCCATGACCAAGGTATGCGTTTTGGTTTATCCACTCAAGGTGATTCCCTCTTAGAAATCCTTCTGTCCAATCCTATACCCCGACAGCAACTCAACACTGCACTTTTCAATGCTATTCGTCCTCTGCTTGCTACAAGGGGTCCATGGGCTGCTCGTTTTTGGTTCAGACACGATGTTATGCACTTTGAAGTTCAGGTGGCTGCTGGCCCTACAGGCCTCCAATTCACACAGCATAACCTACTTGCTCCGGTCACTCCTTCAGCTGTGATCATTGAGGAAATTTCTGACAGCCAGCCATCACTTGTTGGACAGTCCAGGCAGGAGACTCAGGGCCCCATTGAAGTTTCTGATGTGCTCTCTGATGCAGCTGAGGGATCTGCTAATGTTGTAGTTGAATCCCTTCATTTGAGGTCTGATACGGATGCTGATCCACATCTCACGGACCTGGCTGCATATCACTCTGAAACTCAGTCCGGTCTGCTTTAGATTGCGACAGGTGCCATCTCTGAACCTGCAATCAGTGCAGTTGGTTCCTCAGCTCGTAAATGCAAAGGAAAAGTGCTAGCTCCCATTGACACTTCCACTCTCCATTGTAGCAACCGTACTAACAAATATGATGGATTTCGCACCACCTCTCTGTCTGAAGCCAAGGCCTCCAAATCCAAGGTGAAACCGCGCACTGTTCCTTCAGCCGCCTCCATTGGCTCCGCAGCTGCTGCTTCAACTCAGTGCTCACTGAAGAAATCCCTCCTCCAACCGACATTGCCGAAATGCAAGCCATTGGCACAAATTTATGTGCCATCCCAGAGGAGGAGCTCACGATTGTTGCTTTCACTGAAGACCCGGCGGGGACTTCTTCATCAACCTAAACTTGATTCCTCGCTTTACTTCTTCGTTTAATGGTTCTTTTGTAGTCGTGGAACGTCCTATGTTGGAATATTCGTGGTCTTAATGCGGACAACAAACGCTTAGCTCTCTCTAATGCGATCCAGTCTAGTGAATGTGCAATTATCTGTCTTCAAGAAACTAAAATGCAGACGTTTGATGCTACCACTCTCAAGTTGCTCTACCCCTAAATGCTTTGATAGATTTGCGTATATCCCGTCCGTTGGAGCGTCGGGGGGAATTGTTACGATCTGGAATAGCGCTCTTTTCACTGGTACGGTAACTTTTGAGGAACAATTTGCGTTAGGCATCAACTTCACTTCCACCCAAAATGTGCATAATTGGACGTTGGTTAACATCTATGGCCCGTGTCAAGGGGAGCAGCACAATACATACACTAAATGGCTGTTTGACCTTTCAATCCCACCGTCTAAAGATTGGCTTCTGCTTGGGGACTTCAACTTCATTTGATCACGTGAAAATCATAATCTGCCAGGAGGAAACACTCAGGATATGTTTACTTTCAACGACTTCATCCGTGAGCAAGATTTAACTAAACTTCCCATTAAAGGTCATGCTTACACTTGGTCTAATATGCAGCTCAACCCTCTGCTTGAACAACTCGACTGGTTTTTCACCTCGCTCAATTGGACGACATCTTTTCCTAATACCCTGGTAAACCCTTTGGGCCGCCCAGTCTCTGACCATATACCCTGCTCCGTGGTCATTCAATCCAAAATCCCCAAGAGCAAGATCTTCAGGTTTGAAACCTACTGGATTGCGCACCCAGGCTTCATGCAGGTTGTTGAGGAAGCTTGGAATAAGCCCCTAAAATTAGGCAAAGACAAAAATGCCCCTTCCATTCTCTGTCAAAAGCTGAAAGCTGTCCGCTATGCCCTATCCCACTGGAGCAAAAAGATCTCTCGCCTAAAAATTGCCATTGAAAATTCAAATAAAACCCTTCTTGAGCTTGATGGCATTGAAGAGCGACGTGCACTTTCGATCCCTGAACGTAACTTCAGAAACATTCTCAAAAAGCACCTCCTAAGACTTCTTAGCTACCAAAAGGAGTACTGGAAGAAAAGATGCACAATCCGTTGGATCAAGTTTGGCGATGAAAACTCAAAAAAATTTCAAGCTGTTGCTACGGAAAGTTTCAGAAGAAACTGCATTGCTACCCTAAAAACTAAAAATGGGTATGTCGTGGAGGATCATGCAGGCAAAGAAGCTATTTTGTTCCAAGCCTTCAAACAAAGGTTGGGTTCATGCTCGAAACCAAACATGAAGTTTAACCTCTCGTCTTTGCTCCGACAACAAGTTGATTTCGATAGCCTCACTACCCCGTTCACACAGGATGAAATTGATGCTGTGGTTAAGGAGATGCCCCCGGACAAAGCACCGGGCCCGGATGGTTTTAATGGAGCCTTTCTAAAAGCATGTTGGCCTATCATCAAAAATGACTTCTACAATTTGTGCAATGAATTTCATAGAGGAGATTTGAATCTTGAATGCTTAAACTATGGATATATCACCTTGATCCCAAAGAACTCCTCACAAGAGACGGTCAATGACTTCCGCCCGATCACTTTGTTAAATTGTTGTCTTAAATTGATCACAAAATTGCTGGCCAATCGTCTTCAAAAAATCATCTTGCAGATCGTCCACCGTAATCAGTACGAGTTCTTACATGGTCGATCCATACATGACTGTTTGGCGTGGGCTTTCGAATACATACACCAGTGTCAAGCCTCGCAAAATGAGATTATCCTGCTGAAGTTAGATTTCACCAAAGCCTTTGACACTATCCAACACTCTTCTATGCTCCACATTATGAAAAAGGTGGCTTTCAATGACAAATGGCTCCAATGGATACAAAGTCTCTTCACTTCTGGCAAATCTTCAGTCCTACTCATTGGTACTCCGGGAAAATCTTTCCAATGCAAATGTGGTGTATGACAAGGTGACCCCCTCTCGCCTCTGATTTTTGTTATAGCTGCGGACCTCCTCCAGTCTGCAATTAACGAGGCACTTAGAAATAATCTCCTGGACTTACCTATCCGACGCAACACTAACGGGGACTACCCCGTTATCCAATACGCGGATGACACGCTCATCATCCTGCCAGCCTGCACCCGCCAACTTACCAAGGTTAAGGAAATTCTGGAGGATTATGCCACGTTAGTAGGGCTCAAGATGAACTTCCATAAGTCCACACTAGTGCCAATTAACATGCCTCCTGACAAATGCAAAGAGCTGGCTGATCTGTTAGGATGCACTGTGGGGTCCATGCCGTTCACGTACCTTGGCCTGCCCCTAGGCACCACTCGTCCGACCGTACAAGATCTGGCTCCTCTTGTTTGCAAAGCGGAAAGAAACATTACGGCTGCTATGTCTCTAATGTCGTACGCGGGGAAACTTGCTCTAATGAATTCGATGATAACCTCCCTTATCATGTTCACAATGGGCACCATTCGTCTCCCAGCAAAAATTGTTGCTCAACTTGACAAGATCAGAATACATTGCCTATGGCAAAAACGGACCGATGATGGAGTTAAGAGCAACTCTCTTGCTTCTTGGAACATGGTCTGCATGCCCAAGAAAAATGGTGGACTGGGTGTTGTTAACCTCAGAATACAGAATGATGCCTTGCTGCTTAAATTTCTCCACAAGTTTTATAACAGGCATGATATCCCTTGGGTCCATCTAATCTGGGAATCTTACTATGGCGACACCATTCCACATACTCATGACTCATGTGGCTCCTTCTGGTGGAAGGACTTAACCCATCTAATGCCCACATATCGCGGTGTGACACGTATAAAAATTGGGAATGGATCTTCTGCACTGTTCTGGAAAGATAATTGGAGCCAGTCCATATATGCTGATAGTTGCCCCAGGGCTTATTCATATACTATTTTGGAAGACATCTCGGTCAAAAAACTCCTGACGTCCACCAATCTGCATGAAACCTTTCAACTCCCACTCTCTACTCAAGCCCGTGATGAGCTGCGATCCATCCAAACTGAAGTAGCCGAAACCACTCTTACGGAAGACCATGACACCTGGCAATGCATATGGGGCGACCAAACTTTCAAAACATCCTCATATTACAAATTCTACTTCAGAGATGTAACTTCTCATGAAGCCTTCGGCTGGTTGTGGAAAGCAAAATGTACTCCCAAGCTTAATACATTCGGGTGGCTTCTACTTGTTGATCATCTCAACACCAGAAACATGCTCAAGAGGAGACACTACAACATTGGGACAAACACTGACTGCCTCTTATGTGGCCAACACGTCGAAGAAATGGTGGAACATCTATTCTTTCATTGCACATTCAATCAGGAATGCTGGCAATATTTTGGTTTCACCTGGACAACGCAGCATGACAGACTTGATATGATTACATCAAAAAACCATGCAGCCTAGAAAGATGTGGATGGATATATTTTTGACGTCGGCCTGGAGTCTCTGGAAGGAGCGAAACAACCACCACTTCAGGAAAATCAAGCCTTCGGTCACAACCTGGAAACAGAGGTTTAAGTTGGACTTCTCCAATCTTATATATAGAGTGAAACCCTCCAAAGAGCATATTGTTACTGCCATACTTGAATCCATACAATAGGTGCTTTGTAAACTAGGGTGTTTTTAGTGGTGCCATCACCACCCATGTATGTAACATACACATGTAATTATACCCCCTGAGGTTTGGTAATATATATGCAGTAGGAACCTTTCCTACCGTCTTCACAGTCAAAAAAAATGGGGATAGACCTGACACAAATAAGCCACAGTAATACTACCTTCAAGGGAGTAATACCAGGCCAAGAGGCCCGCTGTACGGGCTCTCTACTACTAGAGGTGGTATTCGGTTCTCCCGATAACTTCCGAAGTGAAAGGTTAACTTTTCACATTGCCCCATTCCGAAGTGGCTATCAAGCACTACTCGGAAGAACGTCTTTCGCTCGTTTTAACGCAATACCGCATTATGCTTTTCTCAAGCTTAAGATGCCCTGTCCACGTGGAATCATCTCGGTTAGCGGAAATACCGAACGCTTCCCGCGTATGGAAGAGGATGCAGCGGCTTTAGAAGCCACAAACTAGACGACCTCACCAACCAGAAAAATGGCAGGTCGTCAAGACCACGGACACGGTTAGACGAGTCTGGCGTTCCATCACATGTACATGAGACGGGTTTGATGATCAAACCCTCATACACGATACCAGGGGCTTCCCGCGTGTAACCAGGGCCAGCCCAGTTCAATTTGGCTTCTCTTGTATTTTGATAGTTCATTGACAATAACCAATTCTTCTTTTTGGCACGACAACTTTCACCTAAGTTCTTTCCTTTTGCAGATGACAAACGTGCTATAGCAAATGGGATATAAGTTTCTTTTTTTGTTTTTGTTCTTCACTGATATCTTATACGTATTTCATTGGATTTAACATGACATAGTACTAATTTATTTTTAAATTTGTTTTAGTATGGCTATTCATTTTTGGATTAAGAATATTTCATTCCCCGGCAAAAATTTGCGATTTTTTTCAAAATTTCCCACATATGTAGTTAATTTTTTGACCCTGGTACTGACCAGAATATGGCCAACAATTCTAAAAATGGAAAACGGGCAGCAATAAATTCCATATGAATTAGAAAATGAGTAAAAATTATAAAAACAATAGCAAATGGGCTGTACACGCCACAGATTTCGAGGCTGACTTGTTTACGCAAGGCTTTGTCAGTGAACACACGATTCTAGCAGCAATGACTGTTGGATGTCCATCCAATGGCCGATGTGCTTCTTCAATCTCTGATCTTCCTGCTCCAGCCGCCTAAACTAGCGTCAGCGGGACTGCCTGCTCCCTCCTCTTGTGGCCCGCTATGATGCCACGCAGGCTTCCCCGGCCCACCCTACTCCCTCCGCTGGCCTGGTCGCACGCAATCAACTGCCTCCTTATTACGCGAAAAAAATGATTCCTCCCACTGACATCTAGAGCGCACCAGTTGGGAGCCTGACCTGTGGGCCTACTAAGTTGACGCGTACGCAGGGCTTGTCAACTTAGTCAACAAACGATTCTAGCAGCAGTAACCCTTGGATTTGAATCGAACGGTCCTGCTGCTTCTTCAATCACTACTCTTCTTGCACCAGCCGCCCAAACCACCGCCGGGGAGACCGCCTGCTCCTGCCTCCAGTGGCCGGCTGTGCTGCCGTTGAGGCCTCATTGCCCCTACTACTCCCACCGCTAGCCAGGCCCTGCGGCGACGGCAGCCTCATAGCGCAGCCGAACCAGTGAACCCTCGTACTCCTCTCCGCGTGGGCATCCACTGCCGCGTCTTCCCCGGCTCCGCGTCGTCCCCTTCCCAGGCCTCGCCGTCGTCCACCGCCTTGGTGCTCTCGGCGCGGCGTGGTCAATGTGGTCAACGACATTCCATCGGAAGAGTAATGTACGTGGAGAGGCTGACAGCTGGGTCCACGGCCACATCCCAGTTTTTTTGTGATTTGCCAAGTAAGTCGCTTTGTCAGGCCTGTTGGGCTGCAAATCTTTCAAGACGAGGAGAGCTTTCATTCGGCAGGCCGAGAAAATGGCCCATCAGTAATGAGAAATGGGCTATACATTTTTAAAACACATCAAACTGGCAATTAGTTTCAAATATCATTTTTTTTCATTTCGAGATTTTAAATTACATTAATTTTTATGTGTGGAGAATTTGTTGGATTTTATATTGATATACAGTTATTTTTAAAATCAGTTTGAATGAAAGTCAAAATTTCGGGATTAAAAACAGTTCAGACCGCACCGAAATATGCAAAATTTCGTATATTTTTTTAACTGTGGCCACAATATGGGCCGTAATGCTAACAAAAAGAATACGGGCTCCAAAAAAACCTTAATAATTAGCAAATGGGCTGTAAATTATTAGAAATAATGGTAGATGGGTTGTATGGTGTTTTCCATAGATTTGAGGCTTTCCTAAAGAAAGGTTGATGCACAAGTAGTGATTGTTGGATGGCCATCCAACGACCGTCGTGCTTCTTCAATCTCTGCTCTTCCTGCTCCAGCCGCTCAAACAAGCGCCGGTGGGACTGCCTGCTCCCTCCTCCCCGCGGCCGGCTCTGCTGCCGCGCAGGCCTCACCGGCCCACCGTACTCCCGTCGCTGGCCTAGCCATCCCTCTACTCACCCACACCTGCTGTTATTCTCCGGCGATGGCAGACGAACCAGTAAACCCTCGTACAGTCGTACTCCCCTCCGCGTGGGAAACAACTTCCGAGTCTTCCCTGCCTCCGTGTCATTCCCTTCCTAGGCCTCGCCGTCGTCCACCGCCCTGGTGCTCTCGGCGCGGCCTGGTTAACGTGCTCACCGATCGACATGCATCTGAAGGGGACTGCACGTGGAGAGGCCAACAGCTGGGTCCACGGCCGCATGCAAGGAAATGCCTCCTTATTACGCGCAAAATAATGATTCCTCCACCTGACATCAGGGACCCACCGAAAGGGCCTCTATATTTCGCGAAAAAAACGTTATCGCCGCTGATAGCTCGGACCCACCAGCTATATCTTGGCACGCAAGGAAGTGCCTCCTTATTACGCACAAAAAAATGAATACTCCCCCTGTTAGCTGGGACCCAGTACAGTGGCAGGCTGACTTGTGGGCCTACTAAGTTGACAGGGATGGAGGGCTTTGTCAACTTAGTCAATATGCACGATTCTAGCTCCAGTGACCGTACGATGTCCATCCAACGGCCGTAGTGCTTCTTCAACCTCTGGTATTCTTGCTCCAACCGCCCAAACCAGCGACGGTCGTGCCTCGTGCTCCTGCCTCCCGTGGCCGGCTGCGATGCGGCGAAGGCCTCACCGCCCCCTCCTACTCCCACCGCTGGCCAGGCCATCCCTCTACTCACCCACACCCACTGTTATTCTGCGGCCACAGCAGCCTCACGATGCAGCAAACCAGTGAACCCTCGTACTCCTCTATGCGTGGGCATCCACTGCCGCGTCTTCCCCGGCTCCGCGTCGTCCCCTTCCTAGGCCTTGCCGTCGTCCACCGCCCTGGTGCTCTCGGCGTAGCGTGGTCAACGTGGTCAAGGAATGGCTTCCATCAGACATGGACTGTACGTGGAGAGGCTGACAGCTGGGTCGACGGCCGCAACAAGGAAGTGCCTCCTTATTACATGCAAAATAATTATTCCTCCACCCAACAGCGGGGACCCAACGGACGGGCCATCATATTTCGCGAAAAAACGTTTCCCCCTTGACTGCTGGGACCCACCAGCTACATCTTCGCACGCAAGGAAGTGCCTGACAGTCGGGACCCACCTGGTCGAAGCGTACGTAGCGTTGTCATTCTGGTCGCAAACGTGTACGTACATATATACTGGTGGATGTAGAGGCGCGCACGTGTCGTAGTAGAGGCACGCACGTAGCTTGTACACGTACATATAACGGCCAGGGTGCAAGAAAGAAAATATGGCCACGTATGTGTACATACGGGCGGGGTCTCAAACGCCTACTCACGCATACGTACGGCCAGGGCTCGTGTACATGGCTGGGTCAGAACAGAGAAACATCGTCGTCGTCGTGTTCATGGGGAGGCAACGGAATGCGTCGTGTTCATGGGGAGGCAATGGAATGCGTCGTGTTCATGGGGAGGCAACGGAATGCGTCGGTTCATCGGGAGGCAACAGAACGCGTGGGAGCCAACCGGCTGGGTCCGAACGGAATGCGTGGTCATGTTCATCGGGAGGGCTTGGACGGAACAGGCAATGGAAACGAGGCCTGGCGTACCGCAGAACAGAGGAAACTGCCTCGTGTTCGACCGGCCACATTCGAAACGGGATCCTGTTCATCGAGAGGGGTCTGGCGTACCGAAAAACGGAGGAAACGGACCTCCTACGGTCGAAACGGGGGTCCTGTTGATCGGGAGGGGTGTGGCACACCGCAAAACGGATGAAACGGACGGGTCCTGTTGATCGGGAGGGGTGTGGTGTACCGCAAAACGGACGAAACGGACCTCCTACGGTCGAAACGGGGGCCCTGTTCATCGGGAGGGGTGTGGCGTACCGCAAAACAGGACTCCATGGGATACTGTTCATCTCCACCGTCGACCTCCTCCAGCCTCCACAGGCTCCTGTTCATCCAGCCTCCACCGCTCGCTACTCCACCGGCTACTGTTCAACCACCCCTCCACAGCCACCCCTCCATCGTCTACTGTTCATCCAGCCCTCCACACCACGGGGTCCTGTTCAACCACCCCCCACAGGCAACCCTCCATCGTCTGCTGTTCATCCAGCCCTCCACCACACCACGGGGTCCTGTTCATCCAGAGGCAATGCCACCGCTCACTGTTCATCCAACCCCCCCCCCCCCCACAATGCTCACTGTTCATCCAATCGATCGGCTTCAGTTAGCAGCAGTAGCGAAGGAATCTCTCGATCGGGTTCTGTTAACAGCCATCGATCGATCGCTCGGGTTCAGTAACGCGTAGCCTGCAGTGCAATCGCTCGGGTTCAGTTAGAGCCGAACGCCCCGCTCGGGTTCAGTTAGAGCCAATGCCTCGCACACATGCGCGTACGTGTATGAGTGAAACGTGCATCGCTCGGCCCCTGACCTCCCACCGTAACCGGGAACTCCCCAAAATTTTCCTCCCCCTCGCTTCTACAACGGTTTTTTCCGTCATGGACGCCCCAAAGAATGTCATGTAGCTGTGTCTCCGGCCCGCCCAGGACGAAAAGCCCATTTTCTATCATGATTTTTTGTCATAGAAGTAGGAGCCCACCACATCTATGATGATACCGGGTTTTGTCACAATTATCATCAAAAAAAATTCGTTCAGCCCAAAATGTCACGGATGTGTCTTTTTTTGTAGTGATAAAACCAAAACTATTCCTTTTGCTACCGTTACCGCTACTATCATACTACTTTGCTACTAAATACTTTGCTGCAGATATTAAGTTTCCAGGTGTGGTTGAATTGACAACTCAGCTGCTAATACTTGAGAATATTCTTTGGCTACCCTTGTGTCGAATCAATAAATTTGGGTTGATGTGATAGCCTGGTTTTTGCCCTCCTTTATTTGCCTGATTTTTAGTTGGATTGATTTTGAATTTGGAGTTTTTGAATCCTTTCATATGGACTTAAACACTTGGGTACCCCTTGGCTTTCACCCAAGTGTCCCATTTCCCTATCTAACCATCATTCCCTCTCTGGTTCATCTCAAAATAATATTTGGAATATTTTTCCTTAATGAAAAATATTCATTTCCCTCTCTTAAACCCTAGCTAGATCAATGTGCTCCAAAGCAACCCCAATTTTTTTTGCCCACAAAAATCTGAGAAAAGTCACAAATATTCTTGGAACCCTAGGGCACCTTCCCGAGCAAAAATATTGCATGACTTTTTGGAATATTTTTGCTACAGAAAATGTTTTCTGTTCTGGACAGAAATGGTAGTTTCTAGAGCAACTACCATTTTACTTGCTCCTTTGGGGCTGTCTTTTCTTGTGCATCATCACCCTAGTAGATGATTGCTACCTTCCAAAACTCAGCTCCCAACTCCCAGCCGTTTGACCACAGTAAGCTCTCAAAGTTACTGATCAGAAACTTACTAGGCTTGTGAAATCTTTTCTACTATGTCTGGATCCAAACCAAAGTGTGCTAACGTTCAAAACTACAATGAACAACATGCCAGACATCAAGTTTGAGCTTAGGTCAGCCTGAGGTCATAGTTCACGCGGTGACCGCGTTCGTCCAGGCATGCTGGCATGCGGCGGATGCGCTCTGCGACGCGCCCGAGCCTCTGTATATCGTGTGCTTGCTGCCTCGCCTGCCTAGGTGTGCCAAACCTCGCCACCATCTTCATCTTAGCCCCATTAACTCTCCCCTGGCACTGGCCGATGCTGGAGCTCGCCGCAGCGAGCACAGGCACGGGCCGGCCAACGAAACAGTGCGGTGCGCACTGTGCACATCGTCAACGAAACACTTCCTTGCTTGCTGCCCCGCTCGCCCACAGTCCCCGCGTGAGCCCCGTCTCCTTCTCCCTCTCTCACTGACGCCGCTCGTCACCGGGCGCCGTGTCCAGGTGTCCACCGACGGAGCCCGAACCCCCGTCAATGCTTGGCTATAAATAGAGCCCTCCCCCAGCCTCCTAGATCATCATCCACCACTCTCACACACTCCACGACCTAGTAGAAGACCGTATCCCGGCCGGGCAGGCCGTGGGCCGCCATCCCCGAGCCCGAGCACGCCGGCAACACCCTCAGGTCGCTTTCGCAGCTCCGGTCCCTCCCAGGCCTGGGCAAACCTTCCAGGGCCTCCTCCACTCTGTGGTGGTGCCGTTCCGCCCGGTTGGAACCCCTGGAGTCGCCTCTGCTCGTCGTCGTCTTCGTCTCCAGCGAGCTCTACTTCCTGTCTCCACTAGAGAGGAAGATTCCGACACCGTCCGACCACCCCTAGCTACTCTACGGGTACGGGTAGGTGTGCCTTAGTCTCCTCTCTCGATCCATCCCTCTTGTTTTGGCCAAGGTGCCCTCGTCAGTGGCGTTTGCTCCGGCGAAGCCGCGCCGCCCCCTGTCTCATTTCCCCTCTCCCCCTCATCTGACTAGCAGGGCCTGCTAGTCAGCCACTCAGTACACGCGCGAAGCGGTACGAGTGGTGGCGCCCCGAGGTTCTACGACTTCGACGTCACCCCCCTCCAGTCTGTTTTATTTAAATTCAAATTTCATTTATATCCAGAGAGCTTCAAACAGCTTTAACTTTTCAACCATAAGTCCAAATGAATTTATTCTTTTTGCATTGTGTTCTTTGCAAAGAAATCTAGCAGCTCACCAAAAATGTGATTTTTCCCTGCTGCCTAGATTTTCTGGTGAATTTCAGAAGGGTTCTTGATGATTTCTTTTTGTGTTTGTAATTGTTTTCAGAGCAGTGAGGCTTGTCTTGAGGATCACCAGGAGGCTTGTGAAGCTCATCTGCACTAAGGCAAGCCAAAGAAACATTTTCATGGTGCCATTGCAATATTTGTGATTTTCCTACTTGAATGAATGATTTAATCCATGCATATAGATCATTATTGTGTTATTCATATTCTCTTAAGTGCTAGTCCAAGTTAATATGCTTGTGTTACAGAAAGTTTAGAGCCAACTAAGTTGATAAAGAGACTAGAATTTATTTTCGCTATGGTCGAAATAATATGGTTATGGATATAAGTAATTAATTGAAGTTATTTTCTTGCATGAGAATAATGATAAAACTTGTTAGAAAAGATTATGTTTAATGTGAGGTTTAATCTTTACCAGAGGAGTGTCAAGAGTTGTTGATGGTCATGATTAGTGTGGATATAGTTGACTCGGTCTTTTCCGGTATTATGTGATGCATAAGTTATTGTTGCACTTCATGGCATACTATGACACCGGGTATTTTCAATTTAAGTTGAACCTGATAATAATACAACTTGAATGTATCGTTGACCGGGTCATGGTGCCACTGAATCGAGTTTTTCCAAGTGCAACCACATTTGCCCGTATAGGAAGGCCTTTATTCGGTCTGTTGTCATGCCTCTGTTCGGTGCCTCCAACTAGGGAAGGTTATGGGCGTGCGGTACCCTGGCCCGGTAAGCATACATAACCTTGTGAGCCCATTGTTGAGATTTTTGGTACCGGTCCCCGTGTGGGACGTTTGGCCACGATGGTGGTCGTTGTGTCTTTTGTAGACACGGGGCCACCCAAGACTAGCCCAGTTGGGGAGTGGGTCGGAGTGGCCGAGAGAGTGTCATGGCAATGGAGGGGTTCCGTCGGAATGTCGTTGGTCCACCCGAATGGGAGTACGAGGCCATGGGTTCCGTGGTGTGGGTACAGTGTGCTACCTCTGCAGAGTGTATTAATCTATCGATAGCCGAGTCCACAGTTACGGACACGCTGGAAAGTAGGTGACAACATGGGTCAACATTTAATAAAATTTGCACACTAAGTTATGAATTCTGCACTGTTGATGATGGCCGGAAGGCCATTGGGTTGGATAGGACCAAGTGTTGGTCGTGGTTGTGATCGCTAGAAGGATCATTGTTTTAGGCCTAGTATGGGTCGTGGTTGTGATCGCCGGAAGGATCATTGTTTTAGGCCTAGTATGGGTCGTGGTTGTGATCGCCAAAAGGATCACAAGATATTCCTGGTTAAGATGTTGAGGTTGGTACGGTGGTGATCCAAGAAGTGATTACCGTTGGTAAGAGGAATTTTTCCTCACAAGGATATGATCACAACATGTTGAATATATTGTTGCATTATTAATAATTGGTTAAATATCATGATATTATTTGTCATTATGTTTATGTCTATTGTGAGCTTGCAAGTACATTCAATGTACTGACCTGGCGTGTCATGCCAGATTTCAGGAAAAGCCTTGTTGCAGAGGAGTGCTGTCTGAGTCTAGATCTTGTCCACATCGGTGTCCCTGTACTATGGAGCTTCCGCTACGACGTTGTTCCGCTGCCGCGTAGTTGTCATGATCGAGGCCTTTATGTTCACTAAATAATGTACATATTGTTCAGCCGCACCATGCGTGCCGCTTGGCCTCGCTACCTTTTGTAATGTAAACTTTGACCCGCTAGCATCAATAAAGCGGTTGTTTTCCTGTACCAAGATGTTGTGTGTTGCCAGAAGACATGGTATGTGGGCTGGCAATGCATGGTAAACCGGTTGCTCTGAGCCGGGGTGCCACAGTTGAATACTCTACCCTCGAAAACTGTTGCGATCCCCTATACTTGTGGGTTATCAAGACTATTTTCTGGCGCCATTGCCGGGAAGCATAGCTCTATTCTTTGAGTCACTTGGGATTTATATCTGCTGATCACTATGGAGAACTTGAAAGATAAAAGAACCAAGATTTTTCCCTCAACTACTAGGGGAGGTAAGGAACTGCAATCTAGCACTGCACTTGATTCACCTTCTGTTTTGAGTAAACTTGCGACACCTACACTTGCTATTCATTCTGATATGTCGCATGTTATTGATGATGCCACTTCTGCTTTGCATGATACTTATGATGAAAGTACTTCTATGCTTGATAATACTGTGCCACTAGGTGAATTTCTGGATGAACAACTTTCTACGGTTAGAGAGAATGAAATTATTGAAACTGATAATATTGATGAAAGTGATGATGAAGATTCTCCCCCTAGATATGAATTGCCTGTTGTGCCTGTGGGTTATGTTATGGATGAAGAAACTGCTAGAGACTTTTTTTGCTTGCAATGGTAGATATGATCTTAAGAAATTATTAGTTAAGCTTAAATAAAATTCTTTGAACCCTAGAATGAAATATGACCCTGCTTTTGCTACTTCACCTATCTTTATTTCTGATACGGATTATGATTTCTCTGTCGACCCTGAGTTAATTACTTTGGTTGAATCTGATCCTTTTTATGGCTATGAATCTAAAACTGTTGTGGCACGTCTTACTAAATTAAATGATATAGCCACCCTGTTCAGTAATGATGAGAAAACTCACTATTACTTTATCCTTAAGTTGTTTCCGTTCTCATTAAAGGGTGATGCTAAAACATGGTTTAATTCTCTTGATCCTGGTTGTGTGTGTAGTCCCCAAGATATGATTTATTACTTCTCAGCTAAATATTTCCCCCCTCATAAGAAACAAGCTGCCTTAAGGGAAATATATAATTTTGTGCAAATTGAAGAAGAGAGTCTGCCACAAGCTTGGGGGAGGCTTCTCCATTTACTTAATGCTTTGCCTGATCATCCTCGCAAGAAAAATGAAATACTTGATATCTTTTATAATGGACTAACTGATGCTTCCAGAGACCACCTGGATAGTTGTGTTGGTTGTGTTTTCAGGGAAAGAACTATTGATCAAGCTGAATTGCTATTGAATAATATGTTGAGTAATGAAAATGATTGGACACTTCCTGAACCAACTCCTAAGCCAACTCCGAAGAAAAGCGGTATTCTATTTCTCAGTCCTGAGATATGCGAGAGGCAAAGAAATCTATGAAAGAAAAAGGTATTAAAGCTGAAGATGTTAAGAATTTACCACCTATTGAAGAAATACATGGTCTTGATAACCCGACACAGGTAGTAAAGGTAAATTCTCTCTATAGATTTGATAAATGTGAAATCCCATCTACTAAGTTTGCTAGCCAATACATGGAAGAGTTTGATAATTTTATGGTTAAGCAAGAAGACTTCAATGCTTATATGATTGAACACTTGAGTGATTATATGTCTAGAGTTAAAGGTGAACTTAAACTTATTAGTAAACATGCTTCTATGGTTACCACTCAAGTAGAACAAGTACTTAAAGCTCAGAATGATTTGCTCAATGAATTAAATAATAAGAAAAATGATAATGCTGTTAGAGTTATGACTAGAGGGGATAAAATGACTCAGGAACCTTTGTATCCTGAGGGCCACCCCAAGAGAATTGAACAAGATTCTCACAGATTTAATGTTGATGCACCTAGTTCTTCTAAGAAGTAGAAAAAGAAAAATGATAGAACTTTGCATGCTTCTAGTGAACCTGTTGTTGACACACCTGAGAATCCCAATGATATTTCTATTTCTGATGCTGAAACCCAATCTGCTAATGAACATGAACCTAGTGATAATGTTAATGATGATGTTCATGTTGATGCTCAACCTAGCAATGATAATGATGTAGAGATTGAACCTGCTGTTGATCTTGATAACCCACAATCAAAGAATTAATGTTATGATAAGAGAGACTTTGTTGCTAGGAAGCATGGTAAAGAAAGAGAACCATGGGTTCAAAAATCCATGCCCTTTCCTCCTAAACCATCCAAGAAAAAGGATGATGATGATTTTGAGCGCTTTGCTGAAATGATTAGACCTATGTTTTTGCGTATGTGTTTGACTGATATGCTTAAAATGAATCCTTATGCTAAGTATATGAAAGATATTGTTACTAATAAAAGAAAGATACCGGAAGTTGAAATTTCCACCATGCTTGCTAATTACACTTTTAAGGGTGGAATACCAAAGAAACTTGGAGATCCAGGAGTACCAATTATACCATGCTCCATTAAGAGAAACTATGTTAAAATTGCTTTATGTGATCTTGGAGCCGGTGTTAGTGTTATGCCTCTCTCTTTATATCATAGAATTGATTTGAATAAGTTGACACCTACTAAAATATCTTTGCAAATGGCTGATAAATCAACTGCCATACCTGTCGGTATTTGTGAGGATGTGCCTGTTGTGGTTGCAAACGTTACTGTTTTAATGGACTTTGTTATCCTTGATATTCCCGAGGACGATTGTATGTCTATTATTCTTGGTAGACCCTTTTTGAATACTGCAGGGGCTGTTATTGATTGCAACAAAGGCAATGTCACTTTTCATGTTAATGGTAATGAGCATACGGTACACTTTCCAATGAAACAACCTCAAGTCCACAGTATCAATTCTATTGGAAAATTTTCAACGATTACTATTAGAGGTTTTGAATTTCCTCTTCCTACTGTTAATAAGAAATATGATATTCTTATTGGTGGGGATGTGCATATCCCCATTGAGGTAACTTAGTGTTATTCGAAATTTTTCCGGTTTCATGTTATTTGAAATGAGTTTGTTAAAAAGACTTGATCAACCTTGTTAGTGGATTCCTCTTGATGAGCATGAGATGGATCAAGTTAGAGAGCACAACTCTCTGTACCCTCCTTTTACTTTCTGTTATTTAGATTAAATAAAGTAAAAATAGTATTTTCTGTGTGTTTTCTGAATTATCCTTGCAATAAAAAAATACCCCAAAATAAAAGTTCTCCAAATGCCCTGAAAATTTAATATGATTTTTTCTGAAATATTTAAGAATTATTGGCACTGAGAACACACCAGGGGGCCTCACCATGTGCCCACGAGGGTGGAGGGCGCGCCCTATCCCCTGGGCGCGCCCCTGCCTTGTGGACCCCACGTGGGCCCCTCCACTTATTCTTGCACCCACACACTTCATCTTCCTCCAGAAAAAATCATCCACCACCTCAAACCCGAGTTCTAGCTCATCTTGCTGCCATTTTTGATCTCCTTGCTCAAAGCTCAATTCACAAAACTGCTTTGGGGATTGTTCTTCGGTATGTGACTCCTCCAACGGTCCAATTTGTTTTTGTTCTATTGCTTTATTTATTGCAAAATTTTGCTGCTTAGGTGACCCTGTTCTTGAGCTTGCATGTCAAATTTATCTGGTCAAAAGTAGTTTTAATGCATGATATGGCCTCTAGGCACTTTTAGGAGTAGTTGCTATCAATCTTGTTGAGTTTGGTTCACTTTTGTTTTTGAGTTACTAAAAATTTCAGAAATTTTCAGAATAAGATGAAGAGATTTTTGAGGTGCTCTTCGAGCCGAAGCTCGAAGGATAAGCAAAGTGAAGAAAATAAGAAGCCCAAATATAATCTCCCTCGCACATCGGAGGTTCGGCCGTGTGAATGGCCCTGTGATGAGTTCTTGAGAGAAGCCGGGATTTATGAAGATTTTTATTATTTGGCTGAGAATGCAGGCCTCACCGACTTCCTCCACGACCAGTGTGAATAGTATCTCCTACTCACCAATATTTTTGTGCAAAATTTTCATTTCCATGCTAGGAGATCGCCACCTTCGGTGGAATTTTATTTATATGATGAGCATAAGGAGATGTCACTTTATGATTTTTGTCGGGTTTGTAGGATACCCTTTGAGGGAAGCATAGAGGAACCACATCATAATGATGTGCAGGGATTTGTTGATATGATTGTTGAAGGGGAAACGAGGAAAGTTTCCAATGCAAGAATCAGTAGCATACATTGTTCTATTCTATGTTACTTCGCAATATTTGCTAGTAGATGCTTAATTGTCACGGGAACTGTGGAAATCTTAGTGCCCCTGGTATTGTTATTTTGCGTCGTGCTTTGTTTCGTGATACCACTTTTAGTATAGGCGCTATTGTTGCTAAACGGTTAAATCTGAACCGTACAAAGGGTCCCGTTTTAGGAGGCATCTTCGCCTTGCGCCTTGCTGCACACTTTAACGTACCTATTAGGCATTATGAGAAAGAGGAAAAGTTGTTGCCTCATATTTTTCTAGATTATAAGAGTATGGTAGCACATGATTTTATTGTTAATAATAAGAAGAAGCTGTTTAACTATAGACTAATATTTGATAAAGACTACTTTGAGACTATTACCTTGCCTGCTCCTTCTTTGCTCAACATATTTTCAGGCATGTACCTTGTTCTGCCGGAGGCCATTCATGCCTATCGGAGCCTGACATCAGCTGCAGAGCCCGAGCCAAAGCCACCACTTGATCCTTACTGTCAGTCTGTTTATCAGTGGGATCCGGAGGAGATCGCCAACCAGTGGCATCCTGAGGATCATCCTCAGGACACCGGAGAGGGAAGCTTCGATCCGTGGGCATAGACCAACTTAGGCCAAAAGCATAAGCTTGGGGGAGTGCGTATTTCTCACCGACATTACACTCATGTTGACACACCCTTTCTAGTTGTTGGTGCTCATACTTTTTCATTGCAATATCCATGCTAGTTTATTTTCTTTTTAAGCTTTCTTCTTGTGTGTTTGAAAAACCTTAAGAAAAACAAAAAAATTTAGTTGTAGCTTTTAGCTAGTTTACTTTCCATGCCTGTAGTAGTAGTAATTAAAAAGAAAACCCAAAAATATTTCTTGTTCTTCTTTTTCTGGTTGGGAGGTTTCCCGTGTAAATAGTTTTGTTTCTTTTCTTTGGGGGTTGAGAGGAGAAGACCATGATGAAAATGTTGAGTGGCTCTCATATGCATTATTGATTAATCTAACTAAGAGCCCATATTACCTTGTCTTCTCCCTTGTATTGAATGCTTGCAAATTTCAGCTTAGTCCAATGCACGTGCACTATTATTATTATCCACACTATTCGGTTGTGCAAGTGAAAGGCAATAATGACGATATATGATGGACTGATTCAGATGAGTGATAAGTCTCCAACATATCTATAATTTTTGATTGTTCCATGCTATTATATTATCTGTTTTGGATGTTAATGGCTTATTTACACACTTTTATATTATTTTTGGGACTAACCTACTAACCCAAGGCCCAGTGCAAATTGTTATTTTTTGCCTATTTCAGTGTTTCGCAGAAAAGGAATATCAAACGGAATCCAAACGGAATGAAACCTTCGGGAGAGTTATTTTTGGAACAAACATGATCCAGGGGACTTGGAGTAGACGTCCAGAAAGAAGCGTGGCGGCCACGAGGCAGGAGGCCGCGCCTGCCCCCTGGGCGCGCCCCCCACCCTCATGGGCCCCTCACAGCTCCACCGACCTACGTCTTCCTCCTATATATATATATCCATATACCCCTAAAACATCCAGGAGCACCACGAAACCCTGTTTCCACCGCCGCAACCTTCTGTACCCAAGAGATCCCATCTTGGGGCCTTTTCCGGAGCTCCGCCGGAGGGGGAACCGATCACGGAGGGCTTCTACATCAACACTATAGCCTCTCCGATGATGTGTGAGTAGTTTACCACAGACCTTCGGGTCCATAGTTATTAGCTAGATGGCTTCTTCTCTCTCTTTGGATCTCAATACAATGTTCTCCTCGAACTTCTTGGAGATCTATTTGATGTAACTCTTTTTGCGGTGTGTTTGTCGATATTCGATGAATTGTGGGTTTATGATCAAGTTTGTCTATGAACAATATTGGATTCTTCTCTGAAATCTTTTATGTATGATTGGTTATCTTTGCAAGTCTCTTCGAATTATCAGTTTGGTTTGGCCTACTAGATTGATCTTTCTTGCAATGGGAGAAGTGCTTAGCTTTGGGTTCAATCTTGCGGTGTCCTTTCCCAGTGACAGCAGGGGCAGCAAGGCACGTATTGTATTGTTGCCATCGAGGATAAAAAGATGGGGTTTATATCATATTGCTTGAGTTTATCCCTGTACATCATGTCATCTTGCCTAATGCATTACTCTGCTCTTATGAACTTAATACTCTAGATGCATGCTGGATAGCGGTCGATGTGTGGAGTAATAGTAGTAGATGCAGAATCGTTTCGGTCTACTTGTCACGGACGTGATGCCTATATACATGATCATGCCTAGATATTCTCATAATTATGCACTTTTCTATCAATTGCTCGACAGTAATTTGTTCACCCACCGTAATACTTATGCTATCTTGAGAGAAGCCACTAGTGAAACCTATGGCCCCCGGGTCAATCTTTTATCATATAAGTTTCCAATATATTTTATTTTGCAATCTTTACTTTCAATCTATATCATAAAAATACCAAAAATATTTATCTTAATATTATTATCTCTATCAGATCTCACTCTCGTGAGTGACTGTGAATGGATTGACAACCCCTTTATCACGTTGGTTGCGAGGTTCTTATTTGTTTGTGTAGGTATGAGGGACTTGCGTGTAGTCTCCTACTGGATTGATACCTTGGTTCTCAAAAACTAAGGAAAATACTTATGCTACTTTGCTGCATCACCCTTTCCTCTTCAAGGGAAAACCAACGTGGTGCTCAAGAGGTAGCAATGAGAGAAGCTGGTATGAACTTGACCTCTCTTGTTTTTGTAAATATGATTAGTTCATCGTTCCTGATTCAGCCTATCATGTATGAAACATGTTTGCAATGACAATTAGAGATTATAGTTTCTCATGCCATGCTTAATTTGATAGGAGTTTATAATGGTTTACCTTGTGTTCCAACATGCTATTAAAATGGTTGTGATGTGGTATGATAGGGTGGTATCCTCCTTTGAACGATTCGAGTGGATTGACTCGGCACATGTTCACGCATGTAGTTGAAACAAAATCAACATAGCCTCTACGATATTTATGTTCATGGTGAATTATATCCTACTCATGCTTAACATAAGTGTTGATTAATTTTAATGCATGTTCATGACCGTTGTCGCTCTCTAGCTGGTCGCTTCCCAGTCTCTTTCTAGCCTTCACTTGTACTAAGCGGGAATATTGCTTGTGTATCCAATTCCATAAACCCCAAAAGTTATTCCATATGAGTCCACCATACCTTCCTATATGTGGTATCTACCTGCCGTTCCAAGTAAATTTGTATGTGCCAAACTCTAAACCTTCAAATGAAATTCTGTTTTGTTTGCTCGAATAGCTCATGTATCAACTAGGGTTGTCTGTATCTTCCATGCTAGGAGGGTTATTGTCAAGAGGAGTGGACTCCACTCCTCACTCACGATAAAATGGCTGGTCACCGGGATGCTCAGTCCCATGCTCAAACCAAATCAAAATAATTGCAAACAAAACTCCCCCAGGATTGTTGTTAGTTGGAGGCACCCGTTGTTTCGGGCAATCCATGGATTGATGCTTGTTGGTGATGGGGGAGTATAAACTTTATCATTCTACTTGGGAACCGCCTATAATGTGTGTAGCATGGAAGATATCAAGATCTATGGGTTGTTATGTTGACAATGAAAGTATACCGCTCAAAATATTATTTATCTCTATTTCAAAATCGAGCTCTGGCACCTCTACAAATCCCTTCTTTCCTCAGAGAAGGGCCTATCTATTTACTTTTATGTTGAGTCATCATCCTCTTATTAAAAAGCACCAGTTGGAGAGCACCGCTGTCATTTGCATGTATTACTATTAGTTTACATTGAGTATGACTGGATCTCTTTTACCATGAACTACAATTTCTAGTCAGCCCTTGATCTTCAGGGGTGCTCTGCATTTATGTTTTGCGGTCTCAGAAAGGGCTACCGAGATACCATCTTGTTATATCATATTATGATTGTTTTGAGAAAGTGTTGTCATCCAGGATTTATTATTATTGCTCGTTAGTTGATTATACCATTGATATGAGTAAACATGAGACCTAAATGTTATTGTTAATATGGTTAGTTCATAATATTTGCTGAAAACTTGAATGCTGGCTTTACATATTTAAAACAACAAGAGCAAACAGAGTTTGTAAAAGTTTTTCTTTATCACTTTCAGTTTATCAACTGAATTGCTTGAGGAATAGCAAAGGTTTAAGCTTGGGGGAGTTGATATGTATCCATCGTATCTACTTTTCCAAAAACTTTTGCCCTTGTTTTGGACTCTAACTTGCATGATTTGAATAGAACTAACTTGGACTAACGCTGTTTTCAGCAGAATTGCCATGGTGTTATTTTTGTGCAGAAATAAAAGTTCTCGGAATAACCTGAAAATCAATGGAGAATATTTTTGGAATATATCAAAAATATTGGCGAAAGAATCAACGTCAGGGGCCCACACCCTGTCCACGAGGGTGGGGGCGCGCCCCCTGCCTCGTGGGCCCCCTGACGCTCCACCGACCTCAACTCCAACTCCATATATTCACGTTCGGGGAGAAAAAATCAGACAGAAGGATTCATCGCGTTTTATGATTGGGAGCCGCCGCCAAGCCCTAATCTCTCTCGGGAGTGCTGATCTGGAGTTCGTTCGGGGCTTCAGAGAGGGGAATCTGTCGCCATCGTCATCATCAACCTTCGTCCATCACCAATTTCATGATGCTCACTGCCGTGCATGAGTAATTCCATTGTAGGCTTGCTGGACGGTGATGGGTTGGATGAGATTTATCATGTAATCGAGTTAGTTTTGTTAGGGTTTGATCCCTAGTATTCACTATGTTCTGAGATTGATGTTGCTATGACTTTGCTATGCTTAATGCTTGTCACTAGGGCCCAAGTGCCATGATTTCAGATCTGAACCTATTTGTTTTCATGAATATATGTGAGTTCTTGATCCTATCTTGCAAGCCTATAGTCACCTATTTTGTGTTATGATCCGTTAACCCCGAAGTGATAATAATCGGGATACTTACCGGTGATGGCCATAGTTTGAGGAGTTCATGTATTCACTAAGTGTTAATGCTTTGGTCCGGTACTCTATTGAAAGGGGGCCTCAATATTCCTTAGTTTCCAATAGGACCCCGCTACCACGGGAGGTTAGGACAAAAGATGTCATGCAAGTTCTTTTCCATAAGAACGTATGACTTTATTCGGAATACATGCCTACATTACATTGATGAATTGAAGCTAGTTCTATGTCACCCGATGTTATAACTATTGCATGAGGAATCACATTCGACATAATTATACATCACTGATCCGTTGCCTATGAGCTTTTCATATATTGATATTTGCTTATTTACTTTTCCGTTGTTACTGTTACAATCACTATAAAACCAAAACTACTACTTTTGCTACCATTACCTCTATTATCATACTACTTTGCTACTAAATACTTTGCTGCAGATATTAAGTTTCCAGGTGTGGTTGAATTGACAACTCAGCTACTAATACTTGAGAATATTCTTTGGCTCCCATTGTGTCGAATAAATAAATTTGGGTTGAATATTCTACCCTTGAAAACTGTTGCGATACCCTATACTTGTGGGTTATCCATAATTAGTCATGTATTTTCCCTATTAGGAACAACCTAACCAATGCAAGCTAATTATTTTTTCTTTGAAGAGAAATAGAAAGTGTTTTATTTAGAAACATGAACATTTTACTAGCATAAGAAAAGGTATGTGCGAACCTTTGGATGCATTTACTGAAAATAAAATATTTTGTTGTCTTACTGGAGAAACAATCTCGTGTTGTAGATGTGGTTGATTGTCAAACTTGGCCCCTCCTTTAGTTATGTACATTGACAATACACTACAAATGAAGATGAATTTTCACATACGCAATTCTTGAACAAGATATGAATACAAATTTCAACATCAAAGAATTCAGTACCAATCCATGAACTCGTGAAGATGCGTCAAATCCTGAGGTCTTTTTGACTTTCTGAGAAAATCCAGGTAGTATTTGTGATAGACATATACTAACGGGAATTCCAAACTCCCGAACGCTTTAGTACTCTTCTAGTTCCAGCAATTTACTTCTACCACTATGCTCATTTACATTCTTTTTGTGACACCCTGATTTTTGGATCTTTCTTTTTCTTTTGAATTCCTTTGAATTTTGGTTTGGATTCCTTTTTCTATGGCTCTGTGGTCTTGAAAACCTGGGAATATCATCTCTCTATCTTCATCACCCTCAAATCCTTCCCAAGATCATGTCATTGCCATGTTAGCCCAACCCCAAATTCTTTTTCTCGGGAATATTCCTTTTTCTATTACAGGAATAACCCTGTTTGCCCTAGGTTGTGAAGCAACAAAGCAACCGGATTCTCATTGCCCAATCCCCTTCATAAGGTAAGCATGTAGTCTGTACTTTCCTTTCTTCTCCAGGTCCCAATCCCCTTCATAGCCTAGGGTTTCCCGTTGCCCAATTCCCTTTATATATAACCTCGAAATCTTGCAAAATCCCTCGAGCCACCGCCACAACAACCAACAATCCTAGGGTTTCTCACCCTCTCGATTGAATCGAAGGCCCCTTGGTGAGGTCGTCTGAAGATCCATCGAGATCTCAGTTTGTTCACTACGCTGGGTAAACCCTACATTCTGTATATCCGATCTATGCTAGCACAACTCAATCTTTAGCCCATTCACACTATTATATATGCTTCTCAATCGGCTTAGGATTCTATAAATCCATGGTGCATATATTGCTTTTGTACTGCTTCCCACCACAAGAAATGGTGTATCCATGTTCGTAGTTCTTCCTGAACGTTTTAGTTCAGCATAGTTCAGTGATACCTCTCCAACGTATCTATAATTTTTGCTTGTTCCATGTTGTTGTATTATCATTCTTGGATGTTTTACAATCATTTTATAGCAACTTTATATCATTTTTTGGGACTAACTGATTGACATAGTGCCCAGTGCCATTTGCTTGTTTTTTTACTTCGCATAAAATCAATACCAAACGGAGTCCAAACGCAGCAAAACTTTTTGGAGATTTTTTCTGGACCAGAAGACACCTGTTGGGCAAAAGAGTTGGTCACCTCCCGCACCACCTCTTTGCTCTATAAATACCTCGAAAATCCAAAAACCCTAGGTGAGTCGACAAAACACAATTCCAGTCGCCACAAGTTCCAGAACCACCAGATCCAATCTAGACACAGTTCGTAGTAGGTCACACTATAGGTTAACAATAATAATAACCTGAATCATAAACAACCCTAGTTCCATGAGGAAAGAAATTGGTTGATCTTTATGTGGTCATGCAATGGTGACCGAGCTCCTTGTGGTCATGTGATGATTACGATAGTATCACTGATACCAGGGTTGGTTGATCAGGAGGTGATCGTGTAGTGATCACAGCGGCAAGTACGATTGATACATATGGTGTTTGTGAGACAACCTCCGCGATGAGTAAGTTGGTCCACGAGACCTTAAACATAAACTCCCTCTCATGCTAGTGCTAGCATCATCATGTTCATATCATGCGTAACATGTATATGCCATGCTCATCCTCATATTCTTCTAGTAGTATCATGTTTCTCATTGATAATAAACCTATAAATGACATGCTATTGTTTGTCTTGATTGCTTTGGTTGCTGTGAGCTTGTGAGTACATTCAAAGTACTCACCTGGCATGTCATGCCAGATTGCAGGTGATGCTGTGAGTGATTGCTTGTCGAGGATCCCGAGTTTTCATGCTAGTATGTGTCCTAGACAGAGTCCTTGCGGAGTGGAGTTCATCACCATTGTTGTTGTTCCGCTGCTAGCATAGAGCTACCTTAGCAGGTGTAGTGTCGTCGTGCCGCTATAACCTTTGCAATATCAAAACCTTGGTACCCATATTACTTTTAATAAAGAGTTGTTCTATTCTATCCCAAGTAATGTCGTATTCTAGAAGACTTGATCTCTGCGTTGGAATACAGGGTGTTCCGGTTCCTCTAAGCCGGGGTGCCACTCTTTTGTGTATTCATGTTTAATCCACACTATACTCAGAATCATTATACTTCCACTCTCATTTTGCTTTGAGTTTACAATTTAATGGCAAGCACATTTGCATGAGTATCTACGCGGGACAAAAGTCCAATTCAAGTGCTCCCTATGGGATCAACACTTCTACTTAGTAAAGGCTGCAACTAAAGCATCAGTACTTGCAAGCCATCATCATCTATAAAAATTGGTCTTATTTTATTTTTAAACACATAACATCATTACCAATGTAACCTTTCGGCAACACTATAAATGAAAAGACTTTCACATAAAAGTGTATTGTACACTACATCATAATGTCATGATATTGATTATATGGAAAAATAACTCTCGTCAACCTCCTTTTTTACACAAGAATAAAAAACGGTGGGGGAAAATACAACAAAACTTCTATAGGTTTGATCGACGCTCTGTAATTTCTGCTAGAGAACACGGTCCCATATCAAAATATATTTTGTAAAATGTCATAAAAACAAGCTTGCCTTTTTAAATACAAGTCATTTTAGCAACCAATAGTCAAAATTAAAAATACATACTAGATGAACATAAATCAACTTATTTTGCCTAAAGATTTTAAATAAAATAATATAGATTGACCCTCTGCGGAACACCCTCAACCAAGGGCCTCGAAAAATTAAGACTGGACTTTCCTAACTTCTCCGAAGTTCCACCCCTTTCAAGACATAGGGTTTTCCCCTTTCCGACCCCTTTTATAAACACCAAATCTTGCAAAGTCCATCGAGTCGCCGCTGCCACAACCAACCATGCTGGCCTTCATCTAAATCACGTCGTCCTCTACTCTTGCCTTCTTCATTGAAACGGATGCTCCTTCAAGAGGTCTGATATTCAGATCCATCAAGATTTAAATTGATTCACAATGTTGGTAAGCCTTATAGTATATCCGATCTATGCTTGCGTAGTTAGTTCTTTAGCCCATTGGTATGATTATGTCTTTCCTTATTATTCTATAAATCTAGTGTGCATCATGCTTTTGTTATTCCCAACACAAGGATGGGTGTATCCATGTTCATTGTTCGTAAATGTTTTAGTAGAGCATAGATCAACATGTGGGATATAATTAGAGGTTGATGTATCCGTCTTGACACTTTGAGGGAGGGGTATAGATTCTTGTGGAACACACAACAATGGTGTTGGTGTCATCATCGTCGCATTGGAAATTTGGCCATGTGAGAAGAATGATCTAATGCCCTATATATATGGAACAAAGAACCCCACTAGGAAAAATATATTTTTAGTTCAAATGTTATATTTAGTTTTATTAAAACATTGCAGGTTAGTATAATGCCACATTTTTTCTTGTGATAACTGTTGGGTTACTTGTTGGGCCATAACTTTCTTGTCTCAAGACATGGATGGTAATATATCAACACAATATGTGCATGTTCCTTTGTTTACTAAATTTTCATAATGGAATCATCAAATTTGTAAACCTCATCAATAAAAACTAATATTTGTTTGGCAAATCCTCTAGAAGGATAAACATGGGGAGCACATGAAGGCCTATTAGCGGATAGATCGGATAATGTATCAAAACCGAATTGCTTAGCTAGATGAATATATACAAATGTGCAAGTGTGCCTCCCCAAAATATTACACATGTGGCCACTCTCTATATATATTCCTAGCATTGATGTATGGTGTGTACATGTGTGTCAAACATTTGAATATAAATATGAGATAAATAGTATTCTACTTTCTTCCCCAAAGAGCTTATATGGAAATTATGTTCATGTTGGTTGTTAGCTAGATCTATAACAAAAGGACCTTTGTAGGAGAGTTCTTGAAAATAACTAATACAATTTGGAATAATCATTGAATAGTCATAGCGGAAATCCAAACTTGGAAAGTGTTTCCTACATAGATTCAACTCTCGGGTGAAACTTGAGTGGTATCATATGCCATTGTTACCATTGCAAAGAATTATGCTAATGTATCATACATCTTATATTGTATTATAGAGGGAGGAGTGCCGGCCATCAGTAAAGGTCCAATCATGGTACATCATAAGAAACGGTATAGCACTATGGCTTGGTAGATAATAAGAAAAATGTCAAATTAAAGGAAGAGGAAGATGAAAATGTGAATACAAAATAGAAAAGAAAGAAAAATAAAGATGAAGGTGATAAGAAAATAGAGGAGAAAAAAATTCCTCAAAGAGGAAGATGGCTAAATACAAGGAGGAGAAAGAGAAGAAAACGAGAGTTGTTAGGAAGGATGATGAGGAGAAGGAGAGGGAAGATCGGAGGAAAAGAAAGGGAAATGTGAAGAATGTGATGTCACATAAGGAAAGAGAGGATAATGAGAATGAGAAAGACGATCAGGAGCAGCGAGAAATTCGGAAAGAGAAATAGGAGGAGCCAATGGAGATAATTGAACAGAAGTTAAGGAAGGAGATTGATAAAGACGAAGAGGAGTCGAAGAAAAGGGTTGAGAAGGACCAAAATGATAAAAATTACCCCCACTTCTTTAGGGCGTTTATGTCCCATTCATTTATGGAACAAGTGGTAGGTTTTCTTCATCATATTAATAAACAAAGAGACTAACTCATTGTTGTTCTATTTTTACCTACCATATTTTGCATGATTGCTGCGAAGATTATCTTTTCCATTGTGGTTCACTTTTAGGAATGGTGCTCTCTAATTTGATAGAGTTACATATATAGTATATTCCACCCAATAGATTCTTTGTAAAATTATTGATTAATATGTTTCAAACATGGACTATATAATGTTTTCTGCCGTTCAGAAGGATACACGAGGTAGCATATCCAAAATATAAACTACTTCATGAAAGTTGATATCTTTTGTATTTACAAAAACATATAGATTGTAAATAAAGGAGACATATGTAACATTTTTGCAAAATTTAAGGCCAATTGAGTAGTGGCTGATAGCTTGGATTGGACTATAGGAAGGCAAGGTTAAATGCCATATATGCATGTTTGGGTTGTGCTCGACATGGTCACCCATTACTAATTAATTTGTATGATAACATATGTTGCAGAAAATTCCAGTAGGATTCCACAAATACTTGGAAGACTGTACATGAATGGTTTTCCTGAGAGGTCCAAGCAGGAATAAATGGCCCATAGAGCTGGCTAAAATCTCAGGGGAGATACGCTTTGCGCGTGGATGGAAGGAGTTCCTCTCGGACCATTGTGTCGGGTATGGCTGGCTGCTAGTATTCCGTTATGACGGGCAGTCACAGTTCTCAGAGACAGTTTTCTTCCAATCTTCTTGCAAGGATCCGTATGAATCTCTCGGCTAGCCGTAACACAAGGACATCTACGTGACTAGAGAGGAAGAGAAAGGTCTCACAAGCACCAATGCATATGGTACTTCCCCAGAAGAAGAAGAAGACACTCACACTAACACCAGTGCAGTTGGTACACCACAAAATAAAGCTTCAGACGAAAAAGAAGATGCTTCAGAAGAAGAAGAGGTAGTGGTAGAGGAAGATGCATTATCAAAATCTCTGGAGAATGAGGAAGACAGTGAAGCTCGCATGTGCAGGGATGATGCGCTGGAACCAGCACAACAACAACAGGAGTATTGCCAAAAGACCGAGGATGGTTTTTTTGTCAGGAAGAGGGCTAGGTTCAAGAAGGTTGATGATATCATGGCAGAAGTGGACCAATCTAGCAAGTCCAAGCTCGCAAAGTGGAAAAATTCTGAAGCTCCAACTGGTGATCCTGCTTCTGAGGGAGCAGCATCAAGCGACTGTTTGGCAGGTAATTAAGAAGAACCCTTCGATCCAGCGATTTCAAAATATTTAGTACTTCTAGTACCTTTTACGTATATATTGGTACGAGATGGCTTGATGTTGTAAAATGATTCTTATACTCTTGCTATTGAGCTAACCATTGTCCGTGTGCACATCAAACTGTAAGAGAATCGGAGCATCGTCCACCCAAGAAGTCCAAGGCTGAGGAGATAAGGTCTCCATTTGGTGATTCAGCTTCTAAGGCAGCATCATCAGGTGACAATTTTGTAGGTAATTAAGAATAACCATCTAATGGATTGAATTCAAATTAACTGTTGTGATGGATAAATGTTGTCAAATGATTCATAGGCTCTTGTTATTTGGCTAACCTATGTGCAGAACCATTGTAAGCAGAGTTTGCTAGTCGACCATCCAAGATTCCCAGGGTGATGGGAAAAGCTCTACTGCTCCTTTAATTGTTTATACCAGGTCTGTTGTTTCAGCATCTAAAAGAGCTTCTAAAGGGGCAACATGAAGTGGAAATTTTGCAGGTAACTAAGAAGAAGCATCCAATCAAGAATCTATTTCAAAATGAGTAGTACTTGTTTTACATGTACACACACATACATATTGTTTGAGATGGCTTAGATGGTGTGTCAGTTTTGACCCTGGTAGCTAGATATAGCACTGGTCTTGTACTATAAAATGATTCCTATCTATATGCTCTTGTCATTGAGCTAATGAACTTTGCCCGCCTATAGTTCGTACATGTGTATTCACGCCAAAATCCATGTGTAGGCACATATCTTTTGGTAACAAATATGGTATGGAGGCTCAGTTCATGATGTTCAACAAGAGCAATGATGAAAACCAACCCGGCAAAGGAAAATCTTCTTTCTTCCTTCCTTCCTGTTAACCAACCTTCTGGTACTAATTAGAACAAACTTGAAGTGAACTATCCAGATATATATAGTCTGCATCTTTTTATACTAGTTCTCATAAGGGTTACGAGAAGGATGGGATTAACGTCGCAGAGGCGTCCAGTAACTCAATGGGAGAAGGACGATGCCATGGAGAGGGCACGGAGTTTAAAATCCATGAGGCCCTTCACCGTCAAGGCAATGAAGCACAACAATGTCTATGCCTGTACTTCATGGTAATTGATCAATTCAGTTTCTTCTCTCGAAACTCATATTCTAAAATTGTGTTGCTCTCTGACTGATTGTGATCGACCTGCAACTGCAGATCATCTCGCAAGTTCATGGAAACATTCCTCCCTAAAGACAGCAGGACAATGACGCTATGGGACCCGCAGGCGAAGCTGTGGAAGGTCTGGTACAAGTACACTGGTGGTGAGTGTCCCCACGCGGTGTTGAGCGCGGGGTGGGGCGCACTCGCCATGGAGAACAACCTGGAGAAGTGGGACATGTGCGTGTTCGAGCTCTTGGACCAAGAATATAACATCAAGTTGCACGTCCACAAGGTCTTCTTGATGATCACCCCATGTGTCCTCTCCCAAAAACCTCGCATAGATGAGTGATAATTCATGCATAGACATTTTGATCTTGTGTTGTTGACAAGGGAGGCACACCATTCCATCATGTCGTTGTTAAAACATAACATCTAGAATTATAATGTTTGTTGCTACGACTAATTACCGGATTCTCGTTGCCCAATCCCCTTCATAATATAAGCATGTAGTCTGTACTTTCCTTTCTTGTCCAGGCCCCAATCCCCTCATAACCTAGGGTTTCCCGTTGCCCAATTCCCTTTACATATAACCCCCAAATCCTGCAAAAATCCCACGAGCCGCCGCCGCCAACAACCAACCATCCTAGGGCTCGATTGAATCGAAGGCCCCTTGGTGAGGTCGTCTGAAGATCCATCAAGATCTCAGTTTGTTCACTACGCTTGGTAAGCCCTACATTCTGTATATTCGATCTATGCTAGCGCAATTCAATCTTTAGCCCATTCACACTATTATGGTTCTCAATCGGCTTGGGATTCTATAAATCTATGGTGCATATATTGCTTTTGTATTACTTCCCACCACAACAAATGGTGTATCCATGTTCATAGTTATTTCTGAACGTTTTAGTTCTGCATAGATCAGTGATACGTCTCCAACATATTTATAATTTTTTGCTTGTTCCATGCTGTTATATTATCATTCTTGGATGTTTTACAATCATTTTATAGCAACTATATATATATATATATATATCATTTTTTGGGACTAACTTATTGACATAGTGCCTAGTGACATATGCTTGTTTTTTACTTCGTAGAAAATCAATACCAAACGGAGACCAAACACAGCGAAACTTTTTGGAGAATTTTTCTGGACCAGAAGACACCTGTTGGGCCAAAGAAGTACCCGAGGGGGCTCCAAGGGGACCACAACCCACCTGGGCGCGCCTGGAGGCCCAGGGGCGCCCTGGTGGGTTGTGCCCACCTCGGCCACCTCCCGCACTGCATCTTTGCTCTATAAATACCCAGAAAATCCAAAAACCCTAGGGGAGTCGATGAAACACAATTCCAGCCGCCGTAAGTTCCAGAACCACCAGATCCATTCTAGGCATAGTTCGTAGTAGGTCACACTATAGGTCAACTGTAATAATAACGTGAATCATAAACAACCCCGGTTCCATGAGGAAAGAAATTGGTTGATCTTCATGTGGTCATGTGATGATGATCAAGCTCCTTGTGGTCATGTGATGATTACGATAGTATCATTGATACCGATGTTGGTTGACTAGGAGGTGATCATGTGATGATCACAACGGTAAGTATGATTGATACATATGGTGTTTGTGAGATAACCTCCGTGATGAGTAAGTTCGTCCATGAGACCTTAAACATCGACTCCCTCTCTTGCTAGTCATAGCATCATCACGTTCATATCATGCGTAACATGTATATGCCATGGTCATCCTCATATTTTTCTAGTAGTATCATGTTTCTCATTGATAATAAACATGTAAATGCCATCATGTTGTTTGCACTACTAGGAAAAGGCATGCTAGTGGCGCACCGAATTTGCCTTCTAATGGCGCACTACCGGTGGGCCACTGGCATCACGCCATTAGAATTAAATTCTAATGGCGCACCACCAGTGCGCCATTAGTATCTGGTGTTCTAATGGCGCACCACGTAGTGCGCGATTAGTATAGCCTGCAGTGCGCCATTAGAATGCCTCCCAGGGGGGCATATGTACCCATGTGCTTTGGCATTCTAATGGCGCACCAGCAGTTAATGCGCCATTAGTGTGATGATCACAGTGCGCCATTAGTGTCTTGTGTGGTGCGCCATTAGTATGAATATTAGGTTTTATTTTTTTTGCTTTTCTGATTTTTGCACAGGTTACAAAATATATTATTGGACAGAATATAGACAGCAGCACACAGCAACATCAGATTCATCGAATACAATAGAAGATTAGTCTCCGAATACAATTCATCATATTAGTCTCCGAATTCAAAAGACCGAACAAAGATAAAACATTACATGTCTCAAGACCGCGAGTATCGAGTTTGTCAGAAGTAATACTAATCCTAACAAGTCCTACTAATCATCATCATACAACTTCTACTCGTTATTCATAACAAGTCATACGATCATCATCTTGATAGTCTTCGAACCAACCCTACTTAATTTTTCTTAGCACATGATCATCAGTATTAGGCAGGACCTAAATACCCTATTTAAGCTAAAATAGCATAAAACAATATAGACCCTGACTCTCCATTATGGAGAATGGAGAACATCCTATCTCCAATTCTTGCGCTTCGCTTCCTTTTGCTTCCAAGAAGCTCCTTACGACTGTCCATACATTTTTCCATCCTTTGATTTTCATGTCTCCACTTCTTTTAGAAATCTCGTATGGACAGTTGAGATTCGTAGGATGACCTGGCTGTATGTTCAAAACATTAACACTACCTTTCAGATACATCATATGAGGCACACAATTCTCTGGGATTATCAGTTGAAAAACATAGTAATAACTTCATAGTTAGCAATGATGTACTAGTTTTAGAAGTATGCAAAAGATGCACGGATGTCGTAATAGTAAAAATCTTACCAGGGTATCTCCATGGTAGTTACCGTAGTTGAACACATGCACTAGTGGCACGTATTTACCATAATGTTGAGGAGTTTGATTGCAGATATTGTAATTCTCAATGTCAGTACAAAATCCGACCAAATGATTTTTCTCCTTGTAAGTTGTTAATTCGGAGCCATCGGTGTAGTGGGTTTTGTCTACCATCTCCCGCACATTCTTTGAACAATAAAAATAAGCTGTCAACTATTTTGAAATAAATAATATAAATTAGCTAATAACTATGTTTGAGAAACTCACATAGCGGTAGAACTGGAGGCGTATCAACAAGGACCCAAATGTCCATATTGTCTTGGTTGATGTCAGGATTACCAAAATTTTAGCATGACCTTTGCTGAAAATAGGACATATGGAGTACCCGAATTTGCCGGAACGGAAGTTAATCGACATTCCGGCAAACTCAAGGCCTCTCGGGGTACCTGCAAAATCATCACGACACGAAGGGCCTCTCAAGGGCCTCAAGCAGCAGCGGCGTCTCCCAGGACCCCATTTTTTTGCTAAATTTCTTTGAGCAACAATCAGAGCAGGAAATTCAGCATATTTCTATACAACAGCACTGTAAAGGTGAAGAACAGTTCTACAGCAGCCCATCTTTGATCATCATCTTTGCATCTCTTTCTCAATGTGATCAGTAATGTAGACATATTCATGATCTAGTTTAGCAGCAGGTTGCAAATACTTAACTGTCTAGAACATCACAGCATGCACAGTAATAAGAATAATGTAAATATAACAACACATGTTCACTGGGTGCCAATATGCCAAAATATAAAAAAGAGGCATACAAGAGACCCATCGAAGACAACACATGACTAATGTTGTACTAAGACCAGTGACATAAACAAAGCATAGCTGATGTGGTGCTAAACTGGATATACCCTCCCAGTCCCAGTGTCCAGATTTATAATGCCATGTCTTATGGCTGACAGACACTGCTTCAGGCACATAGTATACTTGATACTGCACGTTGAACCATATACGTACTATCTTACATGACAAATCAGCATAGAGAGCATTGCACAACCAAAACAAACAAATAAAAACATGGTAGCAAAACATATAGTGAGAATTGCCATCTACCAGTCCTATGTGACTGAACCAAACATGCATAGCTTTCTTGCGCCATCATCATTTTTTTTTGAATTTTCATCATCAACTAATTAACACCCTTTGTGACGGTGCATTAGCATAGGCATAAGCTGCACTACAACTTGTTCATGCCGCCTCTTTGAACTATAAAACTCTGCACTAGTACTTTGGCATGGTGTCAGACTTTGTACATAAGTACATGACCCGTATGAGGAGTAGTTATCTCGACTGTGCAGTCACGAACATACAGAGCATTGCATGATTAAGACAACTAAATAAAAACACGGTAGGAAAACAAGATAGAATTGCCATCCACTAGTCCCATGTCACTGAACATATATATGATGCACTTGCCTTAACACATATCTCCAGAAGGGACCTGAATCGAGCAACAACCAGCCTAGGGGGAGGAGGGGAAGGGGGGAGAGGTGAGGAATCACCTGTGGGATAACGGCAGGCTGCCGTAGGAGGGCGCCGGCGTCGAGGAGGCGGCGGGCGGCGGCGCGTCGAGGAGGAGGCGACGCGTCGAGGAGGAGGCACGTCGAGGAGGAGGCGTCGCGTCGAGGAGAAGGCGGCGTGTCGACCTTGCCACCCACCTTGGAGCCGGAACCCTAGGGCATGCAGGTGAGGCGGACGGAGGGGACGGAGGGGGCGGCGCTCGCGGGGGAGGCGGGGCTCGGGGGGAGGCGGTGCTCGAGGGGGAGGAAGGGGAGAGGGAGGCGGCGGGGGCACGTGGGCGGCTGCGCGGATGGCGGGGGCGCGTGGGCGGCTGCGGCGGCGGCGGATGGCGGTGGTCGATCGAGGGGAATCTGGCGAGGGAGGGAGGACACAGTGCGAGGGCAGTAGGTGGAGTGGGGGAGGGTTCTAATGGCGCACCACCCCCTCGTGCGCCATAAGTACGACTATTCTAATGGCGCACCACCCCTTGGTGCACCGTTAGAATTTTGTTTTAATCTAGCCCACTAGCCCTAGCTACAACCTAACCCTATCTACAACAGAAGCCCCCCACTAGCTCGACTGGTTAGCACGCAACACACACACCAGGAGGTCCTGGGTTCGATTCCCAGGCTCCCCAATATTTTTTTATGCATTTTAAATGTTGTTTGATATTTATTTGTGTTTAAATATGTTCAAACTTGTTTAAATCATAACAGTAATAATTTTTATAAAAACAGTAATAATTTTTTAAAAAATATGTTCAAATTTGTTACTTGAAAATATCATCATCGGCGGCGGTGGAGCGGGGGAGGGTGCGGGGGGCCGGGTGCTCGTCGGCGGCGGTGGAGCGGGGGAGGGTTGCGGTGGGTCCTTCTTTTTTGCAAATGGAGTTCTTCTATGGAATGGACGTCCTTTAGGTAGGGTGGTCCTGCTTCTTCTTGTGGTGTGTGCTGCTACTTCATCGTCGTCGTCATGTTCGATCTTCGGGTCGCCGTACTTGTCGAAGTCTTGCTCATTGGCTACTCCATCCATTCCGATGATCTTCCTTTTGCCTCTCCTCACGACAACACGACTGGGCTTTGATGGGTCGGTAATGAAGAAGCATTGGTCCACTTGGGAAGCCAGTACCCATGGCTCATTTTTCGCGGTGACGTTTGCACC
Source organism: Triticum urartu (assembly GCF_056163025.1). Taxonomy (NCBI): domain Eukaryota; kingdom Viridiplantae; phylum Streptophyta; class Magnoliopsida; order Poales; family Poaceae; genus Triticum; species Triticum urartu. The sequence goes on along the minus strand of NC_141874.1, from coordinate 669,641,307 downwards.
CGCGGTCTTGGATTTGGCTTCGGGTCTAACCATGGTGGTGAAATACCGGTCTTCTTTTAGGACGCTCTTGGCCCATCAGACACGGAACATCGGGACCTTCTCTCCAGCGTAGCTCAGCTCCCAGATCTCCTCGATCCTTTCGTAGTATCTGTCCTTGTCGTTACCGGTGTAGGATTCCATCGTTACCCCGGAGTTCTGATAACCATCGCTCTTCATGTCCTTGTCCTCGGTGTAGAATGTGTAGCCGTTGATATCGTACGCCTCATAGGTCATCAGGTTGTGCTCGGCGCCCTATGACAAGGCGAATATGAGTTGTTCTTTCGCGGAAGAATCTTCATGTAAAGGGTACGACAGAAGCTTCTGCTCGAACCAACGCGTGAAACATGAGTTGTGCTCTTTGAGTATATCTCCGTTCGTCCTCTGTTGGTCTCGGTCATTGTATGTCTTCTCAATAAAGGTTTTGTGCTCTACCACCCAAGGATCGACCACGTCTATGTGTTGTAGCGCGACAGGTTTGCTCTTTCAAAGTTGGCGAATCGACCCTCGAAGTAGACATGCATTTCGCGGTGACCCTCACAGTGACCCCATCCAGCGAGCCTGCCGAGGTGCCTGTTGACGGGCAGACCAATGGGGTTCTCGATGCCTAGATAATTCGTGCAGTAGGAGATGCACTCTTCAGTCAGAAAGCCCCTGGCTATACTTCCCTCTGGACGTGACATGTTGCGAACGTATCCTTTGATGACACCATTCATCCTTTCGAACAGCATCATGCTGTGCAGGAACGTCGGCCCGAGTTGGATGATATCCTCCACGATATGGACCAGCAGATGCACCATAACGTCAAAGAATGCGGGCGGGAAGTACATCTCAAGCTCGCATAGTATCACCACGATCTCTTCCTGTAGCCTTCTGATTTGCCTCACGCCAATCGACTTCCGAGATATGACGTCGAAAAAGTTGCATAGGCCAAATAGCGTTTCACGGACGTGCGCATCCATGATCCCACGGATTGCAACTGGAAGTATCTGCGTCATCAGCACGTGACAGTCGTGAGACTTCATCCCGCTGAACTTCTGCTTCGCTGGGTCTAGGTATCTGCTTATCTTCCCCGCGTAACCGTAAGGAAGTTTTACTCCTAGGAGGCAGGTGAAAAACTACTCGATCTCCTCCTGACTTAGAGTGAAGCACGCGGGAGGGTAGTCATTTCCAGTCTTCTTGGCCTTTTTGCCTTTGCGACGACTTTCTGTGTCCTGCTTCGCCTCGTCATCATCATCATCATCATCATCATTAGCGTGAAGCTCCTGCCTGATGCCCATTGATTTCAAGTCTGCCCTTGCTGTCGGCCCATCTTTGGTCCTCTCTGGCACGTTGAGCAGGGTACCAAGCAGACTCTCGCACACGTTCTTCGTGATATGCATGACATCAAGGCTGTGAGGCACACGGTGGATCTTCTAGTACGGCAAGTCCCAGAAAATAGACCTCATTTTCCATACCTTCAGCAGCGGCTCTGGCGCCTTTCGCTTCTTTCCCGACCCTGGTTACTAATGGCGCACCTGCAGGTGGTGCGCCATTAGTAGTTTTGCAAAAAAGTAAAAAAAAATATACTAATGGCGCACCGGGTAATAGTGCGCCATTACTAGTTTAAACTAGTAATGGCGCACTGTGAAACAATGCGCCATTAGTAGTTTTGCAAAAAAAAGAATAATTTTTTTTACAGCAATGACGCACTGTCTACTTGGTGCGCCATTACTACTTAGAACTAGTAATGGCGCACTTCGACCTGATGCGCCATTAGTATGTATGGGAAAATGGAAAAATAATAATTTAATACTAGTGGCGCACCCTGTTTCTGGTGCGCCATTAGTGTCTTCCACACTAATGGCGCATCACCAACCAGTGCGCCATTAGTATATAGTAGTGGCGCACTGCTTCCATGGTGCGCCATTAGTATCAATCCTATCTATAGCCCTTTTCCTAGTAGTGTTGTCTTGATTGCTTTTGTTGCTGTGAGCTTGTGAGTATATTCAAAGTACTCACCTGGCGCGTCACGGATTGTAGGTGATGCCGTGAGTGATTGCTTGTCGAGGATCCAAAATTTTCAAGCTAGTATGTGTCCCAGCCAGAGTCCCTATGGAGTGGAGTTAATCACCATTGTTGTTGTTTCGTTGCTACAAGTTGTTCCGCTGCTAGCATAGAGCTACCTTAGCAGGTGTAGTGTCGTCATGCCCCTGTAACCTTTGCAATATCAGAACCTTGGTACCCATATTATTTGTAATAAAGAGTTGTTCTATTCTATGCAAGGCAGTGCCGTATTCCAGAAGACTTGATCTGTGGGCTAGAATACAGGGTGTTGCGGATCCTCTAAGCCGGGGTGCCACTCTTTTGTGTCATTCATGTTTAATCCACACTATACTCAGAATCATTATACTTCCGCCCACATTTTGCTTTGAGTTTACAATTTACTTGAAAGCACATTTTCATGAGTATCTACGAGGGACTAGAGTCCCATTAAAGTGCTCCCTATGGGATCAACACTTCTACTTCGTAAAGGCTACAACAAAAACATGTGTACTTGCAAGCCATCATTATCTATAAAAATTGGTCTTATTTTATTTTTAAATACATAATATCATTACCAATGTAACCTTTCGGCAACACTATACATTAAAACACTTTCGCATAAAAGTGTATTGTACACTACGTCATAATGTCACGCTATTGATTATATGGAAAAATAACTCTCATCAACCCTCCTTTTTTACACAAGAATAAAAAAACGGTGGGGGAAAATACAACAAAACTTCTATTGGTTTGATCGACGCTCTGTAATTTCTGCTAGAGAACACGATCCCATATCAAAATATATTTTGTAAAATGTCATAAAAACAAGCTTGCCTTTTTAAATACAACTCAGTTTAGCAACCAATAGTAAAAATTGAAAAGACATACTAGATGAACGTATATCAACTTATGTTGCCTAAAGATTTTAAATAAAACACTATAGATTGACCCTCTATGGAAGACTCTCAACCAACGGGCCTAAAATAGACCCTCGTTAGAAGTATTACCATTGACATGTGAAGGAAAATCTGGCGGGCCTAGAATTGGGCCTAGAGCGATTGATATTGATCCATTTGATGACGATGGGCCTCGGAATATTAATATTGATCTTTCCTTTCTTCTCCCAAGTCCCACCCCTTTCAAGACCTAGGGTTTTCCCCTTTCCGACCCCCTTTATAAACACCAAATCTTGCAAAGTCCATTGAGCCACCGCCACCGCAACCAACCATGCTGGCCTTCATCTAAATCACATCGTCATCTACTCTCGCCTTCTTCGTTGAAACGGATGCCCCTTGAAGAGGTCTGATATTCAGATCCATCAAGATTTCAATCGATTCACAACGTTGGTAAGCCTTATAGTATATTCGATCTATGCTAGCGTAGTTAGAACAACATGTGGGATATAACTAGAGGTTTTGTTGATAAGGTTGATGTATCCGTCTTGTCACTTTGAGGGAGGGGGTATATATTTTGTGCAACACACAATAATGGTGTTGGTGTCATCATCGTCGCATTAGAAATTTGGCCTTGTGGGAACAATGATCTAATGCCCTATATATATGGAAGAAAGAACCCCACTATGAAAACTATATTTTTAGTTCATAATGGTATATTTAGTTTTATTGAAATAATGCAGGTTATTACAATGCCACATTTTCTCTTGTGATAACTGTTGGGTTACTTGTTGGTCCATACCTTTCTTGTCTCAAGAAGGGGATGGTAATATATCAACAAAATATGCGCATGTTTCTTGGTTTACTAAATTTTCATAATGGAATCATCAAATTTGTAAACCTCATCAAGAAAAAATAATATTTGTTTGGCAAATCCTCTAGAAGGATAAACATGGGGAGCACATGAAGGCTTATTAGTGGACAGATCGGATAATGTATCAAAACAAAATTGCTTAGCTAGATGAATAAATACAAATGTGCAAGTGTGCCTCCCCAAAATATTGTGCATGTGGCTACTCTCTCTCTATATATATATTCCTAGCATTGATGTATGATGTGTACTTGTGTGTCAAACATTTGAATATAAATATGGGATAAATAGTGTTCTGCTTTCTTCCCCAAAGAGCTTATATGGAAATTTTATTTATGTTGGTTGTTAGATCTATAACAGAAGGACCTTTGATGGAGTGTTCTTGAAAATAACTAATACACTATGGAATAATCATTGAATAGTCATAGCAAAAATCCAAACTTGGAAAGTGTTTCATACATAGATTCAACTCTCGAGTGAAACTTGAGTGGTCTTATATGCCATTGTTAGCATTGGAAAGTATTATTCTAATGTATCATATATCTTATATGGGATAATTAGATTTATGCCCCTAGTTGTGTCCCACTCGTCTGTTTTACCCCTAATTCCCAAAAGTCACCGGTTCTGTCCAAGTCACTTTGCTCCTCTAATGCTTTTGCCCTTTGACCGTTTGACCATCATTTTTAAAACTTCATAACTAATTCATACTAAATCATAAAAATGCAAATAAGGTACCAAAATGTTCAGAAAAACATCACCTATATGTCAGTGTCATTTGCATCCATGAAAAAAGTGTTGGAAAGTGCCCATCCGAGTTTTAGCTCTTATGCTACCACCATGAATAGTAAAATCTAAAAAAGTTCAAAAAATTCAAAAATAATTTGGTGGCAAAGAATGACAAATGTTTTAAGTGTCTGCCAAGTTTCATCAGGGAATAACATTCGTGGGTGCCGCAGCAAAAAAAACAGTCAGCACTCCAAAATAGATTATTTTTTTGCCACGACTTCCACGAATGTCGTTCCCTAATGAAACTTGGCAAGCACTTAGAAAACTTGTCGTTCTTTTCCACCATATTTTTTTGAATTTTTTTGGAGTTTACTATTCGTGGTGGTATCAAAAGAGCTAAAACTCGGATGTGCACTTTCCAACACTTTTTTCATGAATGCAAATGACACTGACATATAGGTGATGTTTTTCTGAACATTTTGGTATCTTATTTGCATTTTTTTGATTTTGTATGAATTGGTTATGAAGTTTTCAAACTGACGGTCAAATGGTCAAAGGGCGAAAGCATAAGAGGATCAAAGTGACTTGGACAGAACCGGTGACTTTTGGGAATTAGGGATAAAACAGATGAGTGGGACACAACTAGGGGCATAAATCTAATTATCCCATCTTATATTGTATGGAAAAGGGAGGAGTACTTGCCATCAGTAAAGGTCCAATCATGGTACATCATAAGAAACGGTATTGCACTATGGGCTTGGTAGATAATAAGCAAAATGTCAAAGTAAAGGAAGAGGAAGATGAAAATGTGAATACAAAAGAGAAAATGAAGAAAAATGAAGATGAATGTGATAAGAAAACATAGGAGAAGAAAAATTCCTCAAAGAGGAAGATGGATAAATACAAGGAGAGAAATAGAAGAACACGAGAGTTGTCAGGAAGGATGATGAGGAGAAGGAGAGGGGGGATCAGAGGAAAAGAAAAGGAAATGTGAAGTCACATAAGGGAAGATAGGATAATGAGAATGAGAAAGAAGAGCAGGAGCAGCGAGAAATTCAGAAAGAGAAATTGGAGGAGCCAATGGAGATAAATGAGCAGAAGGGAAAGAAGGAGGTTGGTAAAGAGGAAGAGGAGTCAAAGAAAAGGGATGAGAAGGACCAGAAAGATAAAATAATTACCCCCACTTCTTTAGGGCATTTATATCCCATTCATTTATGGAACATGTGGTAGGTTTTCTTCATCATATCGATAAACAAAGAGATTAATTCATTTTAGCTGTTCTATTTTTACCTACTATATTTTGCATGACTCCTGTGACGATTATGTTTTCCATTGTGGTTCACTTTTAGGAATGGTGCTCTCTAATTTGATAGAGTTACATATATAGTATATTTCACCCAATAGATTGTTTGTGAAGTTAGTGATTCATATGTTTCAAACATGGACTATATAATGTTTTCTACCTTTGAGAAGGATAAATGAGGTAGCATATCCAAAATATAAACTACTTCATGAAAGTTGATATCTTTTGTATTTACAAAAACATATAGATTGTAAATAAAAGAGACATATATAACATTTCTGCAAAATATAAGGCCAATTGAGAAATGACTGATAGCTTGGATTGGACTATAGGATGGCAAGGTAAAAAGCCATATATGCATGTTTGGGTTGTGCTCGACATGTTCACCCATTACTAATTAATTTGTATGATGAGTATGTTGCAGAAACTTCCAGTAGGATTCCACAAATACTTGGAAGAGTGTAGATGAAAGGTTTCCCTGAGAGGTCCAAGCAGGAATAAATGGCCCGTAGAGCTGGCTAAAATCTCCGGGGAGATACGCTTTGTGCGTGGATTGAAGGAGTTCCTCTTGGACCATTATGTCGGGTACAGCTGGCTGCTAGTATTCCATTACGACGGGCAATCACAGTTCCCAGTGACGGTTTTCTTGCCATGGTCCTGTGAGGATCCATATGCGTCTCTCGCCTAGCTGCATCGCAAGGACATCGACGTGGACAAAGAGGAAGAGAAAGATCTCACGAGCACTAATGCATATGGTACTGCCCCAGAACAAGAAGACGCTCATACTGACACTAGTGTAGTTGGTACACGGCAAAATGAAGCTTCAGAAGAAGAACAATACGCTTCAAAAGAAGAAGAGGCATAGGAAGAAGAAGATGCATTATCAGAATCTCTGGAGAATGAGGAAGACAGTGAATCTCGCATGTGCAGCGATGGTGCGCTGGATCCAACATAATAACAATAGGAGTATCGACACAAGACCGACGATGGCTTTGTGGTTAGGAAGAGGGCTAGGGTCAGGAAGGTTAATGATATCATGGCAGAAGTGGATCAATCCAGCAAGTCCAAGCTCGCAAAGGGGGAATTTTCTGAAGCTCCAACTGGTGATCCAGCCTCTGAGGGAGCAGCATCAAGCGGCAATTTGGCAGGCAATTAAGAAGAACCCTCCGATCCACTTATTTCAAAATTATTAAGACTTCTAGTACTTTTACGTATATATTGGTATGAGTTGGCTTGATGTTTTAAAATGATTCTCATACTCTTGTTATTGAGCTAACCATTGTCCGTGTGCACATCAAACTGTAAGAAGAATCGGAGCATCGTCCACCCAAGAAGTCCAAGGCTAAGGAGATAAGGTCTCCATTTGGTGATTCAGCTTCTAAGGCAGCATCATCAGGTGACAATTTTGTAGGTAATTAAGAATAACCATCTAATGGATAGAATTCAAATTAACTGCTATGATGGATAAATGTTGTCAAATGATTCATAGGCTCTTGTTATTTACCTAACCTATGTGCACGTCCATTGTAAGAAGAGTCTGCCAATCGACCATCCAAGGAATTCAAGGCCGAGAGTAAAAGCTCTACTGCTCCTTTAACTGTTTATACTAGGTCTGTTGTTTCAGCATCTAAAAGTGCTTCTAAAGGGGCAGCATGAAGTGGAAATTTGGTAGGTAACTAAGAGGAAGCCTCTGATCGAGAATCTATTTCAAAATGAGTAGTACTTGTTTTACATGTACGCACACATACATATTGGTTGAGATGGCTTAGATGGTGTGCCAGTCTTGACTCTGGTAGCTAGATATAGCACTGGTCTTGTACTATAAAATAATTCCTATCTATATGCTCTTGTCATTGAGCTAATGAGCCCGCGTATAGTTCATACATGTGTATTCGTGCCAGAATCCATGTGCAGGCACAAATCTTTTGGTAACAAATATGGTATGGAGGCTTAGTTCACGATGTTCACCAAGAGCAATGCTGAAAACCAACCTGGCAGAGGTAAATCTTGTTTCTTCCTTCCTTCCTGTAAACCAACCTTCTAGTACTAATTAGAACAAACTTGAAGTCAACTATCCTGATATATATAGTCTGCATCTTTTTATACTAGTTGTCATCAAGGTTACGAGAAGGCCAGGATTAACATCGCAGAGGTGTCCAGTAACTCAAAGGGAGAAGGAAGACTCCATGGAGAGGGCGCGACCGTCAAGGCAATAAAGCACAACAATGTCTATGCCTTGTACTTCATGGTAATTGCTCAATTTAGTTTCTTCTCTCAATACTCATATTCTAAAATTACATTGATCTCAGACTGATTGTTATCAACCTACAACTGCAAATCATCTTGGACAAGTTCGTGAAAACATTCCTCCCTAAAGAGAGTAGGACAATGACGCTATGGGACCCACAGGCGAAGCCGTGGAAGGTATGGTACAAGTACACCGGCGGCGAGTGTCCCCACGCGGTGTTCAGCACTGCCCGTGGATCAGGAACCCCGGCATCGCCCGAGGGGTAAATCGAGGTGGAGCACACGAACGATTTACCCAGGTTCGGGCCGCAAGGATGCGTAAAACCCTACTCCTGCTTTGTGGATTGGTATTGATCTCTCGCTCGGGAGCGAGAGCAAGCGTGAGTGTGGAAATGCCAAACCTCGCGAGGGCTCTCGAGGTGGGCGACCCCCTCTACATTGCACACGGGCCTCCTTTTATACTCAAGGGGTTACCGACATAGAGCAACGGGGGCCAAGGGCAAAAGTGGAAAGGGTGCCGTGGGTAGGCACAGCTAGGTGCTGTAGTAGGCACAGCTAGCTGCTACAGTGTTATCATACCTAACCCTGACGGCAGGGGACAAGGGCATTAAATGCCCGTCTGTGTCGCCTAGACAGCACCGAAAGGGACCGCTAGGGACGCCTCCGTCTTGCCACGGTGGTTGTCTTGTCAGCGCCTTCGTGCCACCGCACGCCCCTAGCTGCACAGCCTTCTGCCACGTGCGCTCGGGAGGGGCCCCGGAGCGACACGTGGGTGGATGTGCTGGAGCGCGGGCGTGGAGTGGGGGCTTGCCGCGGCAAGCGCCTTGCCGCGGCTGTCGACTTGTCGCTTCCGGGAGCTTGTCGCTCACCGGGCCTTGTCGGGGCGCGTAGCGCGCCGCGGCAAGTTCCTTGGAATGCCTCGGACGGCCTTCCCGGCAAGCGCCTCTTGCCGGGGTCTTGGCACGCTTCTGATGGCCTTCCCGGCAAGCTCCTCTTGCCGGGGTCTTGCTTTTTTCCCGGCAAGCTCCTCTTGCCGGGGTCTTGTCTTGGGTACTTTGTTCTTGAATGGTCTTCAGAGGGACCACAAGGAATCTTGGCGGTGACCTGGCAGGCCTTGCCGCGGGACGCTGCAACTGCCCGTGCACAAGTTTGGGGTACAAGGGTACCCCTACTCTAGTACACCGACAGGAGCCCCCGGGCCTGGGCCAGACACGGTGCCGAGCGTTGTTGGGCCAGGCCCAAAACAGTGCACGGGCACGCGCGGCCTAGGTCACGCCGCACCTTCCTCCGCTTCCCCCCGCGCCCTCCCCCCGAATGGCACGCGTTGGATGCGGCGTCGTGGGGGAGGTCATGGGGGTTCCTTCTCTCGAAATGTGGAACGTCCGCCCCCTTCCCCCTTTAAGAGCAGGGGAAGCGGGGGCAGTTGGCCCATTCGCCCGTTGCCGTTCCCAATCTCGGAAATCTCTGCCGCCCTCTCGCCTCCCCAAAGCAGAGAGAGAGAGAGCAGCGCTCCGCCCTCCGCCGCTGCCAGCACCACCAACGCCGTTGACCCCCTCCACTGCTTCCGCCATGGCTCCGAAAGCCGACAGGGGGAAGACCGTGAAGACGACCGAGGCGCATCGGCTCGCGGCGCTGCGGAAGACGCGGGCTGTTTTCCCCCCCAGGCTCGGCGCGATGGAGCTGAAGGCGGACTATTCTCTATTCTGGTCGGCGGAGACGCGCGCGCATCCGCGCACAAGAGTTCTCCCCGCCGCCGCCTGTGAGACTATCCCAAATGGGTATGCCTTCTTCGCGTTGTTCTTCTATTGCGGGCTCTGCCCGCCCTTCTCTGATTTCTTCTGCGACGTCATGAACACCTATGGGTTCCACCTCCTCGACTTCACCCCCAACGCCGTTCTGACGATGGAAGTTCTCGCGCATCTCTGCGAAAACTTTGTCGGAGTTCTTCCCAATGTGGCCCTCTTCCGCCATTTCTTCACTCCTCGAGTAGAGAGAGGAGAGCCTCTATCCGGCGGGATCGCCTGGATTTCGAGGCCCGGCAAGAAGGAGACCTATCTGGAGGGAGAGTTCCGCGGCAAGTGGGAGGAGTGGAGGGCTGACTGGTGCTGGATTGTCGAGGAGAGTCCGCAGCCTTTCACCGCCCGACGCCAAACCCCGGTGGCGCGCGGCGATGACTGGAGCGACCTGGCCCCGGAGGACGACAGGCTGGGGATCGCCGTCACCAGGATCCTGCGTCTCCGGAATGCCGGGCTTACTGTCGGCGCGGTTGGCGCAGACTTCCTTCGCCGCCGCATCGCCCCCCTGCAAGAGCGGGGGAGGCCAACTTGGGAGTTCAAGAACGCGGCGGACATTATGAGGCTGCGGCCGGGCCTCAATTACAACTTCACAGTTCTGGAACTCCACGCGATACTGCAGGAGCTGTTCAGGTATGACCCCCAGCATCCCGAGGTGTTCAGGTTGCCGGGGGGCGTCGTGCCCTTGTGCAACAACTCCGCGCTCGATCGCATTCGCGCAATGATGCCGGAATACGACTCGCACGGGATTGTGCCAACTTGGCAGGAGCCTGCCGACGAGGTCGTGCAGCACTTCTTCGACAACTTGGTGGAAGTGGCCGTCCGCCCCGACAAGAAAGACGGCCTCACTCGCGACACCACTGACGTGGAGATGGCGCGTATCGCCACCAGGCTGGAGGAGGCGGTGGTAGCCGCAGCCGCGGGCGAGTTTGGGTTCACCACCGCGGAAGCAGACACGGCAGAAGTGGCGAGCTGCGGCGAGCAAGGGGAGTCTGCCGGCAAGGAGGGGCTTGCCGGGCAGGGTGCTGAGCCGAGCGAGCTTATCAAAGATACGGGCAGCTCGCGGCAAGTCGACTCCTCTTCCTCCTTGCCTCCGGACAGCCCACCAGAAGCGGAGCCCCCAGCACCGCCCAGGAGGCGTCTCCACAAGGTTGGCGACGAGGCGGGGCGGCAAGCGGGTCAACAGTCGCCACGCCACGTGACGCGCTCGACTGCGGCAAACACCGTTGCCGCGGGAGCGCCTCATGCTACGACGGCAACTGGAGCGGGGTCTAGCCGGACCGCCGCTTCGGTTCCTGCTGCTTCCCGTGCCGCGCCGACAGCCGGAGCGGGGTCTTCTCAGACCGCCACCACCGCTCCTGCTAAGCGGCCAAGGGAAGCTTCTCCTCCGCCTCCTCGCTCTGGGAGCGCGCCGGGCTTCGACTTCTCCGCTCTGAGCTCCGACGAGGAGGATGAAGAAGAGTAAGCTTTTCTTGCTGCACTCGCATTTCTTCGGTTTTTGCGGTTGTTCTTGCTTCTCAATTCCTTTTTCCCGAGCCTATTCCTTTTTAGGACTCTGGCCCAGAGAGCGGCAAAGAGAGCTAAGGCTCCGGCGGTCATCATCGAGGACGTGCCCACCAGAACAACAGGTGGTGCGCCCGAGACAACCTTGCCGGACCTGGCGACTTTCCTCCATGGCAGCCCCCAGCGTAAGTGTGTGAACTTTTTGCCGCGGTGAGGCGCGCATGGGTACTTGTCTTTGCTGATATCCGCTTGTTGCCTTGCGTAGGAGCAGAGCAGCCTCACCAGGAGCGTCCGGAGACAGCCCCCAGCATGCCACCTACTTCAACTACGCCGCCTAGGGAAAATTCTCCGGCAAGAGATTCTCCGGCAGGGGGTGGCTCTCCGGCAAGGGGGAGCTCTCCGCCAAGGGACGGCACCAGCATCCCCCCAGCGGCAGAGACCATGGCCACCGAGCCCAGCGCAGGTAATCTTCTTGCTTCAAACCTTCCCTTGGGTTCTTCTTCTTCTGGTCTCTTTGAGTTTTTGCCGGATTTTGCTTGACTCTTCTCCCCTTGGCCGGCCGTCAGATCCATCTGCTGGGGAGCAGATGGAGAGAGAGGCCGCCGCCGGCGAAGCTGCCGGTGCTGGAGACGCCGCCGGCACCGAGGCCGCGGCGGCTGGCGCCGCGGCGGCTGGCGAGGGGTCTGGCGATCGTACTGACGGCCCAGAGTCCGCAGGAGCGCCAGGCGCTGCACCGACCGCCGTCCCGTCCGCCGAAGCCGCAGCGCCAAGCATCGAGGAGCCCCAGCCGGGTGTTTACTTGAAAGCCGGCGAAGGCGTCTTCATCAACCTCCCCTGGGCATCAAGCTCCAGAGCGTCGGTCGAGGGGGAGGTCTTCGACGGGGAAGTGCTTGCCTCTGCGGGTCTGAAGCTGGTCGATGCGCCAAGCAGCAGTAGCAACGAGCCCGAAGAGGAGCGGTTGCTGCGCAGGTTGATGTCGCTCTACCGCGCGCGACAAGCCAAGCTGGAGTCCCGCGAGGCGCTTGTCGCGAAGGCGGTAGCAGACATTAAGAGGCGCGCAGACGAGCTCGTGGGTTTCCACCGGGAAGCCGTCCGATCCTTGGCAGAGGAGCGGGAGTAGCTCGCCGAGGCGAAGAAGGCCTTTCTCCTCGAGAAGGCCGAAGCCGAAGAGCTGCAGCGACTTGCCGCCATGAAGCTAGCCGCGGAAGTGGGCGAGCAGGCGCAGCGGAAGGTCAACCTCGACACTCACGAGGAGGAGCTCGCCGCGCACGAGGAGAAGCTGGGCGGAGCCCTCAAGTAGGCGGAGGACGCTGCCGCCGCTGCCGAGGCCGCCAAAAAGGTGTTGGAGATGAAGGTGGTGCAGCTGGAGGCTGACCGCAAGGCATATGGCGAAGAGCACAGCGCCGCCAAGGACTCCAACACCGCCCTCGAGTCGAGGCTAGTCGCTTTGACCAAGGAGCTGGACGGCGCCAAGGAGCGGGAGGCGGCCTTGAAGAAGGAGATCGACGCCGACAAGGCGTTGCTGGAGAGTGCTGCCACCACCCAAAACGCCTTTAGGGATACGGTGGAGCACTGGACAGAGAGCCTCGTGAACGCCGCTGGGGACATCGACAAGGAGCTGGCGCAGCTGGGGGTGGAGGACTTCGGGTACTCCTCCGACGAAAACCTCCAACCTAGCGCCAAGCTCACTATGTTCCTCCAAGGCGTGGCGGCGGCGCTCCAGCGGCTCCGGGATGAGATCCCGAAGCGGCTGGCCGACGAGTCGCGCGAGATCTGTGCGGGAACCCTTCAGAAGGTGTTGATGAAGGTGGCCTTCCGCAATCCAGGCCTCCGCCTCCACAACGTCCTCAGATCCTTGCCGCCTGATATCGATCAGGAAGAGCTCAAGGCCCTTGTCGCACCCATTGTGGACAAGGTGAGCGGGATCAAGAGGGTCGAGGGCGACCACGTCGACTAGGCCGCCGGCTTCCTTCTTTCCTTGTTGCTGCTAGCGATGTTATAGAAAACATTTATCAGAGCTGCGACAAGCTACTTTGTAATATAATTTTCTTCTGGATAGCCATTGCAACGTTATTCCCTTTACTTGACTCCTCCCTTTGTATGTTTTTGCCCTACACTTTTAGGGAACTTGCCGGTGCAGGCATCCGGTCCGCGAGCGCTGAGCGCGGAAGCCAGCTGCAGCTCACTTAAGTTGCTGAGCGGGGCTCGAAGCAAAGTAAGGGCGCGGCTAGTGTAGCAACTAGCCGTAGCTAACTTACGTTGTTGAGCAGGCTCAAAACGATGCAAGGGCGCGGCTAGTGTAGCAACTAACCGCGGCTCACTTAATGTTGTTGAGCGAGCTCGAAACAACGCAAGGGCGCAGCCAGCTACGAGTTGGCTCCTCCGCGCACAGGTTTCCCATACAAAGTGCAGTCGTTCAAGGGAGATAACTCGAAATTTTAAAAAATTTGGCTGCTCAAACTTTGGCAACTTAGCTTTTCTGTCGTTTGCTTCCCGGCAAGACGAATTTCTTGAACGACGCATGGTCCATATCCTTCTCTTCTCCCCTTTCCCCCCGGCAAACTTGTGGGCGGGGGATCCTTTCTTTCCTTGGAAGAAGGAAGAAAAGAAAGAAGAGAAAATAAAGATAGAGAGCCTAGCAGCCCGTCAACGCTTGCCGTGGTGTTGGTGCTGCACAAATGCCAGATCATATATGCCAGAAATTAGAAAGCATAAAATTGACAAAATGTGCGGAGCACGCGGGCTCTGCTGCGCACGGGATCTGCGCCCGGCCTCGTACAAAGGATTACATGCAACAGCGGCAAGACTTTGTACAAGAGGTGGTTGCCGGAACGGGTTCCGGCAACCGCGCCTTACGGGTAAAACTCACGAAGATGCTCGATGCTCCAGGAGTTGCTCACTGGGATGCCATCTTCGGTCTCAGGGCGGCCGGCGCCGGGCCCAGTGACTCGTTTCACCCGGTAAGGGCCTTCCCATTCCGGCGTCAACTTTGTATGTTTTTACCCCACGCTTTTAGGGAACTTGCCGGCGCAGGCATCCAGACCGCGAGCGCTGAGCGCGGAACTGGCAGTGCCGCTACCGGCAAGAAACCTTGTCGCAGCCAGCTGCAGCTCGCTTAAGTTGCTGAGCGGGGCTCGAAGCAAAGTAAGGCCGCGACTAGTGTAGCAACTAGCCGCAGCTAACTTACCTTGTTGAGCAGGCTCGAAACAATGCAAGGGCGCGGCTAGTGTAGCAACTAGCCGCAGCTCACCTAATGTTGTTGAGCGAGCTCGAAACAACGCAAGTGCGCAGCCAGCTACGAGTCGGCTCCTCCGCGCACAGGATTTTCATACAAGGTGAGCCGATCCAGGGGGGTAACTCAAAAATTAGAGATCTGGTTGCTCAGGCTTTGGCAACTTATCTGTTCTGGGCGTGTTGACGTGCATGGTGACCTTGGGCGCTCTGGGATCCACCAGCTCGATCTTGATCCAGCGAGCGCATGGTACTGTGAGTACCATGACGCTGCCGGTCCCGCACCTCCTGAGATGAGCGCGGTGCATGCACGGACGCCGAGGTCTTGGAGTGCGCCCAGTCGTTGTGGGAGCCGGCCACACCGCCGATGGGCGGCGCAGCCTTGCCCTGGGACCTGGCAGCACCAAGAGTTCCCTCGTCGATGCGTGCCCTTCCGCCGGCGCCTGCCCCACCGTCCGTTTGCTCCAGCGGTGGGTGGCTCGGCGTGGACGGAGCAGCTGCCTCCGAGACTTTCTTCTTCGGCGGCATGTTGGTGAAGATGGTGAAGATCGATGAAGAAGATGAAGATCTAGCCCGCAAGAATGCCGGATTTGATTCACACCACTTCGACGCCCCCTACCTGGCGCGCCAGAGATGCCGGGGTTCCTGATCCACGGGCACCTATGGGACCGGCGAACCGGGTCCCTTTTGGTTCGGCGGGGGGCGGAGGTGGCGCAAAGAGCAGATCGAGGCGGAGCAAGCGGGCGGTTGGTCGCGCGAGGGGTAAATCGAGGTGGAGCACACGAACGATTTACCTAGGTTCGGGCCGCAAGGATGCGTAAAACCCTACTCCTGCTTTGTGGATTGGTATTGATCTCTCGCCCGGGAGCGAGGGCGAGCGTGAGTGTGGAAATGCCAAACCTCGCGAGGGCTCTCAAGGTGGCCGACCCCCTCTACGTTGCACACGGGCCTCCTTTTATACTCAAGGGGTTACCGACATAGAGCAACGGGGGCCAAGGGCAAAAGTGGAAAGGGTGCCGTGGGTAGGCACAGCTAGGTGCTGTAGTAGGCACAGCTAGCTGCTACAGTGTTATCATACCTAACCCTGACGGCAGGGGACAAGGGCATTAAATGCCCGTCTGTGTCGCCTAGACAGCACCGAAAGGGACCGCTAGGGACGCCTCCGTCTTGCCACGGTGGTTGTCTTGTCAGCGCCTTCGTGCCACCGCACGCCCCTAGCTGCACAGCCTCCTGCCACGTGCGCTCGGGAGGGGCCCCGGAGCGACACGTGGGTGGATGTGCTGGAGCGCGGGCGTGGAGTGGGGGCTTGCCGCGGGAAGCGCCTTGCCGCGGCTGTCGACTTGTCGCTTTCGGGAGCTTGTCGCTCACCGGGCCTTGTCGGGGCGCGTAGCACGCCGCGGCAAGTTCCTTGGAATGCCTCAGACGGCCTTCCCGTTAAGCGCCTCTTGCCGGGGTCTTGGGACGCTTCTGATGGCCTTCCCGGCAAGCTCCTCTTGTCGGGGTCTTGCTTTTTTCCCGGCAAGCTCCTCTTGCCGGGGTCTTGTCTTGGGTACTTTGTTCTTGAATGGTCTTCAGAGGGACCACAAGGAATCTTGGCGGTGACCAGGCAGGCCTTGCCGCGGGACGCTGCAACTGCCCGTGCACAAGCTCGGGGTACAAGGGTACCCCTACTCTAGTACACTGACAAGCACTGGGTGGGGCGCACTTGCCATGGAGAACAACCTGGAGAACTAGGGCATGTGCATATTTGAGTTCTTGGACCAGGAATACAATATCAAGTTGCACATTCACAAGGTTGTCTTGATGATCACCGCATGTGTCCTCACCCCAAAACCTCGCACAGACAAATGATAATTCATGCATAGACGTTTTGATCTTGTGTTGTTGACAAGGGAGGCAGACTGTTCCATCTTGTCATTGTTAAAACATAACATCAAGAATTATACTGTTTGTTGCTACAACTAATTACCGGATTCTTGTTTCCCAATCCCCTTCATAAGATAAGCATTTAGTCTCTAATTTCCTTTCTTCTCCAGATCCCAATCCCTTCCATAACCTATGGTTTCCCGTTGACCAATTCCCTTTATATATAACCCTGAAATCTTGCAAAAATCCGTCGAGCCGCCACCACCAACAACCAACCATCCTAGGCTTTCTCGTCCCACTACTGCAGGATGCTGCTAATGTGAAACTACGATCAGAGACCGTTCGAGAAACTGTGTGCGATTCCATAATCGCAAATGGTGTTGTATGAAAACCATCAGAAATGTGTAAAAGGTTTACGATGTTGGATGCATCAAACACGGTTCAGGATTTAGTTGCGTGTGTGATGAAGGGCGTACGGTTCAGTTCAGTGAACTGTTTGCGATGAGGAGGAACAAAAGAAATGGGCAGCCAGATGGAGGCGTGTGCGATACATAGCATATGGTTCACTCGGATGAACTGTTTGTGATTAGGCAACACAAAAGAAATGGTCAGCCAGATCAATGGTGTGTGTGATATACGGCATGCGGTTCACTTGGATGAACTGTTTGCGTTGAGACATGAGAACAAAAATGGTCCATCTTAACAAGATGTGTGTGATACGCGGCAAACAGGTCTGTAATAAGAAATGTGTCTGAAGACCGATAAGAACACATACGGTTGCTGCTAATAACACGTGTGTGTTGTGCGATGGGATTGCATACAGAACAACATATATATATATATAGACACACACACACACACACTTATAAGGACATTGTCAGTGTCAAAACCGGCGGATCTCGGGTAGGGGGTCCCAAACTGTGCGTCTAAGGCGGATGGTAACAGGAGGCAGGGGACACGATGTTTTACCCAGGGTTGGGCCCTCTCGATGGAGGTAATACCATACGTCTTGCTTGATTGTTCTTGATGATATGAGTATTACAAGAGTTGATTTACCACGAGATCAGAGAGGCTAAACCCTGGAAGCTAGCCTATGGTATGATTGTATGTTGTCCTATGGACTAAAACCTTCCGGTTTATATAGACACCGGAGGGGGCTAGGGTTACACAAGGTCGGTTACAAAGGAGGAGATATACATATCCGTATTGCCTAGCTTGCCTTCCACGCCAAGTAGAGTCCCATCCGGACACGGGACGAAGTCTTCAATCTTGTATCTTCATAGTCCAACAGTCCGGCTGTCTGGAGACCCCCTAATCCAGGACTCCCTCAGTAGCCCCCGAACCAGGCTTCAATGACGTCAAGTCCGACATGCAGTATTGTCTTCGGCATTGCAAGGAGGGTTCTTCTCAAATTTTGAATGTTTGTCAAGCAGTGTCCGGACCCATAAATGTTGGACTTCTTGGCTTCTGCACCCAATAAGGGCTATCCTCCTCGCGTCGAATGAATACGAGGAGCCAGGGCAATTTTACATTCACCCCCCTAGCCAGATAAATAAATCATCTATTAAAGGGATGGGGATTCTTAGATCGAATCCATACCATCCTCCCACAGCGAATCCATCGGAGCGCGCTTCGGAAAAATCCATTCCAACATGGCCGACCACCGCAACTCCTCCTCCCGCCCCCGTAGCCCTAAGCCCGGTGATTGGGAGAGATGTTCTGTCCCACACAGTCGATTAGTCGAACTGCAGACTCAGGGATTCCTCCCTCCAGCGTATATGGTTCCCGTCCGAGCCGGGCTCGCCACCTACAATGGCGGGGAGCAAGCGGAGAGCTTCTCCAGCCCCTCTACGGGGGAGCAGGTGTGCCTTGTTCCCTACTTATTAAGGGGACTCGGATTTCCAATTCATCCATTCCTCCGCGGGCTCCTAGAGTTTTACGGCCTCCAAATACATAATTTCACCCCTGCTTCAATATTACACGTCGCAGGCTACGTTGCCCTTTGCGATTTATTCCTGGGCTGTGAGGCTCATTTCGAGCTGTGGAAGAGGTTATTTTGCCTCGTCCCTCGCACGCAGAAGGGGTCACTTTATCAAGTGGGCGGAGCCGAAATATGGCGCATCGCCAAAACTGGATACCTGTCCGGTACTCCGAAGAAGACGTCCGAAGACTGGCCTTCGGAATGGTTATATATTGAGGACGTCATTCTTCCGGACCCTGTTCGGCGGAGTCTTCCAGAGTTCAACAATGATCCTCTGAAGAAAAGCCAAAGCTGGCGCCCATGGAGCCCCCAGGAGGAAGACAACGGAGAAGTCCTTTACCTGATGAACCGGATTACAGGGTTGGCTCAATCAGGATTGACAGTAATCGAAGTTATGTCAATATGCATAGTGCGGGGAGTGCAGCTGCTTCAATATCGAGGGCACCTCCTGTGGTGTTTTAACGGGGAAGATGATGCCACCCGTTGCAGGCGTAAGGGACTGGACTCCGCTGTTGCTTTAGCAAAAATTCTGTCCGAGTTGTTTAAGGGAGAGGAAGAGGAGTTCATCCGCATCAAGCCACGGGATGGATTCTCCATGTACAACCCTCCAAACTGGGTGATTTATATCTCCTTACTCCCATTTTCCCGCATTTTTTGTCGTAGGTACTTACCTTGCCATTTTACGGCAGGAACTGCGAAAAGTTGTAAGGGAGGTCAAGAGCCCATCTCCACAACCAGAGGACCCTGACCGGGCCCTCAGTCCCGGACTCGAAGAAGATCCAAACATATTCCCGGAGCTGATCGACAGGCAGTTCTATCAATTGAGCTGTGATGACGCCATGGTAGCCATTACGGCTGACTATCCCGGACTGCTCCCTGCATCGCATGTGAGAAAAACCAAAATCCCAACTCCAAAAACTAGGATCCCCTTTTAGACACTTCACCTACCATATACATATGGTGTTTTACAGGGAAGGCATTCGGGACGCCGTGCCGAACCTGCAGCAACTCGCCAACAAGGGGCACCGAGGCCGGGTAGGCCAAAGAGGAAGCCGGTCAGGACAGAGACGCCGGCGCAGAGGTATGACAAGAAAACCCGCTCCATGGTTGTCGTCTTTCTCAAAATGTAATGACGTCCGTGTTTCTTTAATAGAAAAAACGCTCGCCGGAATATGTCCGGAGAGGCTGGCGATCATGCTTCCACCAGTCGGGCTCCAGGGCCGGACATAGAGGCGGAAGCCGACATGGGGCGAACGCGGGATACTCCTCCTACAGAGGATGCGGATAGACTGTCCGCTACAAATTCAGAAGTGGAGAGCGCCATGAATCATAGGCGTCGCCGGGCCATACTCCGTGACGCTTGCTTCTCACCAGAGGCCTTTGATGCCTTCAATTCCGGAGATGCGTACCTCCGTGCTGCTCAAAATGGTCTAGCCAGAGCCACGGACCAGTATGTAAGGGATGTACAGGTAAGTAAATCTGACGATTATATGTATCAGTAGCCCCTGAGACTTGAAACAGTTGATGCAACTGATTTAAGGATCAATATTTGTGCAGGTTCTTACTGAGAAGAATACCCAACTGTCTCAAGAGTTGGACGAGTGCAAGGCCCAGCTGGAAGCCGCTGTTGCCGCATTGAAGGACTCCACAGAGGGTCCCCCTAGTAACTCTTTTGTCTATTGCAAAGAATATCAGTACCAGGTAGTATGCGGCGTACATGCACACCTAACAATAGATGTTGCAGGTGGCCCCAGAGTGAACCCGGAGGCCGTGGAGGCGGATGCGGCACGTGATGATCGATAGCGAAACGCTAGCGAGCGCGTGCTGACGCGAGTCAGGCAGGAGAAAAACGATCTCCAAGATGCCAATATCCGGCTGGGCGTGGAACTGAAGGATGTCCGAGCCCAGCTTGCGGACTCCGTGAAGGAGAATAAACGGCTTCAGCATGGCATTTTTAGTAAGTGCTTGAACGAACTTTTTTATAGGAGTTCGGCGAAGAAGCCTGCTAACAGCGTTATATCTGCAGGTATGCTGACGGGTTGTCCCGCGGAAGAGATGCCTGGGTCCTCAGGTGATCTTCTACCGAAGCTCTGACAACTGCATGAACAAGTTCGGCAGGTGATGTAGAGTATTGCCCAAGCCTTATGGCCATCTGCGTCCCCGCCAGGAGGCATGGGGGAGCTTATAGAGAAGTTGAAGGGAGCACGGCGGCGCTTCCGGTTATGGAAGATATCGGCCTGTCGACAGGGTGCACGGGAAGCCTGGGCTATGGTGAAGACACGATACACCAAGGCTGACCCCAACCACATATGGCCGAGGTCGGACCTGTGGGGCCCGATGGGAAAGAAATCCCTGTCAGTTTAGTGTATGATCAAGTAGAGTTAGCCGCAAAGTATTCCCAACAGGATTGTAGGCTAGACAGCATGTTGGATGGTATAGAAGAAGAATTCAATTAGTCTTAGTGACTGTGCACTTCAAGTGACATATGTAATGTCCCTAGCCGGATTGTAAATCATTTGTCATGGCGGCCCTTTTCGCTTCGACCTCTGGACCCGATAGTCCGGAGTGAATCTGAATACCCACTCGGTTATATAAAAACCGGGGTATGCATGGAAACCAGGCGTAGGGGTCATAAGTGCTTGAACAGACAAGTACCCAACTAGCTATGTTATATTACATGGGTAGTAAGAAACATCTTCCAGGGATAATAGTTCCGTTAAGGGTTCCTTTCCCTAGGTACGCATGGCCTAATGTGCATGTCAGGGCTGCGAGTCGCAGGTTAAAAACATCTAGGGGCGTGTAGTAATTTAAATGAAAGTCATCTTTTATTCACCGACCGAATATTCCCTTAAGAATGCTAGCTTTCGGCTTCATCCAGTCTGAGGTACACATCCGGCTGACCCTGTAGTAACAATCCCAGAGGTGCTCCCCTTATGCCCTAGTCGAATTAACGGGAACGTATGGCATAAACACAAGAGCCAGGCAACCCAGCTTGGCCAAAACTTAAGTCATATCGATGCATATAATGGCGAAAAAAGGTACATGCGGAAGGATGACAAATGTGCGGGGCATGAAGCCCGGAAAAATAATTAGCTTAAGCTTCTGTATAGGAAGCCCCCAGGTATATTGAGTGCTGTTAGCGCATCAAGATTGTGTAACCAAGACACAGGTTTAGCCCTTTAGGGCTTTGAAGATAAAAGAGAGAAAGAAAGAGGAAAAAACAGATGTGCAAAAAATTCATGGAGGTAAGGAGACGAACATAGAGTCCGGCTCTAGGCGTAGAATCTTCGTAGTCTGGCTGCGTTCCATGGGTTTGGCTCGAGTCGATTATTCGATGCATCCCGCAGACGGTACGCTCCGCCGGTCAGAACCTGGTCGATAATGAAGGGACCTTCCCATTTGGGCTTGAGCTTGTTCTTTTTCTTCTCCGGCAGGCGTAGAACTAGTTCACCAACGTTATAGGTTTTGGCCCGCACTTCTCTGCTTTGATACCTTCGAGCATGTTGTTGATAAAATGCGGAACGGGCTTTTAGCACGTCGCGCTCCTCCTCCAGGGCATCCAAACTGTCCTGCCGATCGAGCTTGGCCTCACTTTCTTTGTACATGTGCACTCGAGGTGAGTCATGGATTATGTCGCAAGGAAGTACCGCCTCAGCGCCGTACACCATAAAGAACGGAGTTTATCCGGTAGTGCGATTCGGCGTGGTCCACAGCCCCCATAGTACGGAGTCGAGCTCCTCTACCCAATGGGTGTCTGATTCCTTGAAGGACCGGACTAATTTGGGTTTAATACCACTCATGATAAGACCATTCGCGCGTTCGACTTGACCATTAGTTTGGGGATGATAGACAGAAGCATAATCGAGCTTGATGCCCATGTTGCTGCACAAAAGTTTCACCTCGTCGGCTATAAAGTTTGTGCCATTCTCAGTGATGATGCTGTGGAGAACGCCATAATGGTGTACAAACCCGGATATGAAGTCTATCACCGTTCCGGATTCAGCCGTTTTGACAGGTTTGGCCTCTATCCATTTGGTGAATTTGTCCACCATGACCAGTAAGTATTTTCTCTTATGGGTTCCCCCTTTGAGGGGTCCGACCATATCGAGCCCCCAGACCGCGAAGGGCCAAGTAATGGGGATGGTTTGGAGGGCGGTAGGTGGCATGTGGCTTTGGTTTGCAAAAAGCTGGCAACCAACACAATGTTGAACCAGATGTTGTGCATCTGCTCGGGCCATCGGCCAATAAAAACTTGTACGGAAGGCCTTACTTACAAGGGCCCGGGCTGCTGCGTGGTGGCCGCCGAGTCCGGCATGGATTTCTACCAACAGCTTCTGCCCTTCCTCTTCGGAGATGCACCTTTGAAGGACTCCGGTTGTGCTTTTCTTATAAAGCTCTCCCTCATGGACGTTGTAGGCTTTAGATCGCCGCACTATGCAGCGAGCCTCATTTTGGTCCTCGGGTAGTTCCTGTCTAGTTAGGTAGGCCAGGAATGGTTCTGTCCACGGGGCGATGGCGGCCATTATCACGTGGGATGAAGGTGTTATTTCGGTGGCAGAGCCTCCAATTACATCAGAGTATTCGGTATCTGGAGTTGTGGCCGGGTCCGGACTAATTTTGCCGGTGTCCCCTTCCCATACCACGGATGGTTTAAATAGTCTTTCCAGGAAGATGTTTGGTGGGACAGGGTCGCGTTTAGCGCCAATACGAGCTAGGATGTCCGCTGCCTGGTTGTTTTCCTGAGCCATGTGGTGGAATTCCAGCCTCTCAAACCGAGCTGACATTTTGAGAACAACGTTGCGATATGCTGCCATTTTCGGATCCTTGGCATCGAAGTCTCCATTTATTTGGGATATTGCGAGGTTCGAGTCCCCACGCACCTCTAGGCATTGGATGCCCATGGAGACCGCCATCCGGAGGCCGTGTAGAAGGGCCTCGTATTCGGCCGCGTTATTGGAGTCCATATATAGTATTTGGAGCACGTATTGCACCGTGTCTCCGGTGGGGGACGTCAGGACGACGCCGGCCCCTAGACCAACCAGCATTTTAGAGCCGTCGAAGTGCATGATCCAATTGGAGTATTCGCCGTACTCTTCAGGGAGTTCGGCTTCTGTCCATTCGGCTACGAAGTCGGCCAGTACTTGCGACTTAATGGCTCGTCGTGGCTTATATGTTATGTTGAATGGGAGGAGCTCAATAGCCCATTTGGCAATCCGCCCCATGGCATCACGGTTGTTTATTATGTCATTGAGTGGTACTTCAGATGCCACCGTGATCGAACACTCTTGAAAGTAGTGTCGTAATTTCCGGGATGCTATAAACACCGCATATGCTATCTTTTGGTAATGTGGGTACCGTGATTTGCATGGAGTGAGGACGGTGGATACATAATATATCGGCTTTTGAAGCGGGAATTTATGTCTGTCCGTCTCTCGTTCGATGACGAGCACTACTCTTACAACTTGGTGAGTTGCCGCTATATATAATAGCATTGGTTCGCCAACAGTTGGCACGGCGAGGATTGGGTTGGCGGCCAGGATGGCTTTGATTTCTTCCAGTCTGGCCGTGACTGCGTCCGTCCACTCGAAGTGTTCGGTGCGCCTAAGAAGGCGATAAAGGGGAAGTGCCTTTTCTTCTAATCGGGAGATAAAGCAGCTTAAAGCCGCCACGCATCCAGTCAATTTCTGGATTTGCTTGAGGTCAGTTGGGGTAGCCAACTGTGATAGAGCTCGGATTTTAGCCGGATTTGCTTCAATTCCTCTACTGGAGACGATGCAGCCCAGGAGCTTTCCGGCGGGAACGCCGAAGATGCATTTTTCAGGATAGAGCTTAATGTCGTATGTTCGGAGATTGGTGAACGTGATCCTCA
The DNA here is from genome assembly GCF_056163025.1 of Triticum urartu. Taxonomy (NCBI): domain Eukaryota; kingdom Viridiplantae; phylum Streptophyta; class Magnoliopsida; order Poales; family Poaceae; genus Triticum; species Triticum urartu. Next base: position 669,616,963 of record NC_141874.1, on the reverse strand, counting down.
AGTCGTCTATTAAAGAGTCGACGTGTCTGGTTTTAACGACCACATCGTCTACGTATGCCTCCACAGTCTTGCCGATCTGCTTTTCCAGACATGTCTGGATCATGCGCTGATATGTTGTGTCGGCGTTTTTGAGCCCAAAGGCCATTGTGTTAAAGCAGAAGGGGCCCTATGGTGTTATAAATGATGTTGCGGCTTGATCAGACTCCGCCATCTTAATCTGGTGGTAACCGGAGTATGCGTCGAGGAAGCACAGTGATTCGTGTCTTGCGGTAGCGTCGATGATTTGATCGATGCGAGGGAGTGGGAACGGATCCTTTGGGCAAGCCTTGTTAAGGTCTTTGAACTCGACACATAGGCACCAGGATTTGTCCTTTTTTGGTACCATCACCAGGTTTGCTAGCCAATCCGGATGTTTTATTTCTTTAATGAATCCGGCTTGCAGTGGCCAGCTCCTCTCCCATGGCTTGTCGCTTAGGTTCAGAGAAACGCCGATGAGTCTGCTTGACCGGCTTGAATCCTTGTAGAATATTAAGGCTATGCTCGGCCAACCTGCGTGGGATTCCTGGCATGTCTAGAGGATGCCAGGCGAATATGTCCCAATTCTCGTGCACAAACTCCCGTAGTGCGGCGTCTACATCAGGGTCTAACTGTGCCCCAATGGATGTTGTTTTTGTAGGGTCCGTTCGATGGACTTGGAATTTAACTATTTCGTCCGCTGGTTTGAAGGAGGTGGACTTGGATCTTTTGTCTAGTATCATGTCGTCCCTGTCCACCGTGGAGCGCAGCGCGGTTAACTCCTCCGCCACAAGGGCTTCGGATAATGCCTCGAGGGCTAGTGCGGCTGTTTTGTCCTCGGCGCGGAGTGCTATGTCCGGATCACTAGCTAGAGCGATAATTCCTTTGGGTCCGAGCATTTTGAGCTTCATGTACCCGTAAGGGGGTATGGCTCGAAAAATCGTGAATGCCTCCCGCCCTAGAAGGGCGTGGTATCCGCTACTGAACGGGGCCACTTGGAATGTAATTTCTTCGGACCTGTAATTCTTCGGAGTGCCGAATACCACATCAAGTGTGATTTTCCTAGTGCAACGTGCCTCCCGACTAGGGATGATTCCTCGGAAGGTCGTACTGCTTTGCTCAATACGGTTTTTGTCTATGTCCATCTTTTGCAGAGTTTCCTCATAGATGAGGTTTAATCCGCTGCCGCCATCCATGAGAAACTTAGTGAGCCGAAGGCCGTCCACAATTGGACTGAGGACCAAAGTAGCTGGTGCTCGGGCTGTTCGGAATTTAGGTTCATCACTGGCGTTGAAGGTGATAGCCGTGTCGCTCCATGGATTTATTGCTGCCACGTGACAGACTTCGGCAAGGCCGCGGAGTGCTCTCTTACGCCTATTATTTGAGCGAAGGTCTCGAAGACTGTTAGTACTGTGTTGTTATCCGTGGGGAGGTGCTCTGGGGTATTTTGGGTGAGGAGATCCTCACCGCTTTTGGCAACCTGCCGGAGTACCCAACATGCTCTCAGGCTGTGTGTTGATATGGTATCCGCTATACTATGAATTTTGCAGGGCCCGTTGAGCCATCCCTCCAATACAGTTCCACGCCCTGTAGTGGGCTTTTGCTTCTTTGAAATTGGGTCGGGCGACTTGTAAGAGTGCGCCCTTTTAGTTCGGACTGGGGGTTTTGTCAGAGCCGGATTATCCCAAAATTGTGTTTGGGTTTTTCAGGCACTCTCCATCACACAGTATTTCCGTACAATGTCCGCCAAGTCAGCGAAGTGTGCTACGTCACAGCGACTTATGGCGTTGAGGACTCCCATGTCCGTGCAATTGTTGCAAAAGAATGAAATTGCATCTTCCTTGCGACAGTCCTTAACCTTGTTCATTACAAGGAGGAATCTGGCCCAATAGTGATGTACTGTCTCTTAGGGCGCTTGCCTAATGTGGGAAAGATAGTTTGTATCTGGGTGGGTGGGTGGATTGAAATCTAGACCTTGACCTGATCTGTGATCCCGGGCAGGGGAATTTCCGATCTTGGAAGTTCGGGCTCTGGGACATTGCCCTGCGGGTTCGGTATGTGGCCTGATTCTAGATTCAGGGTTAGGGCGGCGTCCTCCGCGAGCGCGTATCCTATTCAGAGAGCTCGGGAATCCGGACATAGTTCGTCCTCGGGATAGAGCGAGAATCGCCGCATTTCTCCTCCACCACCGCTATTTGATGGGTGACCGGCGGAGAGTTAATCTCCCTTTGGTCGGGTTTAAGCCCGATCCGATCATAGTCCGTAGCGACTCCCAGAGCGGCAATGTGATCCAAGAGCTCTTTCAAAGAGGAGAGCTCCATTGGATCCATCTGCTCGGCGAATTTTGAGCCGATGTGGAGGCTATTTTTGATGACCCGAGAGGTCATCGTGAGCGTAGCGGCCGAGCGGGAGGTCATGACGAAGCCGCCTAGTCGAAGAGTTTGGCCTACAACCAGGGCTCCCCCAGAGGTGATGTTGTCCTTGACAACAAGGCGAGCCATCTTCCTTATGATGAAGACAGAGTGGAACTCTCAATGAAAGCACCAATGTCGGTGTCAAAACCGGCGGATCTCGGGTAGGGGGTCCCGAACTGTGCGTCTAAGGCGGATGGTAACAGGAGGCAGGGGACACGATGTTTTACCCAGGTTCGGGCCCTCTCGATGGAGGTAATACCCTACGTCCTGCTTGATTGTTCTTGATGATATGAGTATTACAAGAACTGATCTACCACGAGATCAGAGAGGCTAAACCCTAGAAGCGCCTATGGTATGATTGTATGTTGTCCTACAGACTAAAACCCTCCAGTTTATATAGACACCGGAGGGGGCTAGGGTTACACAAGGTCGGTCACAAAGGAGGAGATATACATATCTGTATTGCCTAGCTTGCCTTCCACGCCAAGTAGAGTCCCATCCGGACATGGGACGAAGTCTTCAATCTTGTGTCTTCATAGTCCAATAGTCTGGCCAAAGGATATAGTCCGGCTGTCCGGAGACCCCCTAATCCAGGACTCCCTCAGACATGCTTGCATAACCAAATTAAACATCCACTTACATAGGTGGCTACTACAACCATGGCATTTGCACACACCAAAGTAAACTATTACATGCATAATTACATAGGTGGCTACTACATACATGACATTTCCACACACATCAATAAATTAAACGATATATTACATGCATGATTAACTAGCATAAATGATCATCTGATCATCATCTACTTCTTGTGACGCTTGCTCTTCTTATGGCTCGATCCGGGCTCATCGATTTGGGTAACGAGGCACTTCCTCATGTCAACAATCCACCTGTGCATCTCGTAGCATGTGTACATGCTCTTGGCCGTGAACCTGAGGTGAGGTTCATCCAGTTGCCGCATCCAGGCCTTGTGCCAGGATAAGATACTTGTTCTCTGGGCATCCTGCTTCATCTTTCGTAGTAGGGGTCGATGATGGCCGAGGCGAGTTCGACCAGGGAGTCCTCCTTCGTGCTGCCCCAGACCCTGTAGTGGTCACGGATTTCGACAAGGTTCTTGCAGGCCAAGACCGTAACCTTGAGCGCTTTTACATCGTCTTTGGTATCCACCGTGGTGAACTTGTAGTCAGTACTATTCACAAACCTGTTGAAATGGTCGCAAGGCTCTGTGGCCATGCAGTAGTGGTAGATGAGAACATGATGGCGCACACACAACTGGGCAACGACAACCTTCTGATCTATGCTGGGACGACTGGCGGTGTACTGGAGGTCGATGCCGACCACCTTGTACTTGTCTCTAGCAAGCAACTGCTCAACGATGTTGATGTAGTCATCCACCACGGCCGGGTCGATTGTGTACACCTCCGAGAGATCTGTCTCCCTCTCGTGGGTCTCCACTCTATGCTCGCTGAACTCCATTGGAGCGTCGCCGGACATCCCCTCTCTATCTGTCGTCGTGGGTGTGCTTGTTGTGTTGTGGGCCGCGATCGAAAGGTTGAAGAGACTAAGGTCATAATGGTCGCGGGAATTAAAGGAGAAGCCGGACGGCCAGGAATATCGGCAGGCCCTGATGGCAGTTCTAATTTGCAGCGCGTAACTCCATCGTGCCGCACGTAACTGCATCGTGTGGCAACGCGCGCGGTGCAACCGCATGCATATGGTGCCCCCGACGTGATCGTGCACACGCCCAACAGCTGGCAGAGCACGCGCGGATGGACGTGAGCAGAGCGTTCCGCGGTCGCCTCAAGGAAAAGCTATCCACAAGCCGAGCGCACCGAAGGACGCGAGCAGAGCGTGCCAATGGACGCGACTGAGCGTGCCGCCGCGCCTAACGGCGAGCACAGCGCGCTGCGGCACCTAACGGCGAGCAGAGCTTGCCAAGGATGCAAGAAGAGTACGGCACAGTGATACGTGGAAAATAAGGCAAAGTTTGCGAGCGATGCCAGAGACATCAAGCATGAATTAGATTAGAGTTGCGTGTGTGATACGTGGCAGACAGTTGATCCATCAGAGCTGTTTGTGATGGAATAAGCCGTGTGTGTTGCGGGCAAATGCTTGCTGGTGTATAACATTAAATTTAACTAAAAAATGTTAATGCATGTTACAAAAATTGTATAGCTGGAAACTATGTTCAAATACGACTCCATCGATATAATCTATGGCGTCATGCATTTGTATTTTATTAGTTAATAAATCCTACTTATAAACAAGGACGGGGTATAGTAGGTAATTAAATCGCAAATGTTTTTTATTAACTGTATGTGTACATTGATACGTCTCCAACGTATCTATAATTTTTGATTGCTCCATGCTATATTATCTACTGTTTTGGACTATATTGGGCTTTATTTTCCACTTTTATATTATTTTTGGGACTAACCTATTAACCGGGGGCCCAGCCCAGAATTGCCGTTTTTTTTTCTATTTCAGTGTTTTGAAGAAACGGAATATCAAACGGAGTCCAAACGGAATAAAATCTTCAGGAACGTGATTTTCTCACCGAACGTGATCCAGGAGACTTGGACCCTGCTCCAAGGAACAAAAGAGGCGGTCACGAGGGTGCGAGCGCGCCTCCCTGCCTCGTGGGCCCCTCGTTGCTCCTCTGGCGTACTCCTTCCTCCTATATATACACACGTATCCTCAAACGATCAGAACAGGAGCCAAAAACCTAATTCCACCGCCGCAACTTTCTGTATCCACGAGATCCCATCTTGGGGCCTGTTCCGGAGCTCCGCCGGAAGAGGGTCGTCATCACGGAGGGCTTCTACATCATCCTAGACCCTCCGATGAAGTGTGAGTAGTTTACCTCAGACCTTCGGGTCCATAGTTAGTAGCTAGATAGTTCTTCTCTCTCTTTGAATCTCAGTACAAAGTTCTCCCCCTCTCTTGTGGAGATCTATTCGATGTAATCTTCTTTTTGTGGTGTGTTTGTTGAGACCGATGAATTATGGGTTTATGATCAAGTCTATCTATGAATAATATTTAAATCTTCTCTGAATTCTTTTATGTATGATTGGTTATCTTTGCAAGTCTCTCTGAATTATCCGTTTGGTTTGGCCAACTAGATTGGTAGTTCTTTCCATGGGAGAAGTGCTTAGCTTTGGGTTCGATCTTGCGGTGTCCTTACCCAGTGACAGAAGGGGCAACAAGGCACGTATTGTATCGTTGCCATCGAGGATAACAAGATGGGGTTTATTTCATATTGCATGAATTTATCTCTCTACATCATGTCATCTTGCTTAAGGCGTTACTCTGTTTTTAACTTAATACTCTAGATGCATGCTGGATAGCGGTCGATGAGTGGAGTAATAGTAGTAGATGCAGAATCGTTTCGATCTACTTGTCATGGACGTGATGCCTATATACATGATCATGCCTAGATATTCTCATAACTATGCTCAATTCTGTCAATTGCTCAACAGTAATTTGTTCACCCACCGTAGAATACTTATGCTCTTGAGAGAAGCCACTAGTGAAACCTATGGCCCCCGGGTCTATTCTCATCATATCAATCTCCATCACTTTAATCTTGCTTTTCTTTTTACTTTGCTTTTACCCTTTACTTTGCATCTTTATACCAAAAATATTATATCTATCAGATCTCACTCTCGTAAGTGACCTGAAGGGATTGACAACCCCTAATCGCGTTGGTTGCGAGTAGCTATCGTTTTGTGCAGGTACGAGGGACTTGAGCGTGGCCTCCTACTGGATTGATACCTTGGTTCTCAAAAACTGAGGGAAATACTTACGCTACTCTGCTGCATCATCCCTTCCTCTTCGGGGAAAACCAACGCATTCTCAAGACGTAGCAAGAAGGATTTCTGGCGCCGTTGCCGGGGAGTCTACGCAAAAAGTCAACATACCAAGTACCCATCACAATCCCTATCTCTTGCATTACATTATTTGCCATTTGCCTCTCGTTTTCCTCTCCCCCCAATTCACCCTTGCCATTTTATTCGCCCCCTCTCTCTCTATCCTCCCTCTCTATTTGCCTCTTTTGCCCACTTGCTTTTTGTTTGCCGGTGTGTTAGATTGCTTGTTTGTCGCGATGGCTCAACCGAGATTTGGTGATCTTCACCTTAAAAGGTTAGAGGAGATCGAAACCAACGTCAGGAAGTTTATGGTTTTGCAATTTGAGCATAATAATTTGTTTAGAAACGAGCTTAAGGAACAAAAAAAGTTTTATGAGTTATATGAATAAAGAGCTAGATGGTATGTCTAAAGAATTTGATGGTATAAGATCCCAAATTGCTCGTCTAGAAAAGACGACTGCTGAAATTTCGGATATGCAAGCCACCTTAGTTAATAAGATGGCTGCTAAACCGGATTCCTATGAAAATCAAGATGAAGATCTAAAAGTTATTGATGTGTCCCCTATTAAATCTTTGTTTTGCAATATGAATCTTGATGAAACTGAATATGATCTTCCTTTACCTAGAAGGCGTTCTAAAAATTCGAAGTATTTAGATCTTAATGATGAAATTGATGAAAGTGGGATTGAAAGAAATAAAAATCTAGATGTTGCTAAACCCACTATATTCGATTTCAAGGAATTTAATTATGAAAGTTGCTCTTTAATTGATTCTATTTCCTTGTTGCAATCCGTGCTAAATTCTCCACATGCTTATGGTCAAAATAAAGCCTTCACCGAACATATTGTTGATGCCTTGATGCAATCTTATGAAGAAAAACTTGAGTTGAAATTTTCTATCCCTAGAAAACTCTATGATGACTGGGAACAAACTATTAAAATTAAAATTAAAGATCATGAGTTTTATGCTTTGTGTGATTTGGGTGATAGTGTCTCTACTATTCCCACGACTTTGTGTGATTTGCTAGATTTCCGTAATTTTGATGATTGCTCTCTAAACTTGCATCTTGCGGATTCCACTATTAAGAAACCTATGGGAAGGATTAATGATGTTCTTATTGTTGCAAATAGGAATTATGTGCCCGTAGATTTCATTGTTCTTGATATAGATTGCAATCCTTCTTGCCCTATTATTCTTGATAGACCTTTCCTTAGAACGGTTGGTGCGATTATTGATATGAAGGAAGGGAATATTAGATTTCAATTTCCATTAAAAAGGGCATGGAACACTTTCCAAGAAATAAAATAAAATTACCATATGAAACTATCATGAGAGACACATATGGATTGCCTACCAAGGATGGCAATACCTAGATCTATCCTCGCTTTTATGCCTAGCTAGGGGCATTAAACGATAGCGCTTGTTGGGAGGAAAACCAATTTTATTTTTATTCCTTGCTTTTTTCTCCTGATTAGTAATGAATAAATTATTTAGCCTCTGTTTTGGTTGTGTTTTTTGTGTTTAATTAGTGTTTGTGCCATGTAGAACCGTTGGGAAGACTTGGGGAAAGTCTTGTTGAACTTGCTGTAAAAAACAGAAACTTTAGCGCTCACGAGAACTGCTGTAATTTTTATTTGGAGAGTGCTATTTAGTTAATTATATTTGCAGATTATTAATAGATAAATTACTCACGTCCAGAAATTTATTTTAGAATTTTTGGGGTTCCATATATTGCGCTAGCTACAGATTACTACAGACTGTTCTGTTTTTGACAGATTCTGTTTTTCGTGTGTTGTTTGCTTATTTTGATGAATCTATGGCTAGTAAAATAGTTTATAATCCATAGAGAAGTTGGAATACAGTAGGTTTAACACCAATATAAATAAATAATGAGTTCATTACAGTACCTTGAAGTGGTCTTTTGTTTTCTTTCGCTAACGGAGCTCACGAGTTTTCTATTTTGAGTTTTGTGTTGTGAAGTTTTCAAGTTTTGGGTGAATTCTTTTGATGGATCATTGAACAAGGAGTGGCAAGAGCCTAAGCTTGGGGATGCCCATGGAACCCCCAAGATAATCCAAGGACACCAAAAATTCAAAGCTTGGGGATGCCCCGGAAGGCATCCCCTCTTTCGTCCACTTCCATCGGTAATTTACTTGGAGCTATATTTTTATTCACCAACATGATATGTGTTTTGCTTGGAGCGTCTTGTATTATTTGTGTCTTTGTGTCTTAGTATGCCACAATCATCCTTGCTGTACACACCTTTTGAGAGAGCCATACATGAATTAAAATTTCATAGAATACTCTATGTGCTTCACTTATATCTTTTGAGCTAGATAATTTTGCTCTATGTGCTTCACTTATATCTTTTGAGCGTAGTAGTTTTGCTCTATGTGCTTCACTTATATCTTTTGAGCTAGATAATTTTGCTCTATGTGCTTCACTTATATCTTTTGAGTGTTATAATTTTGCTCTATGTGCTTCACTTAGATCTTTTAGAGCACGGTGGTGGATTTGTTTTAAAGAAACTATTGATCTCTCATGCTTCACTTAAATTATTTTGAGAGTCTCTTAATAGCATGGTAATTTGCCTAATAATAATATGCTTGGTATTCAAGATTTGTGAAACTTTCTTTTGAGTGTGTTGAATACTAAGAAAAGATTGAAGCATGATAATGTTTTGAGATATGGAGGTGATAATATTAAAGTCATGCTAGTTGAGTAGTTGTGAATTTAATGAATACTTGTGTTAAAGTTTTTGATTCTCGTAGCATGCACGTATGGTGAACCGTTATGTGACGAAGTTGGAGAATGATTTATTTATTGATTGTCTTCCTTATGAGTGGCGGTCGTGGACGAGCGATGGTCTTTTCCTACCAATCTATTCCCCTAGGAGCATGCGAGTAATACTTTGCTTTGATAACTTCTAGATTTTTGCAATAAGTATATGAGTTCTTTATGACTAATTTTGAGTCCATGGATTACACGCACTCTCACCCTTCCACCTTTGCTAGCCTCTCTAATACCGCGCACCTTTCGCCGGTATCATACACCTACCATATACCTTCCTAAAAACAGCCACCATACCTACCTATTATGGCATTTCCATAGCCATTCTGAGATATATTGCCATGCAACTTTCCACCATCTAGTTCATCATGACACATTCATCATTGTCATATTGCTTAGCATGATCATGTAGTTGACATAGTATTTGTGGGAAAGCCACCGTTCATAATTTCTTCATACTTGTCACTCTTGATTCATTGCATATCTCGGTACACCGCCGGAGGCATCCATATAGAGTCATACTTTGTTTTAGAATCGAGTTGTAATCATTGAGTTGTAAATAAATAAAAGTGTGATGATCATCATTCAATAGAGCATTGTCCCAAATAAAAAAAGAGAAAGGCCAAAGAAAAAAAGAAGGCCCAAAAAAAGGGGCAATGCTACTATCCTTTTTTCCACACTTGTGCTTCAAAGTAGCACCATGATATATCGAGTCTCATATATTGTGCTTCAAAGTAGCACCATGTTCTTCATATAGAGAGTCTCATATGTTGTCACTTTCATATACTAGTGGGAATTTTACATTATAGAACTTGGCTTATATATTCCAATGATGGGCTTCCTCAAAATTGCCCTAGTTCTTCGTGAGCAAGCAAGTTGGATGCACACCCACTAGTTTATTTTGTTGAGCTTTCATACATTTATAGCTCTTGTGCATCCATTGCATGGCAATCCCTAATCACTCACATTGAAATCTATTGATGGGCATCTCCATAGCTCGTTAATATGCCTAGTTGATGTGAGACTATCTTCCCCTCCTTTTTGTCTTCTCCACAACCACCATTCTATTCCACCTATAGTGTTATATATATGGCTCATGCTCATGTATTGCGTGAAAATTGAAAAGGTTTTGAAAAAGTTAGAGTATGAAACAATTTCTTGGCTTGTCATCGGGGTTGTGCATGATTTAAATACTTTGTGTGGTGAAGATGGAGCATAGCCAGACTATATGATTTTGTAGGGATAACTTTCTTTGGCCATGTTATTTTGAGAAGACATAATTGCTTTGTTAGTATGCTTGAAGTATTATTATTTTTATGTCAATATAAACTTTTGTCTTGAATATTTCTAATCTGAATATTCATACCACAATTAAGAAGATTTGCATTCAAATTATGCCAAGTAGCACTCCGGATCAAAAATTCTCTTTTTATCATTTACCTACTCGAGGACGAGCAGGAATTAAGCTTGGGGATGCCTGATACGTCTCCAACGTATCTATAATTTTTGATTGCTCCATGCTATATTATCTACTGTTTTGGACTATACTGGGCTTTATTTTCCACTTTTATATTATTTTTGGGACTAACCTATTAACCGAAGGCCCAGCCCAGAATTGCTGTTTTTTTTGCCTACAAACGGAGTCCAAACAGAATAAAATCTTCGGGGACGTGATTTTCTCACCGAACGTGATCCAGGAGACTTCGACCCTTCTCCAAGGAACAAAAGAGGCAGTCACGAGGGTGCCCCCCCTAGGGCGCGCACCCTGCCTCGTGGGCCCCTTGTTGCTCCTCCGGCGTACTTCTTCCTCCTATATATACACACTGAAGGAAATATGCCCTAGAGGCAATAATAAAGTTATTATTTATTTCCTTATATCATGATAAATGTTTATTATTCATGCTAGAATTGTATTAACCGGAAAAATAATACATGTGTGAATACATAGACAAACAGAGTGTCACTAGTATGCCTCTACTTGACTAGCTCATTAATCGAAGATGGTTATGTTTCCTAACCATAAACAAAAGAGTTGTTATTTGATTAACGGGATCACATCATTAGGAGAATGATGTGATTGACATGACCCATTCCATTAGCTTAGCATCCGATCGTTTAGTATGTTGCTATTGCTTTCTTCATGACTTATACATGTTCCTATGACTATGAGATTATGCAACTCCCGTTTGCCGGAGGAACACTTTGTGTGCTACCAAACGTCACAACGTAACTGGGTGATTATAAAGGTGCTCTATATGTGTCTCCAAAGGTACATGTTGGGTTGGCGTATTTCGAGATTAGGATTCGTCACTCCTGATTGTCGGAGAGGTATCTCTGGGCCCTCTCGGTAATGCACATCACATAAGCCTTGCAAGCATTGCAACTAATGAGTTAGTTGTGAGATGATGTATTATGGAACGAGTAAAGAGACTTAGTGGGCTTAGTGGGCCTTAGTGGGCTTTAGTGGAAGAGAGGAGAGGTGGCCAGGGCTGGGCCGCGCGCCCCTCCCCCCCTAGTCCGAATAGGATAACGAGAGGGGGCGGCGCCCCCCCCCCTTCCTTATCTCTCTCCTCTTCCCCCCTCCCGAATCCTATTCCAACTAGGAAAGGGGGGAATCCTACTCCCGGTGGGAGTAGGACTCCTCCTGGCGCGCCCTCCTCCTGGCCGGACGCACCCCCCCTTTGATCCTTTATATACGGGGGCAGGGGGCACCCCTAGACACACAAGTTGATCCACGTGATCATATTCTTAACCGTGTGCGGTGCCCCCTTCCACCATAGTCCTTGATAATATTATAGCGGTGCTTAGGCGAAGCCCTACGACGGTAGTACATCAAGATTGTCACCACGCCGTCGTGCTGATGGAACCCTTCCCCGACACTTTGCTGGATCGGAGTCTGGGGATCGTCATCGAGCAGAACGTGTGCTAGAACTCGGAGGTGCCGTAGTTTCGGTGCTTGATCGGTCGGGCCGTGAAGACGTACGACTACATAAACTGCGTTGTGCTAACGCTTCCGCTGTCGGTCTACAAGGGTACGTAGATCACACTCTCCCCTCTCGTTGCTATGCATCACCATGATCTTGCATGTGCGTAGGAAATTTTTTGAAATTACTATGTTCCCCAACAGTGGCATCCGAACCTAGGTTTTATGTGTTGATGTTATATGCACGAGTAGAACACAAGTGAGTTGTGGGCAATATAAGTCATACTGCTTACCAGCATGTCATACTTTGGTTCGGCGGTATTGTTGGACGAAGCGGCCTAGACCAACATTACGCGTACGCTTACGCGAGACCGGTTCTCCCGATGTGCTTTGTACAAAGGTGGCTAGCGGGTGACAGTTTCTCCAACTTTAGTTGAACCGAGTGTGCCTATGCCCGGTCCTTGCGAAGGTTAAAACATCACCAACTTGACAAACTATCGTTGTGGTTTTGATGCGTAGGTAAGATTGGTTCTTGCTTAAGCCCGTAGCAGCCACGTAAAACTTGCAACAACAAAGTAGAGGACGTCTAACTTGTTTTTGCAGGGCATGTTGTGATGTGATATGGTCAAGACATGATGCTAAATTTTATTGTATGAGATGATCATGTTTTGTAACCGAGTTATCGGCAACTGGCAGGAGCCATATGGTTGTCGCTTTATTGTATGCAATGCAATCGCGCTGTAATGCTTTACTTTATCACTAAGCGGTAGCGATAGTCGTGGAAGCATAAGATTGGCGAGACGACAACGATGCTACGATGGAGATCAAGGTGTTGCACCGGTGACGATGGTGATCATGACGGTGCTTCGAAGATGGAGATCACAAGCACAAGATGATGGTGGCCATATCATATCACTTATATTGATTGCATGTGATGTTTATCTTTTATGCATCTTATCTTGCTTTGATTGACGATAGCATTATAAGATGATCTCTCACTAATTATCAAGAAGTGTTCTCCCTGAGTATGCACCGTTGCGAAAGTTCTTCGTGCTGAGACACCACGTGATGATTGGGTGTGATAGGCTCTACGTTCAAATACAACGGCTGCAAAACAGTTGCACACGCAGAATACTCAGGTTATACTTGACGAGCCAAGCATATACAGATATGGCCTCGGAACACGGAGACCGAAAGGTCGAGCGTGAATCATATAGCAGATATGATCAACATAGCGATGTTCACCAATGAAAATAATCCATCTCACGTGATGATCGGACATGGTTTAGTTGATTTGGATCATGTAATCACTTAGAGGATTAGAGGGATGTCTATCTAAGTGGGAGTTCTTAAGTAATATGATTAATTGAACTTAAATTTATCATGAACTTAGTCCTAGTAGTATTTTGCAAATTATGTTGTAGATCAATAGCTCGCGTTGTTGCTTCCCTGTGTTTATTTTGATATGTTCCTAGAGAAAATTGTGTTGAAAGATGTTAGTAGCAATGATGCGGATTGGATCCATGATCTGAGGTTTATCCTCATTGCTGCACAGAAGAATTATTTCCTTGATGCACCGCTAGGTGACGGACCTATTGCAGGAGCAGATGCAGACGTTATGAACGTTTGGCTAGCTCAATATGATGACTACTTGATAGTTTAGTGCACCATGCTTAATGGCTTAGAATCGGGACTTCAAAGACATTTTGAACGTCATGGAGCATATGAGATGTTCCAGGAGTTGAAGTTAATATTTCAAGCAAATACCCCAGTTGAGAGATATGAAGTCTCCAACAAGTTCTATAGCTAAAAGATGGAGGAGAATCGCTCAACTAGTGAGCATGTGCTCAGATTGTCTGAGTACTACAATCGCTTGAATCAAGTGGGAGTTAATCTTCCAGATGAGATAGTGATTGACAGAATTCTCTAGTCACCATCACCAAGTTAGTAGAACTTCGTGATGAACTATGATATGCAAGGGATAACGGAAACGATTCCCAAGCTCTTCGTAATGCGGAAATTGACGAAGGTAGAAATCGAGAAAAACATCAAGTGTTGGTAGACAAGACCAGTAGTTTCAAGAAAAGGGCAGAGGGAAGAAGGGGAACTTCAAGAAGAACAGTAAGCAAGTTGCTGCTCAAGTGAAGAAGCCCAAGTCTGATCCTAAGCCTGAGACTAAGTGTTTCTACTGCAAAGGGACTGGTCACTGGAAGCGGAACTACCCCAAGTGATTGGCAGATAAGAAGGATGGCAAAGTGAACATAAGTATATTTGATATACATGTTATTGATGTGTACTTTACTAGTGTTTATAGCAACCCCTCAGTATTTGATACTAGTTCATTGCTAAGATTAGTAACTCGAAACGGGAGTTGCAGAATAAACAGAGACTAGTTAAGGGTGAAGTGACGATGTATGTTGGAAGTGGTTCCAAGATTGATATGATCATCATCGCACACTCCCTATACTTTCGGGATTAGTGTTGAACCTGAATAAGTGTTATTTGGTGTTTGCGTTGAGCATGAATATGATTTGATCATGTTTATTGTAATACGCTTATTCATTTAAGTAAGAGAATAAATTGTTGTTCTGTTTACATGAATAAAACCTTATATGGTTACACACCCAATGAAAATAGTTCGTTGGATCTCGATCGTAGTGATACACATAATCATAATATTGAAACCAAAAGATGCAAAGTTAATAATGATAGTGCAACTTATTTGTGGCACTGCCGTTTAGGTCATATTGGTGTAAAGCGCATGAAGAAACTCCATGCTAATGGGTTTTTGGAATCACTTGATTATGAATCAGTTGATGCTTGCGAACCATGCCTCATGGGCAAGATGACTAAAACGCCGTTCTCCAGAACTATGGAGCGAGCAACTGACTTATTGGAAATAATACATACTGATGTATGAGATCCGATGAGTGTTAAGGCTCGTGGCGGGTATCATTATTTTCTGACCTTCACAGATGATTTGAGCATATATGGGTATATCTACTTAACGAAACACAAGTCTGAAATATTTGAAAAGTTCAAAGAAATTCAGAGTGAAGTGGAGAATCATCGTAACAAGAAAATAAAAGTTTCTACGATATGATCGCAGAGGTAAAATATTTGAGTTACGAGTCTGGCTTCAGTTAAAACAATGTGAAATAGTTTCACTACTCACGCCACCTGGAACACCACAGCATAATGGTGTGTCTGAACATCATAACCGTACTTTATTCGATATGGTGCGATCTATGATGTCTCTTACCGATCTACCACTATTGTTTTGGGGTTATGCATTAAAGACAGCTGCATTCACGTTTAAAAGGGCACCATCTAAGTCCGTTGAGACGACACAATCTGAACTGTGGTTTGGTAAGAAACCAAAGTTGTCGTTTCTTAAAGTTTGGGATTGTGATTCTTATATGAAAAAGTTTCATCCTGATAAGCTCAAACCTAAATCGGAGAAATATGTCTTCATAGGATACCCAAAGGAGACTATTGGGTACACCATCTATCACAGATCCGAAGGCAAGACATTCATTGCTAAGAATGGATCCTTTCTAGAGAAGGAGTTTCTCTTGAAAGAAGTGAGTGGGAGGAAAGTAGAACTTGATAAGGTAATTGTACCTTCTCCCTTATTGAAAAGTAGTTCATCACATAAACCTGTTTCTACGACACCTACACCAATTAGTGAGGAAGCTAATGATAATGGTCATGAAACTTCAGAGCAAGATACTACTGAACCTCGTAGATCAACCAGAGTGAGATCCACGCCAGAGTGGTATGGTAATCCTGTTCTGGAAGTCATGCTACTAGATCATGATGAACCTACGAACTATGAAGAAGCGATGGTGAGCCCAGATTCCGCAAAATGGCTTGAAGCCATGAAATCTGAGATGAGATCCATGTATGAGAACAAAGTATGGACTTTGATTGACGTGCCCAATGATCGGTGAGCCATTGAGATTAAATGGATCTTCAAGAGGAAGACGGACGCTGATAGTAGTGTTACTATCTACAAAGCTAGAATTGTCGCAAAAAGGTTTTCGACAAGTTCAAGGTGTTGACTATGATGAGAGTTTCTCACTCGTATCTATGCTTAAGTCTGTCTAAATCATGTTAGCAATTGTCGCATTTTATGAAATCCAGCAAATGGATGTCAAAACTGCATTCCTGAATGGATTTCTGGAAGAAGAGTTGTATATGATGCAGCCGGAAGCTTTTGTCGATCCAAAAGGAGCTAACAAAGTGTGCAAGCTCTAGCGATCCATTTATGGACTGGTGCAAGCCTCTCGGAGTTGGAATAAACGCTTTGATAGAATGATCAAAGCATATAGTTTTATACAGACTTGCGGTGAAGCCTGTATTTACAAGAAAGTGAGTGGGAGCACTACAGCATTTCTGATAAGTATATGTGAATGACATATTGTTGATCGGAAATAATGTAGAATTATTCTGCAAAGCATAAAGGAGTGTTTTTAAAGAAGTGTTTCAAAGAAAGACCTCGGTGAAGCTGCTTACATATTAAGCATCAAAATCTATAGAGAAAGATCAAGACGCTTGATAAGTTTTTTCAATGAGTACATACCTTGACAATATTTTGAAGTAGTTCAAAAATGGAACAGTCAAAGAAAGAGTTCTTGGCTGTGTTACAAGGTATGAAATTGAGTAAGACTCAAAGCCCGACCACGGCAGAAGATAGAAAGAGAATGAAAGTCATTCCCTATGCCTCAGCCATAGGTTCTATAAAGTATGCCATGATGTGTACCAAAACTATTGTATACCCTACACTGTGTTAAGCAAGGGAGTACAATAGTGATCTAAGAGTAGATCACTGGACATTGGTCAAAATTATCCTTAGTGGAATAAGGAAATATTTCTCGATTATGGAGGTGACAAAAGGTTCGTCGTAAAAAGTTACGTCGATGCAAGTTTTGACACAGATCTGGATGACTCTAAGTCTCGATCTAGATACATATTGAAAGTGGGAGCAATTAGCTAGAGTAGCTCCGTGCAGAGCATTGTAGACATAGAATTCGCAAAATACTTACGGATCTGTATGTGACAGACCCGTTGACTAAAATTATCACACAAGCAAAACATGATCACACCTTAGTACTCTTTGGGTGTTAATCACATAAATGATGTGAACTAGATTATTGACTCTAGTAAACCCTTTGGGTATAGGTCACATGACGATGTGAACTATGGGTGTTAATCACATGGTGATGTGAACTCTTAGTGTTGAATCACATGGCGATGTGAACTAGATTATTGACTCTAGTGCAAGTGGGAGACTGAAGGAAATATGCCCTAGAGGCAATAATAAAGTTATTATTCATTTCCTTATATCATGATAAATGTTTATTATTCATGCTAGAATTGTATTAATCGAAAACATAATACATGTGTGAATACATAGACAAACAGAGTGTCACTAGTATGCCTCTACTTGACTAGCTCGTTAATCGAAGATGGTTATGTTTCCTAACCATAAACAAAAGAGTTGTTATTTGATTAACGGGATCACATCATTAGGAGAATGATGTGATTGACATGACCCATTCCATTAGCTTAGCACCCGATCGTTTAGTATGTTGCTATTGCTTTCTTCATGACTTATACATGTTCCTATGACTATGAGATTATGCAACTCCCGTTTGCCGGAGGAACACTTTGTGTGCTACCAAACGTCACAACGTAACTGGGTGATTATAAAGGTGCTCTACAGGTGTCTCCAAAGGTACATGTTGGGTTGGCGTATTTCGAGATTAGGATTCGCCACCCCGATTGTCGGAGAGGTATCTCTGGGCCCTCTCGGTAATGCACATCACATAAGCCTTGCAAGCATTGCAACTAATGAGTTAGTTGTGAGATGATGTATTACGGAACGAGTAAAGAGACTTGACAGTAACGAGATCGAACTAGGTATTAAGATACCGACAATCGAATCTCGGGCAAGTAACATACCGATGACAAAGGGAACAACGTCTGTTGTTATGCGGTCTGACCGATAAAAGATCTTCGTAGAATATGTAGGAGCCGATATGAGCATCCAGGTTCCGCTATTGGTTATTGACCGGAGACGTGTCTCGGTCATGTCTACATTGTTCTCAAACCCGTAGGGTCCGCACGCTTAAGGTTTCGATGACAGTTATATTATGAGTTTATGCATTTTGATGTACCGAAGTTTGTTCAGAGTCCCGGATGTGATCACGGACATGACGAGGAGTCTCGAAATGGTCGAGACATAAAGATTGATAAATTGGAAGCCTATATTTGGATATCGGAAGTGTTCCGGGTGAAATGGGGATTTTACCGGAGTACCGGGAGGTTACCGGAACCCCCCGGGAGGTATATGGGCCTTAGTGGGCTTTAGTGGAAGAGAGGAGAGGTGGCCAGGGCTGGGCCGCGCACCCCTCCCCCCCCTAGTCCGAATAGGATAAGGAGAGGGGGAGGCGCCCCCCCTTCCTTCTCTCTCTCCTCTTTCCCCCTCCCGAATCCTATCCCAATTAGGACAGGGGGGATCCTTCTCCCGGTGGGAGTAGGACTCCTCCTGGCGCGCCCTCCTCCTGGCCGGCCGCACCCCCCCTTTGATCCTTTATATACGGGGCAGGGGGCACCCCTAGACACACAAGTTGATCCACGTGATCATATTCTTAACCGTGTGCGGTGCCCCCTTCCACCATAGTCCTCGATAATATTGTAGCGGTGCTTAGGCGAAGCCCTGCGACGGTAGTACATCAAGATCGTCACCACGCCGTCGTGCTGACGGAACTCTTCCCTGACACTTTGCTGGATCGGAGTCCGGGGATCGTCATCGAGCTGAACATGTGCTAGAACTCGGAGGTGTCGTAGTTTCGGTGCTTGATCGGTCGGGCCGTGAAGACGTACGACTACATCAACCGCATTGTGCTAACGCTTCCGTGTCGGTCTACAAAGGTACGTAGATCACACTCTCCCCTCTCGTTGCTATGCATCACCATGATCTTGCATGTGCGTAGGAATTTTTTTGAAATTACTACGTTCCCCAACACACACGTACCCTCAAATGATCAGAATAGGAGCCAAAAACCTAATTCCACCGCTGCAACTTTCTGTATCCACGAGATCCCATCTTGGGGCCTGTTCCGGAGCTCCACCGGAAGAGGGCCGTCATTACGGAGGGCTTCTACATCATCCTAGCCCCTCCGATGAAGTGTGAGTAGTTTACCTCAGACCTTCAGGTCCATAGTTAGTAGCTAGATGGCTTCTTCTCTCTCTTTGAATCTCAATACAAAGTTCTCCAGCTCTCTTGTGGAGATCTATTCGATGTAATCTTCTTTTTGCGGTGTGTTTGTTGAGACTGATGAATTGTGCGTTTATGATCAAGTCTATCTATGAATAATATTTGAATCTTCTCTGAATTCTTTTATGTATGATTGGTTATCTTTGCAAGTCTCTCTGAATTATCCGTTTGGTTCGGCCAACTAGATTGGTAGTTCTTGCCATGGGAGAAGTGCTTAGCTTTGGGTTCGATCTTGCGGTGTCCTTACCCAGTGACAGAAGGGGCAGCAAGGCACGTATTGTATCGTTGCCATCGAGGATAACAAGATGGGGTTTATTTTATATTGCATGAATTTATCGCTCTACATCATGTTATCTTGCTTAAGGCGTTACTCTGTTTTTAACTTAATACTCTAGATGCATCCTGGATAGCGGTGGATGAGTGGAGTAATAGTAGTAGATGCAGAATCGTTTCGATCTACTTGTCACGGACGTGATGCCTATATACATGATCATGCCTAGATATTCTCATAACTATGCTCAATTCTATCAATTGCTCAACATTAATTTGTTCACCCACCGTGGAATACTTATGCTCTTGAGAGAAGCCACTAGTGAAACCTATGGCCCCCGGGTCTATTCTCATCATATCAATCTCCATCACTTTAATCTTGCTTTGCTTTTACTTTTTACTTTTCATCTTTATACCAAAAATATTACATCTATCAGATCTCACTCTCGTAAGTGACCTTGAAGGGATTGACAACCCCTAATCGCGTTGGTTGCGAGTAGCTATCATTTTGTGCAGGTACGAGGGACTTGAGCGTGGCCTCCTACTAGATTGAGACCTTGGTTCTCAAGAACTGAGGGAAATACTTACGCTACTCTGCTGCATCATCCCTTCCTCTTCGGGGAAAACCAACGCAAGCTCAAGACGTAGCATACATGTCCTCTCATCCTCCTCTCGCATATCTTGTCACCCCACTGCCGTAGAAGGCTTACAGCGCAAGCTTGCGCAGTGTGCGGGAGCGTTCTTTTGGCCAAACGGTGGCGCCAATGCATCGTCGGTGAGCCCGTTCCCATGCAACCTCGCAGGTTCCCGTGCAAGCTTCCCGCCCGACTCGGTGAAATCCCCCAAAATCCCAATGCTTACCGGCCTGCTATAAAAACCCTCATGGCCGGCGAGTCCTGCATCTTATTTTCCCCTCCCTCCCTGTAGCTTATCTCGTCTGCTTCTTCCACAATCACCAATGGCACCGATCCATCATCGTCGCTCAGCCACTAAGCCGTCATCAGAGGACAGCTCCAGCTGGGAGGCTGCACCGCGGCGGCAGCTCAGTCTGCGGCGTAGTGTAGTGCGCATGGCGTCCTTGTTGGGTGTGCGCGGAACACCCACCACATGCTCCGCTGCCACTACCCGTCGGCAGCTGTTGTCGGCCGCCGTTGAAGCCACACCATCGTAGAAAGGCAGGGCCATCTCCCGCTCCGCCGCCATGGCCCGAAGGTGAGAGGTGGTCGTCGTGGCCGCCACCCCATTGCCGGCCACCGTGGCCATCACCCGCTCTGCCACCGCGGCCCGAAGGCGGGAGGTGGTGGTCGTGGCCACCACCCCATCGTCGGCCGCCGTGGCCGCCAGCCCACCGTCGACCGCCGGGATCATCACCTGCTCTGCCACCGCAGCCCGAAGGAGGGGGGATAGGTGGAGGCCCACACGTGCGTCGGTGACCTTGCGTGCTACATCGAGTTCCTGCGGGGAGAGAAGGAGCGCCTCATCGAGCACGCAAAGAGCCTTACTGCAGCCGTGGCTGCAGCACACGGTGATGCAGAGGCGAGGAATCAGGAGATCTACGAGCAGTCAGGCCGCTTCGAGAGGGATCGTCTGGAACGGCAGTGGGTGTTCGAGCCGGAAAGCGTCGCTGAACGTGCAGCAGCGGCAGGCACCATATTGCATTTGTCTAGCTCGTCGGTAGGCTCCTCCTCCTCTGCCTCTTACTAAGCGCACTCAGCAGAGGAGAGGCTGCCGGAAGTAGCACAAAGCCCCTCTGTGGTAGTAGTAGTAGTATTTAGGGGCTATTTTGTTCAGTTCATCTGACTATAGATGTGTGGTCGAACTGTACAACATACTTAAAATTAGCTAGTATATATAGTTGAACTAGCTATTTCAGTACATGGTTGGCAACAATTGGGGAGAAGTTTGGTCGGTTCAGCTGTCGAGTTGAACTGTTTGTAGAAATTAAGAACAACTACTTAATGTATGAATGAAATATATGCTTAATTACTGAATTTTAGTTGCAAAACTTACATAGTGCTAATGATCTCTAGCTGCATTTTTGAAAAATCGCAATGTTACAAGGATTGACAAATGGCAACATTACTAGATCAACAAATGTAAATCTTTCCAGTTTGACAAATGGCAACATACCCAATATGACATATGCAAATCTTACCAAACTGTTTGTACATGGTTGCACACGGGTCATCTAGAACAACCGTTTGCGTTGAAGGGATGCACAAATCCTATGCTGCTCTCACTTTGCATACGGGTGTTCTATCTAAATCGTTTGCGATCAAGAGCTGCAGAAATCCTGCTCAGCACATTTTCTCTTGGCTTCCTAGGGAAGCTGTCGGTTTGCATATGGGTGTTCTAACTAAAACGTTTGCGATGAGAGTTTTATATTAAAAAAGCAAATTAAACTGCAGCTTGGGTGCCATTAATGGAGAGGACGCGAGCAAGGCAGGCGGCCATGGAAATCAAAGGGCTCGCTTTCTAGTGAGCCTGCGCAGCGTACAGCTCGCATGCTTCCCGGTGAGCCTGCGCACTCGAGGACAGCTTGCACGCCTCTCGGTCAGCCTACGCACCGGACGACGCTTGCATGCCACCCGTCCAGTCAAGGTCAAGCAGCTTTCCGCACGGCACCTCCTACAACCATTAAAACCAAGACACGTGGCATCACATGAATGGTTATCAGAATTTTGAATTTACTAGAATTTAAAAACCACGCATCGCAATGTTTTGCCGGCAATCAACGGTGCCCCAGTGTTTGAAATTCATTCCCATTTCTAGCATGGGACCTGAGCATGCACCCAAGGACACAGATTTAATTTTTCAACCAATTTATATGCACTGGAGCATGTGCATGTAGTTCAAATTTGAATTATGCACATAAAATGCATTGAAAACTCAGTTAATGCATACAAATGTCCAAACGAACCCCGCAAAATCACAAAAATTCACACAACACTCCTGTTGTTCTATGTTGACACGAGAAAAAAATTTGAAAGCAATAAGAGGCAATGGATATCGTTCTGTCCTCAAAGGTGGGACGTTCCCTACCAAAAACCATCATGCTTGTTGTGAGAAGCTCCGGTTTGTGAGAAGCATATACCCAAACCTAACCCAAATGGGACAAAATTTGTACCACGCCATGTTGTGCCGCTCCATGATAGCATGCCAAGTTTCATGAATTGCAGACGAGTTTTGGATTTACTAGAATTTAAAAACCAGGCATCTCAATGTTTTACCAGCAATCAACGGTGCCCCGGTGTTTGAAATTCATTCCCATTTCTTGCATGGGACCTAAGCATGCACCCAAGGACACAAATTTTATTTTACAACCAATTTATATGCACTGGAGCATGTGCATGTAGTTCAAATTTGAATTATGCACATAAAATGCATTGAAAACTCAGTTAATGCATAAAAATGTCAAAACAAACCCTGAAAAATCACAAAAAATCGCACAACACTCCTGTTGTTCTATATTGACACAAGAAAACAATTTGAAAGCAATAAGAGGCAATGGATATCATTTCGTCCCCAAAGGTGGGACGTTCCCTACCGAAAACCATCATGTTTGTTGTGAGAAGCATATACCCAAACCTGCCCCAAATGGGACAAAATTTGTACCATGGCATGTTGATGCCGCTCCATGATAGCATGCCAAGTTTCATGAATTTTAGACAGGTTTTGGATTTAGAATTTAAAAACCAGGCATCTCAATGTTTTGCCAGCAATCAACGGTGCCCCGGTGTTTGAAATTCATTCTCATTTCTTGCATGGGACCTAAGCATGGACCCAAGGACACAGATTTGGTTTTTCAACCAATTTATATGCACTGGAGCATGTGCATGTAGTTCAAATTTGAATTATGCACATAAAATGCATTGAAAACTCAGTTAATGCATAAAAATGTCCAAATGAACCCTGAAAAATCACAAAAATTCGCACAACACTCCTGTTGTTCTATGTTGACAGGAGAAAAAATTGAAAGCAATAAGAAGCTATGCATATCATTTCGTCCCCAAATGTGGGACGTTCCCAACCAAAACCATCATGCTTGTTGTCAGAAGCTCCGGTTTGTGAGAAGCAAATACCCAAACCTGCCCCAAATGGGACAAAATTTGTACCACGGCATGTTGATGCCGCTACATGATAGCATGCCAAGTTTCATGAATTTCAGACAAGTTTTGGATTTACTAGAATTTAAAAACCAGGCATCTCAATGTTTTGCCGACAATCAATGGTGCCCTAGTTTTCAAATTCATTCCCATTTCTTGCATGGGACCTAAGCATGCACACAGGGACAAAGATTTGATTTTTCAACCAGATTATATGCACTGGAGCATGTGCATGTAGTTCAAATTTGAATTATACACATAAATGCATTGAAAACTCAGTTAATGCATAAAAATGTCCAAACGAACCACGAAAAATCACAAAAATACGCACAACACTCCTATTGTTCTATGTTGACACTCGAAATTTTTTGAAAGCAATATGAGGCAACGGATATCGTTTCGTCCCCAAAGGTGGCACGTTCCCTACCGAAACCATCACCCTTGTTGTGAGAAGCTCTGGTTTGTGAGAAGCTTATACCCAAACCTGCCCCAAATGGGACAAAATTTGTACCATGGCATGTTGATGCCGCTACATGATAGCATGCCAAGTTTCATGAATTTTAGACGAGTTTTGGATTTACTAGAATTTAAAAACCAGGCATGTCAATGTTTGCGGCCGAGTGACGGTGGCAGGGTGTTTGAAATTCATTCCCATTTCTTGCATGGGACCTAAGCATGCAACCAAGGACACATATTTGATTTTTCAATAAGTTTATATGCATTAGAGCATGTGCATGTAGTTCAAATTTGAATTATGCACATAAAATGCATGGAAAACCTAGTTAATGTATAAAAATGTACAAACAAACCCTGAATCATTCCAAAATTTTTTGATGACACACCTATAGTTGCATGTTCACTGCAGATATAACTTCTAACATCTCAAACACCATCCTTCGTAGCTGTGACCCCATTACGTAATTCAAATGATCAAGGTGATAAATCAAGTAGATCGCACACAGTTTATTATCACCAATCGTGTGAGATGCAGCACAAAATATCTTGGAGCACCGTTGGAGTATAGTACGCCCATGGCTTACGAGAGAAGGTGTGTCGGCTACAGTCCACAGCGCGCCAGTTCTGAATAAGGGTCCATGTCCAATGACACTTTGCGTGCCAGTTTTTTGGCTGAAGCGATTCCAAATTTTCGGCCTCCGCAGAAATATCTACCTCCCCGCCCCCTCCCCCTTACCAAAAGCCGCATTTCCCCTCTTTTCGCCTTCCTTTCCAAGTTGAAACCTTCACTCCTTGCTTGCAGCGTCGCCGCCTCCTCGCCGGCGACCCTCCTTCACACTCATCGGCCTCACCTATCCAGGCAGGTAATCCACACCTGACCCCATCCTCCTCATCCTTCCACATCCCACATGCCCCTACCGCCGGTGCGAGCCCGACACCTTCCACCCAAATCACCGACCCCTCCACCAAATATGCGCCGGCCTAAGCCATGGTGCACGTAGTATAGCCAGGACCTCAAGGAACATTTGGCAGCGGAGAAGCAAATCGCGACCGCACGCGCGGATGCGGTCGCGATGGCTGCCATTCTTGCCAACCCCCAGATTGTGAAGGAGCACCTTGCCATTTGCTAGCTACACTGGTTATACATGCTCGGTTTACCCGTTGCGTGTGCTGCTCCTGCCTTTCCTTCACAAATTCTAGTGAATTGCGCTATCTAATTTTACCATGCAATTTGTTGCTCTAGTGTATATGTTCTATGTCGTGCAGTGTGGTGCTCACTTATTAACTATTTTGTTAATTAGTTGTCGTCTTCAGTTAACTGTTTGGTTCAATTCTGCAAATGTGATGTTCAATTCTTCAGGCTGCAATTTTCTATTGTCTTCCATGTAAGAAATAAATCAAATTTATCCTTACAAAATTGTGGGTGCATTCTGTTATTGTATACCATGTGAGGAATAAATTGAATTTGGCTGTAGTAAATACATGAAAAACAAATACAATTGCTACAATTGGCTGTAGTTAATCGTTTGGTTAACTGCCTGATCTTCTATTAGGAGTATGTTATATTGTGCAATGTGGTGCTCAGTTAATGTTTGGTTCATTTGTTGTGGTGTTTAGTTAACTGCTTGGTTCAATGTTATATTGTGCAATGTGGTGCTCAGTTAATGTTTGGTTCATTTGTTGTGGTGTTTAGTTAACTGCTTGGTTCAATTCTATAATTCGATGTCCAATTGTCGTGGGTAGAATTTTGTATTGTGGTGCATGTGAGGAATAAATCAAATTTGGTTGCACTTAATACATGAGAAACATATACAGGTGCTATATTTCCTAGTTCTTAATCATGCTTGGTTTGGATAAATGGGTTTTCCCTGTGGCTTGAATTAATCTGATGAATCTGCAGTGCAATTATTTTTCATCAACATATTTTACTGATAGCATGCGAACCCTTACTTAACCTGATTACTAACTACCTTATATGTGTTGCAGGGAAACAATGGGAAGCACTGAGGTTTAGAATCGAGGTTAGCACGTGCATGGTCCGTTGTCTAATAGCACATTATTGTGCAATTGCAGGAACCATTATAATATTTAGGTCTTTAACAATTTGGTCTTGCACATGTAGGTCCTGCTGTTAGAGGTTTTGACCCACTGTTCGACCCTTTTTGCATATGGGGAAATGAGTTGTCCATGAATATCAGTCAAGTCAAGAAACTCGGAAAGATTGTTAGGATAAAGAAATTAGCGACAAAAAAACAACAAGATCTTTGTCTGCACAATGAAGAAGACATCAGTTCACTACAGGATGGTACTAACTATTATACCTTGCCTTTTTTTATTCCTTTGCCACATTTCCAATATAGAGAAGATATTTATGCACATATTTTTTTCAGGCCTTTCCAAAGTAGTTCACTGATGATTACCTCTCAAACCACCTATATGGTCAGGAGGCGATGAAGGTATTCATACAACACCCATGGTTCAATATTGAAGTGTTCCTGAAGAGGACGAAAGATGGACGGTCAATCATCCACATGCACTGGCCTAAAGTTACAAAGACCTTCAACGTCAATGAAGGCTCAATATTCGCCTTCTGCTTCAGCAGTTTTCCAGATGAGATACATCTGTCTATGTACCGTCTATGATGCTAATTTCGAAAGGTTGTAGATGTTGCATCTGAAACTTGGTCCTGGCGTAGTTGTGTAATAGGGTAGCTGAGTACTGAAGCTATATGATGTTGTACTCTGATGTATTTCAATTATGAAAATGAAATATATTGTGTGCTTAATATGAACGGTCAATTAGATTAATAAATGGATTATGAATAATCGGATAATTAGCCTGGTAGTGGCAAATTAGCCTGCTAATTGGGTTTTGCTATTGCAAACAGTTGTTCAAAAATACCATGGGCTATGACCTCAGGCAACGCACACAGTTTCTAGGAATAAACCGTGTTGGATCAATGAACAATCACACACGACTTTCTCTTGAAAACTGTTTGCGTTAGGCCACCTTGCGCAAACGTTTACCACATGAAAACTGTGTGTGATGGACAGCCTTTACCACCCAGTTTCTTCAATGGACCGTGTGTGATATATTCAATAACGCAAGCGATTTAACGGGAAAAATTGTGTGTGATGTACCTGCGAACGGAAACGTTTTCCTTCGAGCGGCTGTGTGGGATGTACATACGAACGGAAACGTTTAGCAGGGACTGACTGTGTGGGATGTACTTGCGACCAGAAACAATTTCGCTGTATAATTGTATTTTTTTAGCTCTACTGTACATATTTCCGTATTTGAGCGCTCGCCGGTCGCACACGGCCTCATTTTGCCGAACGTGTGTGCCAGGAGGGCATATCCCGACGGTTTTTGGGTCTGTGGGAAGGAGCCCCTATCGCCCACACTCACTTGGCGATGGTTCCAGATGCCGTCGCGGAAAGGGGTTTTAAACCGTTTGTTTAGGAGCTCGTTGTACTAGTGTCCACTCGATTGAATCGAAGGTCCCTTGTTGAGGTCGTCTGAAGATCCATCAAGATCTCAGTTTGTTCACTACGCTTGGTAAGCCCTACATTCCGTATATCCAATCTATGCTAGCGCAATTCAATCTTTAGCCCATTCACACTATTATGGTTCTCAATCGCCTAAGGATTCTAAAAATCCAAGGTGCATATATTACTTTTGTACTGCTTCCCACCACAAGAAATGGTGTATCCATGTTCATAGTTCTTCCTGAACGTTTTAGTTTTACATAGATTAGTGATACGTCTCCAGCGTATCTACAATTTTTGCTTGTTCCATGCTGTTATATTATCATTCTTGGATGTTTTACAACCATTTTATAGCAACTTTATATCATTTTTGGGACTAAACTATTGACATAGTGCCCAGTTCCATTTGCTTGTTTTTTACTTCGCAGAAAATCAATACGAAATAGACTCCAAACGCAGCAAAACTTTTTGGAGAATTTTTCTGGACCAGAAGACACCTGTTGGGCCAAAGAAGTACCAGACGGGGGCTCCGATGGGAGCACAACCCACCTGGGCACGCCTGGAGGCCCAGGTGCGCCCTGGTGGGTTGTGCCCACCTCGGCCATCTCCCGCACCGCCTCTTTGCTCTATACCCGGAAAGTCCAAAAACCCTAAGGGAGTCGACGAAACACAATTCCAGCCACCGCAAGTTCCAGAACCACCAGATCCAATCTAGACACCGTTCATAGTAGGTCACACTATAGGTCAACCATAATAATAACGTGAATCATAAACAACCCCAGTTCCATGAGGAAAGAAATTGGTTGATCTTATGTGGTCATGCGATGATGATCGAGCTCCTTGTGGTCATGTGATGATTACGATAGTATCATTGATACCGATGTTGGTTGATTAGGAGGTGATCGTGTAATGATCACAGCGGTAAGTACAATTGATACATATGGTGTTTGTGAGATAACCTCCGCGATGAGTAAGTTGGTCCACGAGACCTTAAACATTGACTCGCTCTCATGCTAGTGCTAGCATCATCATGTTCATATCATGCGTAACATGTATATGCCATGCTCACCCTCATATTGTTCTAGTAGTATCATGTATCTCATTGATAATAAACCTGCAAATGCCATGATATTGTTTTTCTTGATTTCTTTGGTTATTGTGAGCTTGTGAGTACATTCAAAGTACTCACCTGGCATGTCATGCCAGATTGCAGGTGATGTCGTGAGTGATTACTTGTCGAGGATCCTGAGTTTTCAAGCTAGTATGTGCCGGGGTACTGATCCACGGGCACCTATGGGACCGGCGGACCGGGTCCCTTTCGGTTCGGCGGGGGCGGAGATCGTGCAAAGAGCAAATCGAGGCGATGCACGCGAGCGATTTACCCAGGTTCGGGCCGCACGGATGCGTAAAACCCTACTCCTGCTTTGTGGTTTGTATTGATTTCTTGCTCGGGAGCGCGAAGTGCTATAGTACACTTCAGCAGCTAACGAGACCGAGCGTGAGTGTGTTTCGAACCAGCCAACCCCCTCTACGTTGCGCATGGGCCTCCTTTTATATGCTCAAGGGGTCATCGACAGGTGGCAACGGAGGCAAGGGTAAAAACGGAAAGGTGCTGCGGTAGGTACAGCTACCTGCTACAGTGTATCACACCTAACCCTGACGGCAGGGGACAAGGGCCTTAAATGCCCGTCTATGTCGCCTAAACAGTGCAAAAAGAGACCGTCAGGGGCGCCACCGCTCGCCACGATGGCAAACTTGTCAGCGCCGCTTGCCACCGCACACCGCAAGCTGCACAGCCTTCCGCCACGTACGCCTGGAGGGGTCCCAGAGCGACACGTTGGTGGATGTGCTGGAGCGCGGGCACAGTGGTGTCTTGCCGCGGCAAGCGCCTTGCCGCGGTTGTTGTCTTGTCGCGTCCGGGAGCTTGTCGCTCACCGGGCCTTGCCGGGACGCGTGGTACGCCGCGGCAAGTTCTTTGAAGTGCCTTGGTAGGCCTTCCCGGCAAGCTCCTCTTGCCGGGGTCTTGGGATGCTTTTGTTAGCCTTCCCGGCAAGCTCCTCTTGCCGGGGCCTTGTCTCCTTGACTGGGATACTTTGTTCTTGAATGGCTCCAAAGGAACCCCGGAGGACCTTGGCGGTCACCCGGCAAGCCTTGTCGCGGGATGCTGCGACTGCCCATGCACAAGTTCGGGATACTAGGGTACCCCTACTCTAGTACACCGACAGGAACCCCCGGGCCTGGGCCATACACGGTGCCGAGCGCTGTTGGGCCAGGCCCAAAACAAGGCACGGACACGCGCGGCCTAGGTTACGCCGTATCTTACTCCGTATCCACCCGCGCCCTCCCCGAACAGCACGCGTTGAATGCAGCGTCGTGGGAGAGATCGTGGGTGGTTTCTTTATTCGGAAATGCGGAACGTCCGCCCCCTCCCTCTTTATAAGCAGGGGAAACAGGGGCAGTTCGCCCACTTGCCCGTTGCCGTTCCAATCTCAGAAATCTCCGCCGCTCCCTCGCCTTCCCAAAGCTGAGAGAGAGAGAGCAGCGCTCCGCCCCCACATCACCACCAGCACCACCGACGCCGTCGACCTCCTCCACTGCTTCCGCCATGGCTCCAAAAGCCGACAAGGGGAAGGCCGTGAAGTCGACCGAGGCGCAGCGGCTCGCGGCGCTGCGGAAGGAGCGGGTCGTCTTCCCCCCCAAGCTTGGCGCGAAGGAGCTGAGGGAAAACTACTACCTTTTCTGGTCGGCGGAGACGCGCGCGCATCCGCGCACGAAGGTACTCCCCGCCGCCGCTTGGAAGAAAGCCCCAAACGGATATCCCTTCTTTGCTCTGTTCTTCTACTGCGGGCTCTGCCCGCCTTTCTCTGAGTTCTTCTGCGACATCATCAATACCTATGGATTCCACCTCCTTGACTTCACCCCCAATGCCGTTCTGACGATGGCAGTTTTCACACATCTCTACGAAAACTTTGTCGGAGTCCTTCCCAACGTTGCCCTCTTCCGCCACTTCTTCATACCCCGAGTAGAGAGAGGAGAATCCCTATCCAGCGGAATCGCCTGGATCTCAAGGGCCGGCAAGAAGGAAACGTATCTGGAGGGAGAGTTCCGCGGCAAGTGGGAGGAGTGGAGGGAAGATTGGTGCTGGATTGACGAGGAGAGCCCGCAGCCATTCACCACCCGGCGCCGAACCCCAGTAGCACGCGGCAACGATTGGAGTGACGTGGCCCCGGAGGACGACAGGCTGAAGATTGCCGTCACCAGGATCCTACGCCTCAGGCTTGCCGGGCTTACTGTTGGCGCTGTTGGCGCAGACTTCCTTCGCCGCCGCATCGCCCCCCTGCAGGAACGGGGGAGGCCCACTTGGGAGTTCAAGAATGCGGCAGACATCATGAGGCTGCGGCCGGGCCTCAATTACAACTTCACAGTCCTGGAGCTCAACGCGATGCTGCAAGAGCTCTTCAAGTATGACCCCCAACATCCTGAGGTTTTCAGGTTGCCGGGGGGCGTCGTTCCGTGTGCAACATTCCTCGCTCGACCGCATCCGCGCAATGATGCCGGAGTGCGACTCGCATGGAATTGTGCCAACTTGGCAGGAGCCTGCAGACGAGGTCGTGCGGCAGTTCTTCGACGACTTGGTAGAAGTGCCAATCCACTCCGACGAGAAGGATGGCCTCACCCGCGACACCACCGACGCAGAGATGGCGCTCATCGCCACTAGGCTGGAGGAGGCAGCGGCAGCCGCAGCCGCGGGCGAGTTTGGGTTCACGGTGGAGGAGGCAGAAGCAGCAGAGGCGGCAAGCCGTGCCGAGCGAGGGGAGCCCGCCGGCGAGAAGGAGCTTGCCGGGCGTGGCGCCGAGCTGAGCGAGCCCGCCAAGGACACGAGCGGCTCGTTGGAAATCAACTCCTCTTCCACATCGTCTTCAGACAGCCCACCGCAAGCAGAGCCTCCGTCCCCACCAAGAAGGCGTCTCCGCAAGGTCGGTGACGTGGCGGAGCAGCAAGCGGGTCAACAGTCGCCACGCCGCGTGACACGCTCCACCGCGGCAAACACCGTTGCCGCGGGAGCGCCTCATGCTGCGACGGCAACTGGAGCGGAGTCTAGCCGGACCACCGCTTCAGTTCCTGCCGCTGCTCACGCCGCGCCGACAGCCGGAGCGGGGTCGTCTCAGACCGCCGCCACTGCTCCCGCCAAGTGGCCAAGGGAAGCTTCTCCTCCGCCTCCTCCCGCCGGGCGCGCGCCAGGCTTCGACTTCTCCGCGTTAAGCTCCGACGAGGAAGAAGAAGAAGAGTAAGCTTCTCTTGCTGTACTTGTAGTTCTTCAGTTCTTGTCGTTTGTCTTGTTTCTCACTTGCTTTTCTCTGAACTTGTTCCTCTTTAGGACTCTGGCCCAGAGAGCGGCAAAGAGAGCCAAGGTCCCGGTGATCGTCATCGAGGACGAGCCTACTGCGACAGCAGGTGGCGCGCCCGAGACAACCTTGCCGGACCCGGCGACTTTTCTCCAGGGCAGCCCCTAGCGTAAGTGTTTGATTTGCTTTCCACTGCGAGGCGCGCATGGGTACTTGTCTTTGTTGATATCTGCTTGTTGACTTGTGTAGGAGCCGAGAAGCCCCACCAGGAGCCAACGGAGAATTCCCCGACAAGGGAGAACTCTCCAGCAAGGGGGGGCTTCCCGGTAAGGGAGAAGTCTCCGGCAAGGGAGGGTTCTCCGGCAAGGGACAGCACCAGCGGCCCCCCGACGGCGGAGACCACTATTGCAGAGCCTGGTGCAGGTACTCCTCTTGCTTCAAAACTTCCCTTGGGTTCTTCTTCTTTTGATCTTCTTGGGTTTTTGCTGGATTTTGCTTGACTCTTCTCCCCTTGCCGGCTGTCAGACCCATCTGCTGCGGAGCGGATGGAGATCGAGGTCGCCGCCGAAGACGTAGCCGGCGCTGGTGATGCCGCCGGCGCCGAGGCCACCAAGGCTGGCGCCACGGCGACTGGCGAGGGATCTGGCGATCGTACTGACGGCCCAGAGGCCGCATGAGTGCCAGGCGCTACACCGACCGCCGACCCGTCCGCCGAAGCCGCAGCGCCAAGCACCGAGGAGCCCCAGCCGGGCGTTTACTTGAAGGCCGGCGAAGGCGTCTTCATCAACCTCCCCTGGGCGTCAAGCTCCAGGGCGCCGGTCGAGGGGGAGATCTTCGACGGAGAAGTGCTTGCCTCCGCGGGGTTGACGCTGGTCGACGCGCCAAGCAGCAGCAGCAACGATCCCGAAGAAGAGCGGCTGCTGCGGAAGCTGATGTCGCTCTACCGCGCGCGGCAAGCCAAGCTGGAGTCCCGCGAGGCGCTTGTCACGAAGGAGGGAGCAGACATTGAAAAGCGCGCGGAGGAGCTCGGGGGTTTCCATCAGGAAGCCCTCCGAAATCTGGCAGAGGAGCGGGAGCAGCTCGCTGAAGCGTAGAAGGCCTTCCTCCTCGAGAAGGCCGAAGTCGAAGAGCGGCAGCGACTTGCCGCTGTGAAGCTAGCCGCGGAGGAGGGCGAGCTGGCGCAGCGGAAGGTCAATCTCGACGCCCACGAGGAGGAGCTTGCCGCGCGCGAGGGGAAACTTGACGGAGCCCTCAAGCAAGCGGAGGATGCTGCTGCAGCCACCGAGGCCGCCAAGGAGGAGTTGAAGACGAAGGTGGCACGGCTGGAGGCCGATCTCTCCGAGAAGGGCAAAGAGCTCAGCGCCGCCAAGGTCTCCAACGTGGATCTTGAGTTGAAGCTAACCACTTTGACCAAGACTCTGGACAGCGCCAAGAAGCGGGAGGCGGCCTTGAAGGAGGAAATCAAGGCTGACAAGGCGCTGCTGGAGAGTGCTGCCACCGCCCAGAACGCTTTTAGGGAGACCGTGACGCACTGGACGGAGAGTCTTGTGAACACCGCCACAGGTATCGACAAGGAGCTGGCGCAGCTGGGGATGGAGGATCTCGGGTATCCCTCCGACGACAACCTCCAACCCAGCGCCAAGCTCGTCCTGTTCTTCAAGGGCGTGGCGACGGCCCTTCAGCGGCTCTGGGAAAGGATCCCCAAGCAGCTGGCCGACGAGTCGCGCAAGATCTGCGCGGGAGCTCTTCAGAAAGTGTTGATGAAGGTGGCCTTCCGCAATCCGGGCCTCCGCCTCACCAACATCCTCAGG
This sequence comes from Triticum urartu, assembly GCF_056163025.1. NCBI lineage: Eukaryota > Viridiplantae > Streptophyta > Magnoliopsida > Poales > Poaceae > Triticum > Triticum urartu. The sequence continues at coordinate 669,583,187 of NC_141874.1, read as the reverse complement.
ACCTTGCCGCCGGAAGCTGATCTGGAGGAGCTCAAGGCCCTTGTCGCACCCATTGTGGACAAGGTGAGCGGGATCAAGAGGGTCGAAGGCGATCGCGTAGATTAGGCCGCCCATTTCTTCTTTCCTTGTCGCTGTTTATCATGTCATGAAAACAACCTATTAGAGCTGTGACAAGCTATCTTTGTAATATAGCTTTGTTCTATGGAATGATTGCAATGTTATTCCCTTTACTTGATCCCTCCCTTTGTATGTTTTTGCCCTACGCTTTTAGGGAACTTGCCGGTGCAGGCACCTGAGCCGTGAGCGCTGAGTGCGGAATGTCAGCAGCCTGCTGGCGGTGCCGCTACCGACAAGAAACCTTGTCGCAACTAGTTGCAGCTCACTTAAGTTGCTGAGCGGACTCGAAACAAAGTAAGGGCGCTAGCGGCTCACTTAAGTTGTTGAGCGGACTCGAAACAAAGTAAGGGCGCTAGCAGCTCACTTAAGTTGTTGAGCGGACTCGAAACAAAATAAGGGCGCAACTAGCTACGAGTTGGTTCCTCCGCGCACAGGTTTTCCATACAAAGTGCGGTCGTTCAAGGGAGATAACTTAAAATTTTAAAAAATCTGATTGCTCAAACTTTGGCAACTTAGCTTTTCTGTTGTTTGCTTCCCGGCAAGGCGAAACTTTCTTGAATGACGCCCGGTCCATACCATCGTCTTCTCCTTCCCCCCCCCAGCAAACTTGTGGGCGAGGGGAACCTTTCTTTCAAAAGTAAGAAGAGACAATACAGATATGGGCCTTTAGGGCCTGTTATTGCTTACCGGGGTTTAGGTGCTGCACAAAGTGTCAGATCATATATGCCAAGAAATAAGAAGCATAAAATCGACAAAATGTGCGAAGCACATGAGCTTTACTTATGCACGGGGTCTGCACCCGGCTTTTTACAAAGGATTACATGCAACAGCGGCAAGACTTGTACAAAAGGTGGTTGCCGGAACAGGTTCCGACAACCGCGCCTTACGGGTAAAACTTACGAAGATGCTCAATGTTCCAGGAGTTGCTCACCGGAATGACATCTTCGGTCTCAAGGCGGACAGCGCCAGGCCTAGTGACTCGTTTCACCCGATAAGGGCCTTCCCACTTCGGCGTCAACTTGTTGGAATTCTTGGCGGACTGAACGCGCCGAAGAACAAGGTCGCCTTCCTCGAGACTTCTGGCATTAACTTTGCAGCTATGGTAGCGGCGCAAAGCTTGCTGGTAGCGAGCAGCTCGCACAGCAGCCTGAAGACAGTCTTCCTCAAGGAGCAGCGCGTCATCTTGTCGCAGCTGCTCTTGCTCAAGCTCATCATAAGCGAGCACTCGAGGTGACCCATATACGAGTTCCGTGGGGATAACTGCCTCTGCTCCATAGACTAGAGCGAAAGGTGTCTGTCCAGTGGCTCGATTTGGCGTCGTCCTGATCGACCAAAGAACCACCGGCAGCTCCTCGATCCAGTTTCTTCCGCACTTGTGCAGCCTGTCGAAAGTTCTGGTCTTGAGCCCGCGCAGCACTTCAGCATTTGCCCTCTCCGCTTGACCGTTGCTTCTCGGGTGAGCAACAGAAGCGAAGCAGACCTTGGCGCCAAGATCTTGGATGTACTGCATGAAGGTGCGGCTCGTGAATTGTGTACCGTTGTCGGTGATTATCCTGTTAGGGATCCCGAAGCGGCAAACAATCGACCTGAAGAACTTGACTGCTGACTGTGCTGTCACCTTCCTCACTGGTTCCACTTCCGGCCACTTTGTGAACTTGTCGATTGCAACGTACAAGTACTCAAAGCCCCCGACTGCTCGGGGAAAGGGGCCGAGGATGTCGAGCCCCCAGACCGAAAATGGCCAGGATAAAGGGATCGTCTGGAGAGCTTGAGCTGGTTGGTGTATCTGCTTGGAATGGAACTGGCACGCTTCACACTTGGTTACTTGTGCAGTTGCATCCTGGAGGGCTGTTGGCCGGAAGAAACCTTGCCGGAATGTTTTCCCGACAAGTGCTCTTGCGCCAATGTGGTGACCACATATGCCTCCATGTATCTCTGCCAACAGCTTTTGTCCATCTTCCCGGTGAATACACTTCAATTTCACACCGTTGAGTCTTCTTCTGTACAGTGTCTTGTCGACAAACTGGTACATACTTGACTGTCGGGCTACTCTTTCCGCTTCTTCTTGCTCTTCGGGAAGCTCTCCTGTCTGAAGGAAACGGACAATCTGCTGCGCCCATGCTGGAGCTTGTGGCTCGACAACAAGGACTAAAGGCAAATCTGCGGCTGCGGGAACGTCCGCTTCTACGGCAAGAACCTGCGGCTCTGCCGGAGCTTGACGTTCCCCAGCAAGCTTGCCGGAGCAAAACTTGCCGGGAGCTTCTACTTCAACGGAACAAACCCTGGGGTTTGCCGGAGCAGACTGCTCCTTAGCGCTCTTGGCGTTGATCTTGGGGACTGCTGCGGGAACATCCGCTTCTATGGCGAGAACCTGCGATTCTGCTAGAGCGTGACGTTCCCCGGCAAGCTTGCCGGAGCAAAGCTTGTTGGGAGCTTCTGCTTCAACGGAACAAGCCCTAGGGCTTGCCGGAGCAGACTGCTCCTCAGCACTCTTGGCGTTGATCTTGGGGACCTTATTAGTGGCGGCTTGGGGAAGCTCTGCCGGCAAATAGTCACCAGAAACCAACTTCCTCTTCTTGCTCTGTCCAGTTGATGGCGTCACGGACGGTTGAGTCAGCTTGAGCACAAAGATCCCTGGTTCCACAGGTAACTTAAGTGCGGCGCACTTTGACAGGCCATCTGCAATGGCGTTCTGAGCTCTTGGAACATGCTCCATCTGCAGGCCGTCAAAGTGCTCTTCTAGCTTTCTCACTTCGTCGACGTAAGCTTCCATCAACGGACTCTGATAATTCTTGTTTACTTGGCGGACGACAAGTTGTGAGTCACCCCTGACAATGAGCTTCTTGATCCCGAGGTCTGCCGCGATCCGGAGACCGGCAAGCAAGCCTTCATACTCTGCAGTATTGTTTGTTGCTTGCTCCTTGGGAAAGTGCATCTGGACTACGTACTTGAGGTGCTCTCCGGTGGGTGCGACAAGCAGCACGCCAGTGCCGGCGCCTTGCAGCGAAAAGGCACCATCAAAGTACATCAGCCACTCTTTGCTTGCTTCCTTGTCGGGGATGCTCGTTTCTGGAATTTCTTCATCTGGTGTTGGCGTCCATTCTGCTATGAATTCTGCCAATGCTCTGCTCTAGATAGTTGAAGTACTTTCAAACTTGAGGCCAAAGCTCGACAGTTCCAGTGCCCACTCAACAATCCTGCCTGTCGCTTCTGGATTCTGCAGTATCCTCTTCAGCGGAAAGCGAGTGACAACTGTGATCTCCTGTGCTTGGAAATAATGGCGCAGCTTTCTCGAGGCCATGAGAAGGCTGAAAAGCAACTTTTGCACGCCAGAGTACCTTGACCTAGCCCCCTGCAGAAGGGAACTGTCAAAGTAAACCGGGCGCTGCACCATTTTCTTCTGTATCTCCTCTTGCGTCTGCGCAGATCCATCTTTGTCGGGACCAGAGCTTACCGGGGAAGCCCCCTGCTTGTCGCTGGATGCGCTTGCCGTGGTTGTTGGCTCATCATCTGCCTCCCTCTCTGCTACTAACGCAGCACTAACCACTTGATTGGTTGCCGCTATGTACAGCAGCAACTTCTCTTGTGGCTTAGGTGCGACAAGTATTGGAGGGGAGGACAGGTATCCCTTCAAGTCTTGCAGCGCAGCCTCCGCTTCCGGAGTCCATCTCATTGGACCTGCCTTTTTCAATAATTTGAAAAAGGGCAGGGCGCGCTCAGCAGACCTAGAGATAAACCTGCTGAGAGCAGCCACGCAACCGGCAAGTCTTTGTACATCTTTGACGCGCTTGGGTGCTTCAATCTGCTCAATGGCCTTGATCTTGTCGGGATTGGCTTCAATTCCCCGCTGAGACACGAAGAACCCGAGAAGCTTGCCGGAGGGAACTCCAACCACACACTTCTCTGGGTTAAGCTTGAGGCTGATCTTGCGCAGATTTGCGAAGGTCTCGTCTAAATCTTGAATCAGGGTTGCTCTGTCCTTGCTCTTGACCACTATATCATCCATGTAGGCCTCCACATTTCTGTGTATTTGTGGCTCTAGAGCGACATGAACTACCCTTGCAAATGTTGAACCAGCATTTTTTAATCCGAAAGGCATCCGTATGAAACAGTACGTGCCACATGGAGTAATAAATGCGGTCTTCTCCTCATCCTCTTCTGCCATGAAGATCTGATGATATCCTGAGTATGCGTCAAGAAATGAAAGCAAATCACATCCGGCTGTGGAGTCAACAATCTGGTCGAATCGCGGCAAAGGAAATGGGTCTTTGGGACAAGCTTTGTTAACATCGGTAAAATTGATACAAAGTCTCCATTTCCCGTTTGCCTTGCGCACGACTACAGGATTGGCCAACCACGTAGGATGGAGCAGTCCTCTGACAAGGCCTGCTGCTTCCAACTTCTTGATCTCTTCTGCAATAAATTCTTGGCGCTCCACTGCCTGCTTCCTGACCTTCTGCTTGACGGGCCACGCATGAGGACAAACGGCAAGGTGGTGCTCAATTACTTTCCTGGGAACACCGGGGATGTCAGACGGTTGCCATGCGAACACGTCGACATTCGCCCGTAGGAAAGCAACGAGCGCGCTTTCCTATTTAGGGTCGAGAGTGGCGCTGATGGTGAAGGTACCACCAGGGCCGTCCTCCTGGGCGGACACCTTTTTCGTCTCTGGCAGAGCTGCCATCGTCTTCTTACACTTGCCGGTGGAGCTCGATGGTGCGTCCTCGACGGCAGCGCAGCACTCCGAAGAGGTGCGCTTGCCAGAGTGGGCATCAGAACTCTTGCCGGACTTGGTCTTCTTCCCCCCGGGAGCTTCAGCGGCAAGTGACTTGTGATCTGCTGCGGCTGCTGCTTCCCGGTAGATCTTGTCGGTGCAGATAAGAGCATCCTTCTTGTCGCCAGGGACAGAGATGACGCTTACCGGGCCTGGCATCTTCAGCATGTTATATGCGTAATGAGAGGCTGCCATGAACTTGGCGAGTGCTGGACGGCCAAGTATCCCATTGTAAGGTAATGGAATATCGGCAACGTCAAAAGTGACCCTCTCAGTCCTGAAGTTTAGCTCGCTGCCAAATGTTACCGGCAACGTGACTTTTCCCTTCGGCTTGCTCCTTCCCGGGTTGATTCCTTGGAATGTGCCGGTCTCTTCGAGCTCGCTGTCAGGGATCTGGAGTTTTTGGAGTACAGCGGAGGAGATTAGGTTCAAGCCGGGCCCGCCGTCAACTAACATCTTAGTGACCTTGAGGTTGCGGATAGTTGGTGAAATCAACATCGGCAAGCACCTGACCGCAGTTGTGCAGTCAGGGTGGTCCTCAATATCAAAGATGATAGGCGTGCTGGACCATTTCAGAAGCTTGCGCGATTCGATGGGTGGTTCTGCTGCATTGACTTCCCACACCCACTGTTTGAGTTGGCAGTGCGAAGTATGCAGAGAAGCACCACCGTCAACGCACAAGACCTCTGTGGCTTTCTGAAACTCCTGCTCACTGGTCTCAACATCATCCATGTCTTCGTCGTCGTCGTCGTCTTCATCGTTGTCGCGGCCGCGGGGAGGTCTATCTCCTTGCCGCTGCTTGGCCTTGCCGCGGCGTCCTCCCCGGCCGGCGCGCTTCTTGCCGGATTCTCCAGCACCTCCTTGGGCCCTCTCCTTGTCTCGTTGCTCGTACTCAGCCTTTTGCTGCTGAACAAGCTACTCGACTTTCTTGCAGCTCTGGAGGTCATGGCCCTTGGTGCGGTGAATCTTGCAGTATTGCTTGTCGGAGCCGTCCTGCTTGTCGGCGACTGCCACAGCCTGGCAGTTGGCGCACGCGGCAATCTCCTTGCTGGAGCTACCAACCTTGGCTTTGTTGGCGCCACCTTCGTTGCCGGACTGCTCAACGACTAGCACCTCTTTGCCTTTCTTCTTCCTGTTCCGCCGCCGGTTCTTCTTTGCCGGGGCAGCATCTTCGCTGTCAGATCCTCCTGCTCCTGCATTCTCTCCGGGGAGTCTCCTCCCTTCCTCAGCACGTGCACACTTGTCGGCCAGGGCATACAGCTCACTGACGTCTCTGATCCTGCACATCGCCATCTCCTCCCGCATCCTGCGGTTACGCACGTTCTGATGAAACGCGCTGATGACCGCGGCGGGGTGGACGTCTGGGATGTTGTACTGTACACGGCTGAACCTCTGAATGTACTTGCGCAGGGGCTCTCCTTCCTTCTGGATGAGCAGATGAAGATCACTCTCTTGGCCATGAGGTTTGTGGCCGCCTGTGAAGGCGCCGACAAACTGATGGCATAGGTCTGCCCAGGAGGATATGGAGTTGTCCGGCAAGTGCATGAGCCAGGACCTAACGTTGGGCTTGAGCACCAACGGGAAGTAGTTGGCAAGGATCTTATCGTCCCGCCCCCCAGCAGCCTGCACCGCGATGGTGTAGATGCTGAGGAACTCCGACGGATGCGACTTGCCGTCGTACTTCTCTGGCACATTTGGTTTGAAATTCTTCGTACTGGGCCACTGGACTTGCCGCAGCTCACGAGTGAACGCAGGGCAACCTACCGCGTATGGCAAGTCGCCTGGTTCCCCTGGCGCATGCATGTCGACAGAGGGCCCAGCGCGCTAGTCTGATTGACGCCGCGCTTTTCTTCGGCGCTCGATGCGAGTACGAGCGTCCTCTTGTTGTCGCTCTTGAAGAACTTGGCGCTGATCGCGATGAGCTCGCGGATCCGATGACGCAGTGGAGTCGCTGTCGAGGTGGATCCGGCGAGTCGGCGATCTTGGCCTTCGAGATGGAGAGTGCACAGTGGTTGCACCCCCACCGGTTTTGTCGCCACCGTCTCGTGCCTGGCTGACTTGTCGCGGCTGCGACGCACTCGGCTGCCGTGGAGTGTCGCCGTTGGCGAAGCCGATGAGACTCTGGATGGTAGCCCTCCAGTCGTCGATCTTGTCCGCCGTTGGAGGGTAATCTAGGAGCAGCTGAGCTCGCGCCAAAGCTTATGCTGCAGTGGCGGGTGGCGGTGGCGAACGGTGCGAGGAGCGGTATATTCTCGGACTTCTAACCACGTTAGAAGGAGCAGTATCCCGTCCATGCGACCGTGCCTCGCTCGCACCAGCATGCTGGTGTGCATGGTGGTCTTGAGCACTTCGAGATCCACCAGCTCGATCTTGGTCTAGCAAACGCATGGTACTGTGATTACCATGACGCTGCCGGTCCCGCGCCTCCTGAGATGCGCGCGGTGCATGTACGGATGCCGAGGTCTTGGAGTGCGCCCGGTCGTTGTGGGAGCCGGCTACGCCGCCGATGGGCAGCGCAGCCTTGTCCTTGGACTTGGCAGCACCGTGAGCTCCCTTGTCAACGCCCGTTCTTCCGCCGGCGCCCGCCCCATCAGCCGTTTGCTCCGGCGATGGTGGGTTCGGCGCGGACGGAGCAGCTGCCTCTGAAACCTTCTTCTTCGGTGGCATGTTGATGAAGATGATGAAGATCTAGCTCGCGAGAACGCCGGATCTGGTTCACACAACCTCGACGCCCCCCTACCTGGCGCGCCAGAGATGCCGGGGTACTGATCCACGGGCACCTATGGGACCGGCGGACCGGGTCCCTTTCGGTTCGGCGGGGGCGGAGATCGTGCAAAGAGCAAATCGGGGCGATGCACGCGAGCGATTTACCCAGGTTCGGGCCACACGGATGCGTAAAAACCTACTCCTGCTTTGTGGTTTGTATTGATTTCTGGCTCGGGAGCGCGAAGTGCTACAGTACACTTCAGCAGCTAACGAGACCGAGCGTGAGTGTGTTTCGAACCAGCCAACCCCCTCTACGTTGCGCATGGGCCTCCTTTTATATGCTCAAGGGGTCACCGACAGGTGGCAACGGAGGCAAGGGTAAAAACGGAAAGGTGCTGCGGTAGGTACAGCTACCTGCTACAGTGTATCACACCTAACCCTGACGGCAGGGGACAAGGGCCTTAAATGCCCGTCTGTGTCGCCTAAACAGTGCAAAAAGAGACCGTCAGGGGCGCCACCGCTCGCCACGATGGCAAACTTGTCAGCGCCGCTTGCCACCGCACACCGCAAGCTGCACAGCGTTCCGCCATGTATGCATGGAGGGGTCCCAGAGCGACACGTTGGTGGATGTGCTGGAGCGCGGGCACAGTGGTGTCTTGCCGTGGCAAGCGCCTTGCCGCGGTTGTTGTCTTGTCGCGTCCGGGAGCTTGTCGCTCACCGGGCCTTGCCGGGACGCGTGGTACGCCGCGGCAAGTTCTTTGAAGTGCCTTGGTAGGCCTTCCCGGCAAGCTCCTCTTGCTGGGGTCTTGGGATGCTTTTGTTAGCCTTCCCGGCAAGCTCCTCTTGCCGGGGCCTTGTCTCCTTGACTTGGATACTTTGTTCTTGAATGGCTCCAAAGGAACCCCGGAGGACCTTGGCGGTCACCCGGCAAGCCTTGCCGCGGGATGCTGTGACTGCCCGTGCACAAGTTCGGGATACTAGGGTACCCCTACTCTAGTACACCGACAGTATGTGTCCTAGCCAGAGTCCCTACGGAGTGGAGTTCATCACCATTGTTGTTGTTCCGCTGCTAGCATAGAGCTACCTTAGCAGGTGTAGTGTCGTCATGCCCCTATAACCTTTGCAATATCAGAACCTTGGTACCCATATTATTTGTAATAAAGAGTTGTTCTATTCTATGTCAAGCAGTGTCGTATTCCAGAAGACTTGATCTCAGGGCTGGAATACAGGGTGTTCCTGTTCCTCTAAGCCGGGGTGCCACTCTTTTGTGTCATTAACATTTAATCCACACTATACTCAGAATCATTGTACTGTCGCCCTCATTTTTATTTGATTTTACAATTTACTTGCAAGCACATTTTCATGAGTATCTATGAGGGACAAAAGTCCAATTCAAGTTCTCCCTATGGGATCAACACTTCTACTTCATAAAGGCTACAACTAAAGCATGTGTACTTGCAAGCCATCATTATCTATAAAAAATGGTCTTATTTTATTTTTAAATACATAATATCATTACCAATGTAACCTTTCGGCAACACTATACATGAAAACACTTTCACAGAAAAGTGTATTGTACACTACATCATAATGTTATGATATTGCTTATATGAAAAAATAACTCTCATCGACCTCCTTTTTTACACTAGAATAAAAAAACTGGTGGGGAAAATACGACAAAACTTCTATTGGTTTGATCGACGCTCTGTAATTTCTGCTAGAGAACACGATCCCATATAAAAATATATTTTCTAAAATGTCATAAAAACAAGCTTGCCTTTTTAAATACAACTTAGTTTAGCAACCAATAGTCAAAATTAATAATACATACTAGATGAACGTAAATCAACTTATTTTGCCTAAAGATTTTATATAAAATACTATAGATTGACCTTCTACGGAACACCCTCAACCAACGGGCCTAACATAGACCCTCATTAAAAGTATTACCAGGAAAAACTAGCAGGCCTAGAATTGGGCCTAGCGAGATTGATATTGTTCCATTTGATGATCATGGGCCTCGAAAAATTAACACTGGACTTTCATTTCTTCTCCCAAGTCCCACCCCTTTCAAGACCTAGGGTTTTCCCCTTTCCGACCCCCTTTATAAACACCAAATCTTGCAAAGTCCATCGAGCCACCGTCGCGGTAACCAACCATGCTGCCTTCATCTAAATCACATCGTCCTCTACTCTCGCCTTCTTCGTTGAAACAGATGCCCCTTGAAGAGCTCTGGTATTCAGATCGATCTAGATTTAAATCAATTTACAACGTTGGTAAGCCTTATAGTATATCCTATCTATGCTAGCATAGTTAGATCTTTGGCACATTGGTATGATTATGTCTCGCCTTATTATTCTATAAACCTAGTGTGCATCATGCTTTTGTTATTCCCAACACAAGGACAAGTGTATCCAAGTTTGTTGTTCGTAAATGTTTTAGTAGAGCATAGATCAACATGTGGGATATAACTAGAGTTTTTGTTGATAAGATTGATGTATCCGTCTTGACAATTTGAGGGAGGGGGCATATATTCTTGTGCAACACACAACAATGGTGTTGGTGTGATCATCGCCACATTGGAAATTTGGCCATGTGGGAAGAATGATCTAATGCCCTATATATATGGAAGAAAGAACCCCACTAGGAAAAAAATTAGTTCATAATGTTATATTTAGTTTTATTAAAATATTGTAGGTTAGTACAATGCCACATTTTTTTCTTGTGATAACTGTGGGGTTACTTGTTGGGCCATACCTTTCTTGTCTCGAGACAGGGATGGTAATATATCAACACAATATGCGCATGTTTCTTGGTTTACTAAATTTTCATAATGGAATCATCAAATTTGTAAACCTCATCAAGAAAAAAATATTTGTTTGGAAAATCCTCTAGAAGGATAAACATGAGGAGCACATGAAGGCCTATTAGTGGATTTATCAGACAATGTATCAAAACCGAATTATTTAGCTACATGAATATATAAAAATGTGCAAGTGTGCCTCCCAAAAATATTATGCATGTGGCCACCCTATATATATTCCTAGCATTGGTGTATGATGTGTACATGTGTGTCAAACATTTGAATATAAATATGGGATAAATAGTGTTCTACTTTCTTCCCCAAAGAGGTTATATGGAAATTATTTTAATGTTGGTTGTTAGATCTATAATAAAAGGACCTTTGTAGGAGTGTTCTTGAAAATAACTAATACAATTTGGAATAGTCATCGAATAGTCATAGGAAAAATCCAAACTTGGAAAGTGTTTCATACATAGATTCAACTCTCAAGTGAAACTTGAGTGGTATTATATGTCATTGTTAGCATTGCAAAGTATTATGCTAATGTATCATATACCTTATATTGTATTGCCAAGGGAGGAGTACTTGCCGTCAGTAAAGGTCCAATCATGGTACATCATAAGTAATGGTATAGCACTATGGGCTTGGTAGATAATAAGAAAAATGTTAAAGTAAAGGAAGAGGAAGATGAAAATGTGAGTACAAAAGAGAAAAGAAGGAAAAATAAAGATGAAGGTGATAAGAAAACAGAGGAGAAGAAAAATTCCTCAAAGAGGAAGATGGCTAAATACAAGGAGGAGAAAGAGAAGAAAACGAGAGTTGTTAGGAAGGATGATGAGGAGAAGGAGAGGGAGGATCGGAGGAAAAGAAAGGGAAATGTGAAGAATGTGAAGTCACATAAGGAAAGAGAGGATAATGAGAATGAGAAAGACGATCGGGAGCAGCGTGATATTCGGAAAGAGAAATAGGAGGAGCCAATGGAGATAATTGAGCAGAAGGTAAAGAAGGAGATTGATAAAGAGGAAGAGGAGTCGAAGAAAAGGGATGAGAAGGACCGGAATGATAAAAAATTACCCCCACTTCTTTAGGGCGTTTATATCCCATTCATTTATGGAACAAATGGTAGGTTGTCTTCATCATATTAATAAACAAAGAGACTAACACATTTTAGCTATTCTATTTTTACCTACCATATTTTGCATGATTGCTGTGAAGATTATCTTTTCCATTGTGGTTCACTTTTAGGAATGGTGCTCTCTAATTTGATAGAGTTACATATATAGTATATTCCACCCAATAGATTCTTTGTGCAATTATTGATTAATATGTTTCAAACATGGACTATATAATGTTTTCTGCCATTCAGAAGGATACAAGAGATAGCATATCAAAAATATAAACTACTTCATGAAAGTTGATATCTTTTGTATTTACAAAAACATATAGGTTGTAAATAAAGGAGACATATGTAACATTTCTGCAAAAGTTAAGGGCAATTGAGCAGTGGCTGATGGCTTGGATTGGACTATAGGAAGGCAAGGTTAAATGCCATATACGCATGTTTGGGTTGTGCTCGACATGTTCACCCATTACTAATTAATTTGTATGATGACATATGTTGCAGAAAATTCTAGTAGGATTCCACAAATACTTGGAAGAGTGTACATGACTGGTTCTCCTGAGAGGTCCAAGCAGGAATAAATGGCCCATAGAGCTGGCTAAAATCTCCGGGGAGATACGCTTTGCGCGTGGATGGAAGGAGTTCCTCTCGGACCATTGTGTCGGGTATGGCTGGCTGCTAGTATTCCTTTACAGCGGGCAGTCACAGTTCTTAGAGACGGTTTTCTTCCAATCGTCTTGTGAGGATCCGTATGCATCTCTCGCCTAGCCACAATACAAGGACATCTACGTGACTAGAGAGGAAGAGAAAGGTCTCACTAGCACCAATGCATATGGTACTTCCCCAGAAGAAGAAGACGCTCACACTAACACCAGTGCAGTTGGTACACCACAAAATAAAGCTTCAGAAGAAAAAGAAGATGCTTCAGAAGAAGAAGAGGCAGAGGAATAGGAAGATGCATTATTAGAATCTTTGGAGAATGAGGAAGACAGTGAAGCTCGCATGTGCAGGGATGATGCGCTGGAACCAACACAATAACAACAGGAGTATTGCCAAAAGACCGAGGATGGTTTTTTTGTCAGGAAGAGGGCTAGGTTCAAGAAGGTTGATGATATCATGGCAGAAGTGGACCAATCTAGCAAGTCCAAGCTCGCAAAGTGGAAAAATTCAGAAGCTCCATCTGGTGATCCTACTTCTGAGGGAGCAGCATCAAGCGACAGTTTGGCAGGTAATTAAGAAGAACCCTTCGATCCAGTGATTTCAAAATATTTAGTACTTCTAGTACCTTTTACGTATATATTGGTACGAGATGGCTTGATGTTGTAAAATGATTCTTATACTCTTGTTATTGAGCTAACCATTGTCTATGTGCACATCAAACTGTAAGAAGAATTTGAGCATCGTCCACCCAAGAAGTCCAAGGCTGAGGAGATAAGGTCTCCATTTGGTGATTCAACTTATAAGGCAGCATCATTAGGTAAAAAAATTGTAGGTAATTACGAATAACCATCTAATGGATTGAATTCAAATTAACTGTTGTGATGGATAAATGTTGTCAAATGATTCATAGGCTCTTGTTATTTAGCTAACATATGTGCACATCCATTGTAAGTAGAGTTGGCCAGTCGACCATCCAAGGAGTCCAAAGCTGAGGGTAAAAGCTCTGCTGCTCCTTAATTTTTTATACCAGGTCTGTCGTTTCAACATCTAAAAGACCTTCTAATGGGGCAGCATGAAGTGGAAATTTGGTAGGTAACTAAGAAGAAGCCTTCGATCGAATCTATTTCAAAATGAGTAGTACTTGTTTTACATGTACGCACACATATATATTGGTTAAGATGGCTTAGATGGTGTGTCAGTCTTGACTCTAGTAGCTAGATATAGCACTGGTCTTATACTATAAAATGATTCCTATCTATATGCTCTTGTCATCGAGCTAATGAACTTTGCCCGCGTATAGTTCATACATAGGCATTCACGCCAGAATCCATGTGCAGGCACAAATCTTTTGGTAACAAATATGGTATGGAGGCTCAGTTCATGATGTTCAACAAGAGCAATGGTGAAAACCAACCTGGCAGAGGTAAATCTTCTTTCTTCCTTCCTTCCTGTAAAGCAACCTTCTAGTACTAATTAGAATAAACTTGAAGTGCAGTATCCTGATATATATATAGTCTGCATCTTTTTATACTAGTTCTCGTCAAGGTTACGAGGAGGCCGGGATTAACGTAACAGAGGCGTACAGTAACTCAAAGGGAGAAGGAAGACGCCATGGAGAGGGCGCAAAAGTTAAAATCCATGAGGCCCTTCACTGTCAAGGCAATAAAGCACAAAAGATGTCTATGCCTCGTGCTTCATGGTAATTAATGAATCCAGTTTCTTCTCTCGATAATCATATTCTAAAATTGCATTGATCTCTAACTGATTGTGATCGACCTGCAACTGCAGATCATCCCCGACAAGTTCGTGAAAATATTCCTCCCCAAAGAGAGCAGGAAAATGACGCTATGGTACACGCAGGCGAAGCCGTGGAAGGTCTGGTACAAGTACACTGGCACTACTAGGGAAAAGCCTAGCAGTAGCGTGGCTATTTGGTGTATCAGTAGCGCGGGGTCCCACACTACTGATACGGCACTACAGCTAACATGTATCAGTAGCGCGTGTAGCCCCACGCTACTGCTATACATGGCTAGCAGCAGCGAGCTTTAGTTCAACACGCTACTGCTAATAGTTGCAACACTTTTAACTTGGGCGCGCTACTGGTAAGAGCGTGGTGCTGCTAACTTTATTCTCCTTGCTACTATTAGTTTTATTAGTTTTTGTCTTTTTCTATATATTTGTTTTGTATTTGAACAGGCTTTATACAATAATCTTTAGCATATCATACACATACAATTGTAATCATAGCATCAAACCATGTCATCATCATAATCATCATCCAACACAAAGTGTTCTCCCGTCATCATCTCAAAAATAGTGATACAAGTCTCGATTACTAGCAACAACATCGTCATCCATCTAAACAATGATATACGCGAGAAGAGCTATTACTACGAGTGAGAGCAGAACTATGCAGTACAGGTGTTCGTATCCCTCTCTCACATTAGCGTGAACCTAAACTAACTACTGGCTATCGCTCGAAAATCGGAAACCGGTACACCTGGGTCTGACACTCCGGCCACTCGTTGTATACTCCTGGCGTTGCACTTCTTCGTCATCGATGATCTATGCTCCTGCACCGTCACATGAGTCGATGATATGCAACATACATAGTTGAGCAACAGAAAGAGACAGACTTGGCAAAAATAAAAGCAACATATCATAAGCATAAATAACAAAGTTCATCATACCCAAAATGCCCTAACTAGAGTGATCTTTGCTAGTTGAGGAGGACGGTTTAATTACGTCACAAATAAAGTTTCACTGTGCATAACTCAAAGTTTCATCATTCAGAAAGTACGGACTAAACAGACACATGTCAATCACTCCAACATGTAATTCCATCCATCCAAGTCAGGGAGATAGTCCCCGAGCTTAGTGAAAGGCTTCAGGTCGAGACGTTGAGCGCTACGCGTATTCGGACATCTTCCTGTGACATTTGCTCTTCCTCGTAGAACAGACCTGCTTTGTCGAGGACCTCCTTCACGATGACTTGGGCAAGTTCACGGTGGATGTGATAGAACTTACCTCGAAGTCGATGATCCGGGATATCTCCTACGTTCTTTTCCCATTGCAGAATATGGGCATCGCCGGATTTAGGTGACATGCGAAGGTTCTGCTGATCCCGTTTGTACTCCAGCATGTGGTGTAGGACATAGAATCCATCACTAAGAGTATCACTCGGTTGCTGGATGCAGCAGAAGTCGGCCTTATGGCCGAAGGCGGGCCAGCCGTCCCTTTTCTTCTTGTCCTTGACCTCTCCACCCCGTACGCCGTAGTAAAAGATAGCACTATCGAGAACAGACTTGATGTGGGTGTAATCCTTTTTGTTCATGTTCTTCGACGAGTCCAAGTAAAGAGCGTGGGAGTATCGGGGGTAGAGGATGATGAGGACGGCGTTCCCGCCATTGGGCAAAATAAGTACACCTCAAATTAATTAGCCTCCACCATGCAAATGAATGATTGAAACCGATGGAAGGATATCCGCGTCGATGACTTACACGGGATGATAAGGCACGAGAATCGCCTCCTTGTCCTTATTGGCGACCATGAAATTGGCGATGTAGTCCCTCGCATATTCACGGTGCTCTGCGCAGACTGCCAAGAAGCCCTCGTGCATGAAGTACGGGTCAGTGACACACGTATAAGGTATCTGCTCAATCCCGGTGATGTAGTTCATGTACAAGGCATAAAGGCGGACAAACGTAAAATCCAGCTTCTTCAAGTGAACCATGTCAAAGATGTAATCAAATCGAAGGAAGAACTTGTCTGCGGGGCATGTATGGACGTATGACCTTTGCCGTGGCACGTTAACCACGTAGAGTGGGTATCCTGGATTTTTCGAGGCGATGGGGCTTTTCTCTCTCCGCAGCACATCGTCATGAAGTCTCCTTAGATCGCCATGTGTGGCCTCTAACGCTGCCTTAGGTAGGATTGGTTCACCGGGGATATGCCATTTTGCTGCACCGGGTATAGGTATACGGTCTTGAACCCAAGGCTACTAAGGCGGCTGGATCATAGAAGCAGCTTTGTTGCCTTTCCTCGGTCTCTTCATATGCTTCTTTCCTACTAGAAGTTCGTCTATAATACGTTCAGCCTCCGGAGGCGGCAATTCAGGCACCGACTCAAGACGCTCAAACCCTGAGTACTCATCATAGGGGCCAGTATTGAGATACTGTTGAGTGTCATCGTCATCCTCATCCTCATCTATGGCGACGTCATCAGCGACTAATGGAGCCTCTTCCTCACCCCGTCCACTATCACCCAGCACGACAACTGACGCTAATTGGGTAGGTGGGGTGTTGATGTTCATACATTGCTGAGGCTGCATGCTCGTGGGTGTGCTCACGGCCTCCTCTAGACGAAGCAGACTCTTTGACCACAACAGGACCCACCCATTGCAACCACCAAGCCGCCGCGGGGTCTCGTCGTCATCGCCCCTAATACCGGAGGAGCCAAATTCTCATGGCCCGGTTTGACACTGGCCACGGAAACCTTGAAGACGTCCGGGGGGATCGGACGGCCGTGGAATAATGGTTCCTTCGGCTTCATTATCGTCGCCTTCCCCATGTCCACCTTCTGGTCGCCGGTGGTGTACAATATGGTGCACGAGGTTACGTCGGCCTGCAAAGACATGTCTGTGACGTGAGACATCTGAAAGGCAACAGAAATGGGAGATTATACATTTATTGAAGAGGGCCGGTGTGACAGATACCATGAGGGCGTCGAGCTCAGCCAAAGACGAAGCACCACCGAGCACATTGGAGATGGAGGACGGGCTGCTATGAGTAGGTGCGGGAGCTGGTGCGGGAGCCGGTGCAGGAGCAGGAGCAGGTGCTGGTGCAACGCTAGTCGAGCTGCACCCGAAGAAGTTAGCAAAGGAAAAGTCTGCCGCATTTTTTTCTGGATTTTGCCTCCTCCAACTAAGAATGGCCGGAACAAAGACACCAGACATATCTGCAATCGCCTGTTTTGCGGTAGCGTACACTGTTGTGACTGTCTCAGCTGATTTCTTCTCAACCGCAATCTCAACCTTCTTGTCGATGTTTTCTTCAGTTAACCTCCGTCTTTCCTTTCTCTCCTCTGTGGTCTCATGCTAGTACTTCTTCCACGTGGCGCCGTCTCCCACACCGTGCACGCGTCCATACGACGGCCGAGTGTCCACCGGGAGTCCTTTCAATATGTTCAATGCCCGGTTGAATAGGGTGTCCCACTTGGGCCTCGCCAACGCTTCAGATGGCGAGTCGCTTTCGGCCATAATCCTGTGCTGCTCTCTCTACAAAAGGAATAAGGATCGTTTACAAATATGACTAAACATGTAGTCAAATTGATCAGAAACTAATATTACCAGCAGTCTCATGAACTCCGTCGTGACCGGGTTCGTCTCGAAAACCTTCTTGACTGGGTCCCAATGGTACCGGGCCCTGAGGACGTCACGCTCCTGCGGGACGGTGAAGTACGCCAAGGGGTCTGGGATTCCCAGACTTTCGTGTTCCGTGTCCTCCTTGGCACATATGGACCTCTTCCGGCCGTAACCACGGCTTCCGAGGTGGTTGCACCCCATGTTCCTCTCTTGAAGCCCCTTCATGTACTTTGACTTCTTTTTGGCAGTTCCGGCCTCGCAAGCCGCCTTGAATATTTGAAACTGCTCTTCCGTGATTGTCGGATTATCCTTTACAATCTCGGAGTAGGGTTCCTTTTTGTTGACGAGTCGATGTTTCACCCTTGCTTTTCAGGCGTCCAACGCGTCGCTAAACTTGGTCATGGCGTGTTGGTTTATCTTCTTCATTGTTGGGTCTTTATCTAGATTTTTATATTCCTTTTCATCCTGGCCCGGGAACAAGAATATCTGGTGCAACTTCTCTAGGAGGGAGGGCCTCATATTATCTATCTTATGTAGTTTCTCATCCTTGATGGTGGCGGTTGCCCGTACGATGCAGTCTATTTGATTGCCGTCGCACGCGCGCGCTTCCGCGGGCGCTTTTGGCTCAAAAATGTCGTCGTCCACCTCTGTGACCACCAGTCTAGTAGTCATGAGCTGGTTTTGGCATCGTTGCCTCTTTGCTTTCGGTTCTATACCGGCTCCGCTAGTCTCGGCGCCAGTCTCAATCTCATCGCCGATCTCGATGCCGGTCTCAGTCTCAGCACCGGTCTTGATGTCGGTCTCAATCTCCGATGTGACAGGTGGGCCCAGCAACA
This sequence comes from Triticum urartu, assembly GCF_056163025.1. NCBI lineage: Eukaryota > Viridiplantae > Streptophyta > Magnoliopsida > Poales > Poaceae > Triticum > Triticum urartu. The sequence goes on along the minus strand of NC_141874.1, from coordinate 669,564,809 downwards.
ACAACCGTTGATCGTCGGCAAGGCTCAAAAAATCGTCTGCCGCCAGGTAGTTGTACTAGGAAAAGGGGAACCTACTCATAGTAGGAATAGGGTTCCCCCCTTGGGGCGCACCCTATGACGCTGACTGCCCCCTCCCCTTGCTCCTTGATATATAGGGGCAGGAGGCACCCTAGAACACACAAGTTGATTGTTTAGCCGTGTGCGGTGCCCCCTCCACAGATTTCCACCTCGGTCATATTGTTGTAGAGCTTAGGCGAAGCCCTGCATTGGTAACTTCATCATCACCATCATCACGCCATCCTACTGACGAAACTCTCCCTCGACACTCAGCTAGATCTAGAGTTCACGGGATGTCACCGAGCTGAACGTGTGCAGGTCGCGGAGGTGCCGTACCTTCGGTGCTAGGATCGGTCGGATCGTGAAGATGTACGACTACATCAACCGCGTTGTCATAACGCTTCCACTTACGGTCTATGAGGGTACGTAGACAACACTCTCCCCTCTCGTTGCTATGCATCACCTAGATGGATCTTGCGTGTGCATAGGAATATTTTTGAAATTACTACGTTCCCCAACACTCCGGCCATAGACGGGGGTGACTGGCACCGGCAGAGCACGAGGCGGCAGCATCTGGGCCACCACGTGACAAGGACGAGGCGCATCTGGTTGCTCCCCCCTCGAGCCCAAGGTGGCCAAGGCGACAAGGCGGAGAAGGAGGGCTGGGAGGTCGTCGGTGGCCGGTGAAGGCAAGGAAAGGAGAGGAGACGGTGGCGGCTGCGGCTGCGGGGGTCGCGGGGGAGACGCAGGTTAGGTCACAGGGATTGTCGCTTCGCTTTTTCTTTTGCTGCTCGCTCGCTCGCTTCTATTCTCTGTCTTCACGTAGGCTCCAGGGAAACCCTCCCTCTGCTCGATGGCCCCCATAGGCTCACGACCCCACCCGTCATCCACTTCTGAAGCAGTCACGAACGTGGAAAAAAAGGACGGCTGACCCGACGCCAGCAGCCAAAGGAAGCACTGTTGCATCTCTGCTAGCTCCATCCTACGGTCAAAAACGACCCGCACGAGCGATGCCTCCAGAACGGCGAGTACTCTAGCGTCATTTATTATATGTTCGATCCCATTCGTAAGTTTGTACCAATAATAGTTTACCTTTTGACTTTGATCAACAAACGTGAGTATCTATTTGAGCTTTTAATAGAGGTTTTCTTGTAGTTGAAAGTGCGTTATATCGACTAGAGGGGGGGTGAATAGGCGATTTTTATGAAATTCTTCACTGAGGAATTTGCCGGTGAGGAAATTCCTTAGCGAAGAACTACTAGCAGCGGAATAAGTACTCAAAAGTAAACATAACAGAATACAAGCATAGTCATCATGATGAAATGAAGACAGGCACAGAGTACAGGAAGCATAATCACAGGATAACACAGGATGAAGACAAACAGACTGAAGAAATTGAACTGAGGAAATTGAGAAAGTCTACAGTCAAAGTCTTCAAACATAGATATGAACAAACACACAACACAGTTATGAGGAAATGGAAGAGTTGAGGGAATAGAACCAGTAAGCTTGGTGAAGACAATGATTTGGTAGACCAGTTCCAACTGCTGTCTCAGTTGTACATCTGGTTGGAGCGGCTGAGTATTTAAACTCGAGGACACACAGTCCCGGACACCCAGTCAAGGACACTTAGTCCAAGACACCCAGTCCTCACCGTATTCTCCTTGAACTAAGGTCACACAGACCTCGTCCAATCACTTGTGGTAAGTCTTCAGGCGACTTCCAAACCTTCACAAACTCGGTCACTCGGTGATCCACAATTCCTCTTGGGTGCTCTAGACCATGATGCTTAACCGTCTGGAAGAAGCACGGTCTTCAAAGGTAACAAGCGTCGGATCCACTCAGGATCAATCTCTTCAGTGATGCTCAATCACTTGGGGTTTGTAGGTGTTTGGATTTTGGGTTTTTGGTTTTTCCTCACTTGATGATTTTTGCTCAAAGTCCTCAGAGGATGGGTTTCTCTCAAATGACAAGTGTCAGTTTCTCTCGGAGCAGCCAACCAGCTAGTGGTTGTAGGGGGCGGCTATTTATAGCCTAGGGAGCAGCCCTACATGATAAGACATAAATGCCCTTCAATGATATGACCGTTACGTGGATAGATATTTTGGGACAGCCGGCGCATAGCACAGCAACGGTCGGAATTTTGAGTAGCAAAAACCTCAGGGCTATCATGTTCCTCACTGTGTAGGCAATCCGCACTGGCGAATTCCTAACTCCTCAGTCAGGACAAATTCCTCAGAGACCAGAAGAACTTCGTCTCTGTCACTGAAGAAATTGACTGGATTGTATGAGATTTCCAATGGCTTCACTCGAAGGTATTGGTAGGTGTAGGATTTTTGAGTTGAGCATCACATGGAAATTTTTCCTTAGTATTTCCTCGACCCCCTTTAACAGTACGGTGTTTCCTATGACTCAAGAAAGAGAAAATGAAACTACGAAAACAAAAGTCTTCACGCTTCATATTCCTCGAATGAATACCAAGTCTTCACGGTCACACCGTTTTCTTCACTTTCAAAGTCTTCATGAAAGCCTTCAGAAATACAAAAAACTTCAGTCGAAGATATTCATTTTTAGGGGTCGACTTTTCCTGTAAATATCAAACTCCTCATAGACTTATAGACCTGTGTACACTCACAAACGCATTAGTCCCTTAACCTATAAGTCTTCAATACACCAAAATCACTAAGGGGCACTAGATGCACTTACAATCTCCCCCTTTTTGGTGATTGATGACAATATAGGTTAAGTTTTCAACGGGGATAAACATATGAAGTGTAAATACTGATATTGAGGAATTTGATTGCAAGATATAGAAGAACTCCCCCTGAAGATGTGCATAGTGAGGAATTTGCTTTTGAAGCAATGCACACTTGAAGAGTTGAATCATGGAGATCTCCCCCTATATCTTGTAATTCATACACGCATTTAACATATAATATGAAGAATTTGAAATGCATGATGAAATATGGTGCCTGATGAAATTCAGCATGTGTGCAATAATATTAACGAGGAATAAGCATGCAGAATAGTGCATCAAAAGTATCAGAGCACAGTGCATCAAAAGTATCAGAGCACCATCGGGTTTAAGATTACAACTCGATCCAATAAAGTTTCAGAAGAACGGGAGTTGTAACTTAGCAAAAAAAACGCCCATATAGTAGACCCGCTTGAAGACTAGCTCATATTTCTCCCCCTTTGTCATCGAATGACCAAAAGGATCGAAAATGAGGACTAACGCCCCTGAGGATAATCATGTTGATGAAGGAGCGCCAGCGTTGTTGGGGTCGTTTGTTGATGTAGGGCCTGCCGCGGTGTCGTCCAAATCTTCATGTTCATCAGTGTCGCGTGATGAAGAATATGAGCTGTCCACCGGAGAAGGAATCTTGACCTTCTTGAATTTCTTCGGTGGAGGTGCAGACCAGTCAAAATCTTCATTGAGACCCATGTTCTTCAGATCTTCTTCACCATACAGATGTGACAGGATTGCCCAGGTGCGACCGAAGACTTGATGGAGGTAGTAGTGGTTTTTCTTCACTGCATTGTGTGTGGCAGTCATGTTGTGAAGAAGTGAACCAAACTGATGCTTAACCCATTTGTGATTTCGATCCACCTTCTGGTGAAGACTAAGCAGAAGTTCACGGTCAGTCATCACACGCGGAGCAGTGACTTGAGGAGTGGACTTGGGTGCATTGGCAGAGTCATCATTGGTGGAATAAGATGTAGCTTTGCGAAACTGACCATCCAATGGACGAATGCCCTCATCTATTACAGCTGGTGCCTTGCCCTTTCCATCAACTGAGGAATATGTCTGCTTGAGGACATCAATGGGGGGCAAGTAGCTGAGCTGATTCTGGAAATCAGCTTTGTAGTTGAGTGAAGACCTTGTCCTGAGGAATCTCATGATCCAAGGTGCATAAGGCTTCAGCTCAAACGGAGACAGTGCAACATTGGCCATAGTCCTCATGAAGAAATCGTGATAATTGACAGGAATGCCATGAACGATGTTGAATACCAGATTCTTCATGATGCCAACAATTTCCTCATCAGATGAGTCGTGGCCTTTGATGGGACTGATTGTCCTCGTAAGAATACGATAGACAGTTCTGGGCACGTACAGCAATTCCTTCACGAGGAATTTGGTTCTTGGTGCCTGACCTGGTTTCAAAGGTTTCATCAGCACCTGCATGTAATGCTGTGTGAGCTCAGGTTCACTGTAGATGCAGCGAGCTTCTTCAAGGGGAGGACTGAGTGGTAGAGAACGAAGCAATTCAGAGGCTGGTGCAGTGTAGTGAGTGTTTTCAGACATCCAGTCCAGCACCCATGAATTCACATCTTCAGCATCTCCGGTGATGTGTAGCGTTGCATAGAATTGAAGAATCAGTTCTTCATTCCAATCGCAGATGTCAGAGCAAAAGTTGAGCAGTCCAGCATCGTGAAGAACACTGAGGACTAGTGTGAAGCACGGCAGAGATTCCATATCCACGTGAGGAATATGCTCATGGTAGAAGATCTTCTCCTTGTTGAACAGCACTGAGGAATAGAAATTGGCTTGACTAGCAGTCCAGAAACGCCTCTTCCTAATGCGAGCAGAGTCATATGGGTTGTAATCTTCGAAGAATACGTGCTCACCAAATATATCATCAGCCTTGAACTTTTGCTTGCGTGAGAATGGATCCTTTGGCTTCGGCAGGGGAGTGTCAGTGAGTTACATCACGACCTCAGGAATCTCAATCGCGGGTTCTTCAGGCTGAGGAATTTCTGGTTCCTCCTAAGTGGCAGTCTGCGTCGTTGGTTGTTCAGCAGCAGCAGTTTCTTCAGCGCTAGTGGCTGGAATTTCCTCATGGGCAGACGCAGTGGGATGAGTTTCTTTAGAGCCCATGTAAACAGTTTGTGTGGGGGACTGAGGAATTTGCTGTAGAGGGGTGAACATTGGAGAGTTTGGATGCTGACTTTCCCAGAATTCATCACTGATAACAGGTGTGGAGCAGCCAATGTCCACATCTTCATATTCCATTTCTTCAACGCCAGCCTCTTCAGCTGTGAACTGAGGCATAGGCGAGGAGATGATAGGTGTTGAAGGGATCGCATCCACTTAAATTTCTTCATCCAACGGTTCAGACGAAGCAGCAGAAGGAGTTTCTTTATCAGATCCGCTGGGGATCACATATTCTTCATCAAAAGGAACAAGGTCCTTTGATGGTCTGGTTGAGATGGCAACAGCATCAATCGGATTTGCAAATGAACTTGTCATAGGCTTCATTTTCTTCGGAGCTGAAGAATCTGAAGCAGCTGATGCTTTCCTTTTCTTCACTGCAGCATGCTCTGCAGCCTTGGTCTTCTTCATATCTGATGCAGATGGAAGGATTGGAGTTGAAGTTGGTGCAGGAGCACCTAAAGAATCTGGTTGATTTTCTTCAGGCACAACTGATGCAGTCGCCCTGAGTTCTTCAGTTTCTTCAGGCACACCACTAGTGGGTGCCCTGGCAATTTCTTCAGCGGCTGGAATGCAGTCATCAGCCCTGGAACTCACATTATCTTCAGTAGCCTGATTGTCATCAGCGGTGCTGGCATTTTCTTCAGTAGGCTGAGCAGATGCTTCAGCCTGAGGAATTTCCTGTTGCGTTGGGGCTGCAACATTGGAAGTGAAGTTATCCGCAAGTTTCACAAAACGAACCTTGGCTCCAAGCCAATCAGCGCGATATGCGTCAAAGTCATCACTGAGTTTCTTAATCTCAGTCTGAATAGTGACAAGTTCTTTAGTTGTCATAGAGACAACGTTTTTCTTCAGATAGCGCTCTTTCTTCTACTACGCTTTCTTGATCTGCCTGGCCTTCTCAAATTTCCACTTTTCTTCTTGAATGAAGTGGGTCAGCATGTGACTCTGGCCAAGAGTCAGCTTGAAGTTAGGCAAGGGAGTGTTGGGGTCCTTGTGCCAATCATCAATGTAGTCGAGTATTAGCTTGGGATCCAAAAGAAGTGGCACCTCTGATCCTTCGGCTCTAGCGGCCCTGACTTGCCTGTCTCTGATGATTTCTGCAAGTTCATCATCATCAGCTTCGTCTTCATCAGACGGCACATGGAAAGCGACTTGCTTCTTTTGAGGACTTGGGTGAGGACCTCGTCCAGCAGTGGCCTTTGTCTTCAGCGGTGAGGGGCCAGCTGAGGAACTAGCTGAGACACCTGAGGCAATGGAGATGCCGGCAGTCCTTTGGCACGAGGCAAGATGCACAGGTGCTGAGGATTTAGTTGGAACAGCTGAAGGCTTTGGCGGAGCAGCTGAGGACTTTGGAGGAACAGGAGCAGCATGAGGAATTTGCCGTGAGGGCTTTGATGATTCTGGCCATGAGGGCATTGCTGAGGAACTTGGCCTGCGCGCAGGCTTCTTAGACATAGCCTTCTTTGGCTTGACAGCAGAGGCCTCAGCAGAGGCAGTAGCAGAGTCTTCATTGAATTTCCTCACTGCTTCCCTGGCTTGCTTAGCCAGCTTGGCATGGCTCTTGGCCCATTCATCAGGATAGTCCTCACCGCGCTTGAGGCTGGTGAGATCTGCTATTTGGCCAGGTGCCAATGGAGCTCTTGGGCATGGAGGATTGAGTGTGAATTTCTTCATGTACTTAGGAGTGACATATCTGTACTCCCTCCATTCTCTTGCCCATTGTCGGTGTCAAAACCGGCGGATCTCGGATAGGGGGTCCCAAACTATGCGTCTAGGCCGGATGGTAACAGGAGGCAAGGGACACGAAGTTTTACCCAGGTTCGGGCCCTCTCGATGGAGGTAAAACCCTACGTCCTGCTTGATTAATATTGATGATATGGGTAGTACAAGAGTAGATCTACCACGAGATCGGAGAGGCTAAACCCTAGAAGCTAGCCTATGGTATGATTGTTGTTGTGTATGTTGTCCTACGGACTAAAACACTCCGGTTTATATAGACACCGGAGAGGGTTAGGGTTACACAGAGTCGGTTACAATGGTAGGAGATCTGCATATCCGTATCGCCAAGCTTGCCTTCCGCGCCAAGGAAAGTCCCTTCCAGACACAGGACGAAGTCTTCAATCTTGTATCTTCATAGTCCAGGAGTTCGGCTGAAGGTATAGTTCGGCTATCCGAACACCCCCTAATCCAGGACTCCCTCAGTAGCCCCTGAACCAGGCTTCAATGACGACGAGTCCGGCGCGCAGATTGTCTTCGGCATTGCAAGGCGGGTTCCTCCTCCAAGTACTTCATAGAAGATTTTGAACACAAAGATAGTGTCCGGCTCTGCAAAATAAGTTTCCACATATTGCCATAGAGAGAATAACATTTACACAAATCTAATCTGCTGACGTATTCCATAGTGTGACACACCATGGCCAAGCCTTTATCCGAGTCATTTTATTATCCCACCTCAGCGCGTCATGCGAGGCGGTTTCCTTGGCACATCTTGTTAAAGCAGAGATCGTGTGCCCTTATTCCGGGATTCACATCAATACGGGCGTGGGTAACCCAACCGCTTCTAGGACTCCTAGATTATAGGAAAGTCCAAACGGACACGGAGAGGACGCTTGATATTCACCCTCTTTATAAAGGGACAAGGATTTTATTTTTCCCTCCCGTGTTCAATCGAATCCTTCCCCCACCCCAAGCTCAAACGCCCGAAGTTCAGGTCAGGTGCTCCGAACCTTCAGTCATGTCCAGATCTAGCCTTCAAGGCCGATGGGTGCCTTCCTCCATCATGGAAGAAGACATCAAAAAGTTGAGGGAGGCCAGATATCTGACCGCCGAGATTTTGCATCGGCTGCCTCCCCGGGGGCAGGCCGTCCCCTCCCCCAAACCCAACGAGAGCGTCGTGTTCGTCTCCCACTTCCTCCGAGGTCTAGGCCTTGCTCTGGATCCTTTCGTCAGGGGCTTGATGTTTTATTACGGGCTAGATTTCCATGATCTAGCTCCGGACTCCTTTCTTCATATCACGACATTTATTGTCGTGTGCGAGGCCTTCCTCCGGGTTACCCCTCACTTTGGCCTATGGCTCAAGACCTTTGAAGTAAAGCCGAAGATGATCGAGGGGCGACATGCGGCGTGTGGAGGTGCCTCAATACGCAAGATGACGGGAGCTTCATGGCCCAAAGGTTCCATTCCATAGGTGTCTGAATTGTGGCAACAGGAGTGGTTCTACATCACGGCTCCTAGAAGTGCCAAGTGGGCGGCCGCCCCCGTTTTCCGCTCGGGCCCTCCACCACAACTGATGTCATGGATTAGTAGAGGACTGAGCTGGGGTCCAGCCAAGGACGTGCCTATACTGCAAAGCCGCATTCGAGATCTCTTTAATGGAGATTTCAGTTTGGTTGCGGTAATACAAGTTATGCTGGTCCGTCAAGTCCAGCCTTGCAAACGCCAGCCCCTTCGCTTGTGGGAGTTCAATCCCGAGGGACCGCGTGTCATTCAAAATTTCCTCGGCCTGACGCACGAGGAGATGTACAAGTCATTCTTCGGACCTCAGGTGGAGTGTCCGAAAATCACCGAGGACGTGGGCCTCAGTAGTAACTGCGCCACCGAATAGGTAAGGCATCTTCCGGCCGAACATACTATCTATCCTTTGTCACAAAGTTATTTTTGAGAGTTTGCTTTTTGACCAGGACTGGTTAACAAAGGCAAAGTTGATTCGGTGTTCGGCCCCCCTCCCTGAGGGTTTGGAAAATCCGGTATTGGAAAAGATGCTCTAGACCGCACCTTGCCCGGAGCCCTTGAAAGAAGATACTGTAGGGGATAATACGGGCGGATGCGGGCCCCCAATGCTGCCCATTCCAACCGAGGGAGCGAACGTCTCCATGAAGGAAGACGACCAGAAGAGGAAAAGGACTGCGCCCGGGGATTCGGAAGCCGAAGCTTCCAAACGGGAGAAGAAGTCTCCCACAGAGGGTCCTACCTTGGGGGGTGCTATTGCCGCACAAAGTCTGCGGGGGGATCAATTCTCCCGCGAGTCGTAAGAGACCCGAAATACTTTAATAGTACAGATATGCCATCTTTTTCTTCTGAGAAAATAACCACCGCATATATTTTTGCAGTTCGGGCCTTAGCCCCTCTCAAATGAGCTCGTCTTCGGGGGATCTTCTTCCAGAGATGATGGAGAGCGAAATGCCTCCTCCAGACTCCTCCGCCCCGGAAGCGGGGACCCTGAGGTGTCGTCGCGGAGGGCCTCTCCGAGTCCGATGAGGCCAGAAGATAATCCCATTGACCCCCGAAGCTCCCAGTGTTCGGCTCCCGAAGAGAGCAGACAAAAGAGTCCAGCACCGTCTAGTGTGCGATCGGATGTTCTGAGGGAGTTGGTGGGGCGAGCGGCCATCTTAGATGAACACCGTGTGCTGATGAATACGGTGGTGGAGAGAATCTCGTCCGCCGAAAGCGGATTGCATGAAGCTTTTATGAGTCTACTGACAGGCTTTGAGGGACGTAAAAGAATGTATGATAGTCCTGCACATGCTAGGTGTGCCCTATGTAGATAGTAGCCCCTGAGACTCTGGTTGTCGTCGGAAACGACGACGAACAGAGGATCATATTCCCAGGTAATAACCATACTGCCTCTATGTGCAGGTGATGGAAGCTCCGGTGGCTAGCCGGACTAGCGAGTTTGCCCATTTAGAACGGCAGTTGGATGCGGCAGACGCCGACATCAAGCTTGTTAACAAAAGGCTTGACAAGGCACAGGGTAAGTGTCATTATCTGGTAAACGCCACATAGGAAGAGCAGCATGATGCCAGTATCTTTAATATGTTGTGACTGCAGATGGAGCTGCCACTGTTGAGGCCTTGCGGGCAGAACTTGCCCGAGCCAAGGAACAAGCGAGGTTGGGTAATGCGACTGCTTTGAAGGCGGCCGAAGAGTTGCAAGCCGAGAAGGCCGCGCATGGCGAGAGCCGAGACAAGATGGCCATAGAATTAAAAGCCGCCGCCGACCGTTGCCGGGTTCTTGAAAAGGAAAACCAAGCGAAGGCATCGGACCTTGAGAAGGCTGCTCCGACAAGAAAAGACCTCCGCTCTGCTATGAGGGCAAAGAAGGAGGAGCTGCGGGAAGCCGGGGATATTTTAGCTGGGAAATCCTTTATGTTGCGGAGGAAGTTCGGAGATCCATGGTATGCCCCTCTGGATCGGCTGTGGAGTTCGGAGGATTTTTATATGGATTTGGCGGCGAGCGCTGCCGATGCGGCCAAGTACTTCCAGGGTCAGACGGACCGTGAAGTAGACCAGCTGTTTTGGAGACAATTCCATTCTCCTAAGCGTCCACTTTCATTGACTGACCAATTAGCCGAATGGACCGAACTAATTAGGTTGTCCGAACTCTCCATGAGGTTTGTTGTGGATCAGCTATGGCCGGAAAGGTCAAAACCGAACAGCTATTTCAGCTTGGTGCAGCAGTTCCTTGACGTGGTGCCGCGCATTAATGCGATGAAGAGGTCGGCGTGCATAGAGGGCGCACGGATGGCCTTTGCCCGTGTTAAGGCATACTGGGCGGAGATGGATGCTACCAATGTTGCAGCGCGGGATTCGGCTATAGGTCGAAAGGCTGCTGAGCACTACTTTGAAGAAGTTCTTGAGGGTGCCCATTTGATAGAGACCCAGTGCTCAAAAAATATTATGTTTGAGTGATATGTAATCTCATTGTAAGCTAAATGCTTTTATAAATTTTTATAAGGCTATTTTTATACTTTTGCCTGGAAGTAATATGATGCCTCCTGGGCGGCCGTTTATGTATACATGTGTATAACCTGAAAGATTGCAGTTGTCGGCTTCAACCCCCACGCATATAATGCAGAGGTGCTCGCAAAAACACGCGTTCACACTTAACCCAACGTCTTGGTCCTATTAAGGAGGTGATAGCGGAGCGAGCGAGGCAACCGGACTATAATGCTTTAGCACTTTCACTTAGCCATAGGAGTTTGACAGTGGGGCTACTAGATAGCCCCTGGTGGCTCCGCACTCTCCCAATTCCGGGGTGCGTACATGCCTGGCCGGAAAATGGCCCTTCATTAAGGCGGAGGAATTCTAACATTCCCACAGGTCATCGAGTGGTTGACCAGTCTCACGCTATATCATGACAGTCAGTTTTCGGCTTTCTCTACTGAGGTGCTCGTCCGGATGAACCAGGGCACAATCGCAGTAGTTCTCCTGGTGCTACCTTAGCCGGTAAAGCGGAACGTAAGGCACCAAAACACAGGAGCCGGGCAAACCCAACATTTGACCAAAGACAATGATTCGGAGCTAATGCATATAGGGCCAAACTCGCGACGCCGAACACTCCCTAAGGTATTCGGTCTTTATGGTATAAATCGGGCCTAAATAATGGCCTTTGTAAGAAGCCCCTTGTGTCCAGGTACGTGCATTGTTCTGGCATGGCCACATGCCAAGACGTCAGCATCCTTCTCAACGGTGGATATGTATCAACAAGAGACAGTAAAAAAGGTTTACGCAGGGTCTTAATCTAAAAAGAATCCTTGGAGCGGGTCCCTGCTGCACGTCTGCGCCTGTGTCTCCGTCGTGCCTTATCCTGGACGGGTGTAGCACGATGATCGTCTGTAAAAGAGAGGAAGTTAAGTGAAAAAGTTGTCGTGCAAAAAGATAGTTTTTAAAGAAACCATGTATAATTTAAGATGATAAGAAATTGCCACTCGTCTGCGTGTATTGAGCCCCTTGTATTGACAAATAGGGGTGTGACCATTTATTCGGTATAAGTAGCGGCGCCGGACTCGATTAGTTGTATCTGAGGTCTTGACAACCTATTGGATGCTTTCGCTTGTCCGGCCGCCTTTAGTGTGCGGCTGCCAAGGCAGCCTCACTCTCTTCGGCGCGCAGAGATCGCTTGATATTTCCGTGCACTGCGATGATGCCACGTGGACCGGGCATCTTGAGTGTGAGGGAGGCGTAGTGTGGTATTGCATTAAAGCGAGCAAAAGCTTCGCGTCCGAGCAGTGCTTGATAGCCACTTTGAAACGGAGCGATGTGGAAAGTTAAATGCTCGCGACAGAAGTTATCGGGGGAGCCGAATATAACTTGTAGTAGGAGGGAGCCCGTACAACGAGCCCCTGGGCCTGGCGTTACTCCTTTAAAGGTAGTATTGCTATGGCGAATTTGTGTTGGGTCTAACCCCATCCCGCGGACTGTATCCTGATATATTAGGTTTAGGCTACTGCCGTCGTCCATCAAGACTCTTGTGAAGTGATATCCGCCAATTACTGGGTCTAATACCAGGGCAGCCCATCCTGCGTGTCGGATACTTGCTGAGTAATCGTGATGGAACAAGCTTTGACTTCTTTTCGAGGGAACAAGCTTTCGGTGCGTCCTTCCGCTCGTCGTCGTCATCTTTTGGTGCGTCCACCATGTATACATCATATGACGAGGTGGCGTTCCAGGGCCCAATAGGCGCTGGTTCTTCATCGTCTCCTTTATCGGCATCCATACCGTCGATGTCTTCGGAGTCGAAGTCGAGCATGTCGGTTAAATCGTCGACAGTGGCTACAAAGTGGGTGGTGGGTGGGCTTTGAATTTCTTTATCGTCCGTATCCCAACCTTGCTGACCGTAGTCCGACCAGGGCTCTCCTGATAAAGAGAGAGACTTTAGTGTCTTCAGAATATTGCCGAAAGGCGAGTGCTGAAAGATGTCCGCGGCAGTAAACTCCATGATCGGCGCCCAATCGGATTCGATCGGCAGGGGCACGGAGGGTTCGGAGTCCGGAGAGAAGTCCGGCTCCTTGGAGTCACGAGTCTCGTAGAGTGCGGGGCTGGCGTTTGGGATTGCAGCCCCCGAGGCGGCGTCCAACCACCCGTCCTCGATCGGCGCAGTCGGCTCCGAATTAAGGGTCGAAGCCGATGCGGGTGCGGCCTCCAAGGCACTGTTCAGCGGCAGAGCTAAATCATGCTCGTTGTGATAGTGCGGCGCGCTCGGCAGTGGCTCGAATCTGTCGAAGATCTAGTCCCCGCGGATGTCAGCCGTGTAGTTTAAACTTCCAAATCTGACCTGACGACCAGGGGCGTAGCTTTCGATCTGCTCCAGACGGCCAAGTGAATTGGCCCACAGTGTGAAGCCGCCGAAGACGAAGATCTGTTCGGGGAGGAAGGTCTCACCCTGGACTGCATCGCTATTGATGATCGTAGGAGCCATCGAGCCTGACGGCGACGACATAGGAGAACTCTCAATGAAAGCACCAATGTCGGTGTCAAAACCGGCGGATCTCAGGTAGGGGGTCCCGAACTGTGCGTCTAGGCCGGATGGTAACAGGAGGCAAGGGACACGAAGTTTTACCCAGGTTCGGGCCCTCTCGATGGAGCTAAAACCGTACGTCCTGCTTGATTAATATTGATGATATTGGTAGTACAAGAGTAGATCTACCACGAGATCGGAGAGGCTAAACCCTAGAAGCTAGCCTATGGTATGATTGTTGTTGTGTATGTTGTCCTACGGACTAAAACCCTCCGGTTTATATAGACACCGGAGAGGGTTAGGGTTACACAAAGTCGGTTACAATGGTAGGAGATCTGCATATCCATATCGCCAAGCTTGCCTTCCACGCCAAGGAAAGTCCCTTCCGGACACGGGACGAAGTCTTCAATCTTGTATCTTCATAGTCCAGGAATCCGGCTGAAGGTATAGTCTGGCTATCCGAACACCCCCTAATCCAGGACTCCCTCACCCATCTCCTCTCTATCCTCTGTTTGCGCACTTTGCGCTCATTCTTGGTTTCCTCAGTAGGTGTCCAGTACCCAGCATATATGTCATCAGGGTTCTCAAACGATGTATTTACCTCAGGCCTCTTTCCTCCCTTCTGTGGCTTCTTACCATCAGCCATTTTCTTCAGTTGAGGAATTTGAACAATTGAATTCTCTGAAGAAGTATGCAACTTTTCTTCGAGGAACGTGCAAATGAGTTAAGTTGATGAGAACCTAGTGATTCAGCAGCTGACATGTGTACCTGTGAACAGAGTATAGTTGCGAGGAATTTGGAGAGGTCATATGCGTTCTCAGAAGGTTTTTCAAAAAGAACAAATTTGAGAAATTTGACCAGATGAGTCTTGAGGAATTTCACTAAGCGTTCTTTCTCTTAGGTTCCAGAGATGTGTAGAGTAAAAATCCACACATTTGAGGAATCTTGAAGAAAAACATGGCTTAGAGAAACGAATCAAGAACAGATAATATGTGAGGTGTTTTAGTGTGTGAAGATATGAAGAAAAACACCTTTGAAGATTTTGTAGATAATCATTCGAATCAACGAGGGTAGTAAAAGTAACTTTTAATTACCCTGGACAAAGAACACGACGAACTGGAGTGAGGAGATGTGAAGTTCGTCTGTGCAGATCTTCCACGCCCTAACTTGGCGGAGGAAGACGGCTACGGCGGCGGCAGAGTGAAGATTTCTGCGGTCGGCGCGAGTACGTCAGCGACGAGGTCGAGGCAGTGAAGCTCTTCCTCACCGGCGGCGATGAAGTAGCGGTGGCGCTAGGGTTTGAGAAGCTCGAGCTGGAGAGAGGTCGAGCGGAGTAAAAGAAGTGAGGAAGGGAAGGAGGGGTATTTATAGCCATGGTGAAAAACTGCTCGCCCGAAGAAATTGGACGAACGTGCCCCTAACCCTTCTCATTCGCATGACATGTGTCACCCACGTAGTGAGAGGTGGAGATCGTGTTAGATCGTGGGTGAGTGGATAAGTATATCGTGGGATGCGGAACGGTTTGAGCGGCAAAACCAAAAATTTCGATAAGATAGGTTTTAAAGTTCCGTTCGCAATTTCTTCAGCTGACAAGGGCACAGTGAAGATTTTGAACGAGTTTCAAATAGAACGCACATGAAGAATTTGTGAACAGATTGGGTTGAGTATAGCATAGAGGGGAAGGGTCCGATCACATTCACTTAGCAGAAAACCAACTTGAAGAAATAGCAATAAGTGAATGCTGTAGAGGACATAAACTCATATATATATAGTCAATGAAGAAAAACGACGGAACCAGTGAAGACAATGCAAAGTTGGAGAATATGAATAATTGAGGAATTTCAACTTTTGGTGGGGGCGTGACCCACCATATAAGAATAATGATTTCAGACACCGCGTACAATTATCGTAGGGTTCTGAGAATCAAATTCTTCATTAATTTATTCACACTAAGAGTGTTATTCTTCATTGATTGAAGAAAAACGTTTCTTCATGTGTTGCACATCTAAGTCATCAATTTTGCATAAGTGTTAGGATGAGTGTCCTTTTCAAAGAACATTCGAAGATTCTAGGATATTTAGCTCACACTGCAACTTGCTAAATCTCTTCTCATCCAAGGGCTTTGTGAAGATATCGGCTAGCTGTTCTTCAGTCTTCACATGCTCAATAGAAATGCCGCCCTTCAACACATGATCACGAAGAAAATGATGACGAATCTGAATGTGCTTTGTCTTCGAGTGCCGAACTGGGTTGTGAGCAATCTTGATGGCACTCTCATTGTCACATAAGAGAGGCACATTCTTTATGTTGACGCCGTAGTCCTTGAGAGTTTGCTTCATCCATAGCAATTGGGCACAGCAAGAACCAGCGGCAATGTACTCAGCTTCAGCAGTAGATAGTGATACGCAGTTCTGTTTCTTCGAGGACCAACAAACCAAAGATCGTCCGAGGAAATGACAAGTACCAGATGTTGACTTGCGGTCCACACGATCACCAGCATAGTCAGAGTAAGAATATCCAATGAGATCAAAAGCCGAGCCCTTGGGGTACCATAATCCAAGTGTTGGTGTGTGATCTAGATATCGAAGAATATGCTTCACAGCCTTATGGTGTGATTACTTCGGTGTAGCTTGAAATTGGGCACACATGCAAACACTAAGCATTA
The DNA here is from genome assembly GCF_056163025.1 of Triticum urartu. Lineage (NCBI taxonomy): Eukaryota > Viridiplantae > Streptophyta > Magnoliopsida > Poales > Poaceae > Triticum > Triticum urartu. The sequence continues at coordinate 669,548,916 of NC_141874.1, read as the reverse complement.
TATCTGGCCTAGATGCACATAAGTACAATAAGGAACCTATCATGGAGCGGTATACCTTATGATCGAAGTCAATACCATTTTCATCAGTGCACAGATGGCCATTTGTGGGCATAGGAATTTTGACGCCTTTACAATCTTGCAAGCCGAATTTCCTCAGTACATCCTTGAGGTATTTCTCCTGAGAGATGAATATGCCATTGTGTTGTTGACGAATTTGAAGACCTAAGAAGAATTTCAACTCTCCCATCCTAGACATTTGATATTATTCACTCATCATATAGGCAAATTCATCACTATAATGTTGGTCAGTACAGCCAAATATAATATCATCAACATATATTTGGCACACAAACAATTCACCATCATAAGATTTAGTGAAAAGAGTAGGGTCGAGTGAACCGGGTTTGAAGCCTTTCTTCATGAAGAGTTCCTTCAAGGTATCATACCAAGCCCGTGGGGCCTGCTTGAGGCCATAGAGGGCCTTGTTGAGTCTGAAGACTTTGTCAGGATTCTTTGGATCTTCCAAACGTGAGGGTTGAGCAACATATACTTCTTCCTCAAGCTTACCATTGAGGAATGCACTTTTCACATCCATTTGATATAAAGTGATATCATGATGGTTAGCATAAGCAAGTAATATGCGAATAGCCTCAAGTCTAGCAACAGGTGCAAAAGTTTCATCGAAATCAATTCCTTTAACCTGTGTGTAGCCTTGAGCTACAAGCCGTGCCTTATTCCTCACCATAAGGCCATTTTCATCTTGCTTGTTGCGGTAGATCCACTTTGTGCCGATGATATTGTGCTTGCGAGGATCTGGACGTTTGACCAGTTCCCAGACATTGTTGAGCTCGAACTGATGTAATTCCTCTTGCATGGCCTGAATCCACTCAGGCTCCAGAAATGCTTCATCTACCTTAGTGGGCTCTGTAATAGAGACAAAAGCATACTTCCCACAAAAGTTAGACAAATGTGAAGCTTTTGAGCGTGTGAGAGGACCTGGCGCTTTGATGTCATTGATGATCTTTCCAACTTGCACTTCTTTTGCAATGCGAGGATGAGCTGGTTGTCGTTGAAGAGTTTGATCAGCGTTTTTTCAGCACCATTTTCTTCAGCATTTTCTTCAGGTGCATTAGCTCGACGTTCTTCATGTTCTGGAATGAATTCTTCAGCAGATTCTTCAGTAGGAATGACATCCTCAGTAGCCTTGAACTTGATAGTTTCCTCAGGTGCTAGTTCATCTATCACAGTACGTAGGTGCTCTCTTTGCGAGCCATTAGTTTCATCGAACCGCACATCTACAGTTTCAAGAACTTTGTGAAGAACGTTGTTGAAGACTCTATAGGTGTGCGAGTCCTTTCCGTAACCAAGCATAAAACCTTCATGTGCTTTCGGTGCAAATTTTGAGTTGTGATGAGGATCTCTAATCCAACATTTAGCACCGAAGACTTTGAAATAACTTACATTGGGTTTCTTATCAGTGAGGTGTTCATAGGCAGTCTTTTTGAATAATTTGTGAAGATATACTCTGTTGATGATGTGGCACGTAGTATCAATTGCCTCAGTCCAGAAACGACGAGGCGTTTTGTATTCATCAAGCATAGTGCGAGCCATCTCAGCAGGAGTCCTATTCTTGCGCTCCACGACGCCATTCTGCTGAGGAGTGTAAGGAGAAGATAACTCATGAGTAATACCAAGTTCATCAAGATAGTCATCGAGACCAAAATTCTTGAACTCAGTGCCATTGTCACTTCTGATGTGCTTGATCTTCACACCAAAGTTGGTTGAAGCCCTCGAGGAAGATCGTTTGAAGACTTCCTGCATTTCATGTTTGTAAGTAACAAGGTGTACCCATGTGTAGCGAGAATAATCATCAACAATAGCAAAGCCATATTGAGATGCTTCATTTGAAATAGCAGAATAATGATTAGGACCAAAGAGATCCATGTGAAACAATTCAAATGGGCGAGTGGTGGTCATGATAGTCTTCGCTGGATGCTTGGCATTGGTCATCTTCCCAGCTTCACAGGCTCCGCATAGGTGATCCTTGAGGAATTTGACATTCTCGATGCCAAATACATGCTTCTTCTTCGCAAGCGTGTGCAAATTCCTCATGCCTGCATGACCAAGTCGTCGATGCCAGAGCCAGCCTTCTGAAGATTTTGCAAGCAAGCACACGGCTGGTTGTGGTCCTGTAGAGAAATCAACAATATACAGGTCTCCTCTCCTAAAGCCTTCGAAGACTTTGGAATTGTCAGCTTCCATAACCACAACACAACGGTACTTGCCAAAGACAACAACCATATCAAGATCACAAAGCATTGAGACAGACATAACGTTGTATCCTAAGGACTCAACAAGCATGACTTTGTCCATGTGTCGATCCTTTGTAATCGCAACCTTACCTAGACCCAATACCTGACTTTTTCCTTTGTCAGCAAAGATGATATGCTTCAGATGCGACAGAGATAATGGAGCATCCATCAATAGATTCTTGTCACCAGTCATGTGGTTTGTACATCCACTATCGAGGACCCACTCAGTGGCTTTGGGTTGATCATCCTGCAGATGAATTAGTGCAGCTTACAAACTCATATACTTCATCAGTGAAGAATATGACATCAATTCATCAGATCAATTTCATCAGGTAAAAGAACTGATAGAGCAATATGAGGGCGTGGGAAATGAAAGTTCATTTCTTCAAGATTAGCCTGCGTCCTATCAGGCATTGCTCAGGTCTCCAGCAAATTCTTCAGACGATTACATGCGTCTGGAGACCTGACCCTGCAGAAGAGATTAGTTCTTTTTCTTCACCACCCACATCTGAAGGGGTGGCAAAGAGTTCATCATTCTGCGAGCTCCATACGAGAAGGATGGCATAGAAGCCAATCCATTTCGTTTCACATAAGATGGGTTAGAGTAAGCATAAGAGTAAGCAGAGAAATTCTTCGAGGACCTATGGACATAATGATTTGAAGAATAATGCACATATCCATAATCCTTAGATCTTCCCTGCGAAACAGACGGGTTAGCATGATGATGTTCATATGAGGACTTTGATCCATATGAGAAATTTGATCTGGGGTTCCTATTCTTCACAGGTGGCGTCATGATGACATTCACCTGAAGATTTTCAAGGCATCTTTTGGGAACCCAGATTTTCTTCATAGGGGAGCCGTTCCTGCAGTTAGTGCCAACATATCTAGCAAATACTTCACCATTCTGATTTTTGAACAGTTTATAGTTGGAGTCAATTGACTCATCATTAGAATGAGGAGATTCACATGCAAATCCAGATAAGTTAGATGGATCAACTGGAGTTCCCTTTGCAGCAACCCATGTAGTTTTGGGGTACTGCTCAGGCTTCCAATATGTACCATCAGCATTGAGTTTCCTCTCAAATGTGATACCCTCTTTCCTAGGGTTCCTGTTGAGGATCTACTTTTTAAGCACATCGCAAAGAGCCTGATGCCCTTTGAGGCTTTTGTACATGCTTGTCGTGTACAATTCCTTCAGCCCTGCATCGTCAGTGATACTAGCAATGTCCTCAGATGAGGAATTAGTGATAGCAGAGGCATGTGAAGAATTTGAAACATTAGCAGCATTTGAACATTCAGGTGAAGAATTAGCAGATTCATGTTCAATGCACTTCAAGCATGGAGGAACAAATTCTTCCTGAGAAGCGCTGATTTGTTGAGCAAGTAATGAATCGCGCTCCTTCTGAAGATCTTCATAAGTCACTCTTAGCTTTTCAAGATCTTGCTTTCTTTGAAGAAATTCATAAGAAAGCTTCTCATGATTGGATAAGAGAGTGTTATGATGACTTTGAAGTTTGTCAAGCTTGGACTGAAGTCTGAAGATTTTCAGTCAAAGTTTCAGTGCGATCCATTTCTTCACCCAACATATCATCACTTTTTTTAGCATGTTTTGAACCTTTTCTAAAGCCCTTTGTTGTTTTATAGCAATCTTAGCAAGTTTAGAATAGCTGGGCTTAAGGTTTTCATCAGATTCATTCTCACTTGATTCAGAGGAGGTATATTTGAGTACCTTGGCACCCTTTTCCATGAAGCAATAGGTGGGAGCGTAGTCATCATCGCCTTCATCAGCCTTGTTGGTGAGGTCATTTTCTTCAGTGTTGAAGATAGACTTGTTGATGAATGCAGTAGCGAGAGCTAGGCTCACCACTCCGGATTCGGACTCCTCAGATGTCTCCTCTTCCTCATTTTCTTCAGATTCAGCCTCAGAGTCCATTTCCTTGCCAACGAATGCCCTAGCCTTCTTGGAGCTACTCTTCTTGTGATATGAAGACTTTGAGGATTTTGATGATGAAGATTTTGTGGATTTCTTCTTTCTCTTCGCATCATTAGAACTGTAATTCTTGTATTTCTTCTTCTTTGATTCCTTTTCCCACTGAGGACAATCTTGAATGAAATGTCCAGGTTTCTTGCACTTGTGGCAGAGCCTCTTCTTGTAGTCACTGGGTGAGGAATCATTGCTCCTTGAGGATCTTCCAAGGCGACCACATCTTGAGAACTTTTGAAACTTCTTCACGAGTAGAGCCAGATCATGGCTCGGTTCTTCAGGATCACCAAGGCTGCTACCAGAGTCTTCATCTTCGGACTCGGATACTGCCTTGGCCTTAAGTGCACGTGTTTTGCCATAGCTTGAACCATAGAGATCTCTCTTTTCAGCAAGTTGGAACTCATGAGTATTTAGCCTCTCGAGAATATCAGCGCGATCAAGTGACTTGTAATCAGCACGTTCTTGTATCATCAATGCCAGAGTGTCAAATGAGGAATCAAGCGATCTCAGCAATTTCTTCACCACCTCATGGTCGGTGATGTCAGTAGCACCAAGTTCTTGAAGCTCATTTGAGATGTCAGTGAGGCGATCGAAGGTTTGTTGAACATTTTCATTGTCGAGTCTTTTGAAGGGGTTGAAGAGATTGCGAAAAACATCAACTCGAGAGTCACGCTGAGTTGAGACTCCTTCATTTACTTTGGACAACCTGTCCCAGATAAGCTTAGCTATCTCCAAAGCGCTCACTCTGCCATACTGTCCTTTGCTCAGATCGCCACATATGATATTCTTCGCTTGAGAGTCGAGTTGCTTGAATCTCTTCACATCAGCAGCATTCAGGGAAGGTGTGACTGAGGGAACACCATTTTCCACAACATACCAGAGATCGTTATCAATTGCTTCAAGATGCATTCGCATCTTATTCTTCCATTAGGGGTAGTCCGTCCCATCGAAGGTAGGACACCCAGCAGAAACCTTGATCATACCTGCGGTCGACATAACTAAAACTCCAGGCGGTTAAACCAAAATCACACAGAACAAGGGAGTACCTTGCTTTGATACCAATTGAAAGTGCGTTATATCGACTAGAGGAGGGTGAATAGGCGATTTTTATGAAATTCTTCACTGAGGAATTTGCCGGTGAGGAAATTCCTTAGCGAAGAACTACTAGCAGCGGAATAAGTACTCAAAAGTAAACATAACAGAATACAAGCATAGTCATCATGATGAAATGAAGACAGGCACAGAGTACAGGAAGCATAATCATAGGATAACACAGGATGAAGACAAACAGACTGAAGAAATTGAACTGAGGAAATTGAGAAAGTCTTCAGTCAAAGTCTTCAAACATAGATATGAACAAACACACAACACAGTTATGAGGAAATGGAAGAGTTGAGGGAATAGAACCAGTAAGCTTGGTGAAGACAATGATTTGGTAGACCAGTTCCAACTGCTGTCTCAGTTGTACGTCTGGTTGGAGCGGCTGGGTATTTAAACTCGAGGACACACAGTCCCGGACACCCAGTCAAGGACACTTAGTCCAAGACACCCAGTCCTCACCGTATTCTCCTTGAACTAAGGTCACACAGACCTCGTCCAATCACTCGTGGTAAGTCTTCAGGCGACTTCCAAACCTTCACAAACTCGGTCACTCGGCGATCCACAATTCCTCTTGGATGCTCTAGACCATGACGCCTAACCGTCTGGAAGAAGCATGGTCTTAAAAGGTAACAAGCGTCGGATCCACTTAGGATCAATCTCTTCAGTGATGCTCAATCACTTGGGGTTTGTAGGTGTTTGGGTTTTGGGTTTTTCCTCACTTGATGATTTTCGCTCAAAGTCCTCAGAGGATGGGTTGCTCTCAAATGACAAGTGTCAGTTTCTCTCGGAGCAGCCAACCAACTAGTGGTTGTAGGGGGCGGCTATTTATAGCCTAGGGAGCAGCCCGACATGATAAGACATAAATGCCCTTCAATGATATGACCGTTAGGTGGATAGATATTTTGGGACAGCTGGCGCATAGCACAGCAACGGTCGGAATTTTGAGTAGCAAAAACCTCAGGGCTATCATGTTCCTCACTGTGTAGGGAATCCGCACTGGCGAATTCCTAACTCCTCGGTCAGGACAAATTCCTCAGAGACCAGAAGAACTCCATCTCTGTCACTGAAGAAATTGAATGAACTATATGAGATTTCCAATGGCTTCACTCAAAGGTATTGGTAGGTGTAGGATTTTGAGTTGAGCATCACATGGAAATTTTTCCTTAGTATTTCCTCGACCCCCTTTAACAGTACGGTGTTTCCTATGACTCAAGAAAGAGAAAATGAAACTAAGAAAACAAAAGTCTTCACGCTTCATATTCCTCGAATGAATACCAAGTCTTCACGGTCACACCATTTTCTTCACTTTCAAAGTCTTCATGAAAGTCTTCAGAAATACCAAAATCTTCAGTCAAAGATATTCATTTTTAGGGGTCGACTTTTCCTGTAAATATCAAACTCCTCATAGACTTATAGACATGTGTACACTCACAAACGCATTAGTCCCTTAACCTATAAGTCTTCAATACACCAAAATCACTAAGGGGCACTAGATGCACTTACATAGTGTTATATTTAATCTTAATTAGTTGTTTTAATTTTTTTATGAATAATGATAATATAAATGGAGCAGAACCCAATGGACGTGGTTTAAGGAGTGAGCTGGGGCATGGAGTTGCAGGACATGTTAGCCCCTAGTTGTGTTTTTTAGAGAAAACTTCTGATCTATTCATCTTCAATCATGGCAGTACAATGAATATCAGAAATAATAAAAATTACATCCAGATTCGTAGACCACCTAGCGACGATTACAAGCACTAAAGCGAGCCGAAGGCGCGCCGTCGTCATCGCCCCTCCCTCGTTGGAGCTGGGCAAAACTTGTTGTAGTAGACAGTCGAAAAGTCGTCGTGCTAAGGCCTCATAGGACCAGCGCACCAGAACAACAACCGCCGCTGATGAAGTGTAGCGTAGATCGGAAGGATCCAACCTGAAAACAGATGAACATAGATGAACGACAATCAAATCCGATCAGATCCACCAAAGATAGATCCGTCGGAGACACACCTCCACACGCCCACCGATGATGCTAGATGCACCACCGGAAAAGCCCCTAGTTGTGTTATGTCACTAATGATAGGTGATTAGTGGAACTAATAGTTTAACTAGTGTTCAACGTATGAATAGTCCTTAGGTGTTGAAAAGAAAGAGGGTTGGAGACTCCCCCAAGTAAAAAAGAAAAGAAGTGTCCGCTTAATTTTTTGTGATTTCTCATTCCTTTTTTAGCATCAGTACAGACGCAAGCGCTCGTATACACGCGCATACACTCACCTGAGACTGAGCCGGCATATCATCTTGAGATTTACGAAGTCACCGTTGGCGTCTCGTTGTCGACGGGAACGTCTCCTCCCACTAAAAGCGCATCGCTGGAAATCCTGAAATAAATCCAGGAATAATGCGAGCACTAGGATTTGAACCCTGATGGGTTGGGGATACCATTGTCCACCTAACTATCTCAACCACATGTTGGTTCGCTGATTTCTCATTTATTTGAGTCATAGGAAAGGCGCAATTTAAGAGGGTTGAAATGAAGGCGAGGAAAGGTGGGATCATTTATACATATACACCCTATGATACACATATGACCTTGACAGGTTCAACTAAGAAAATATAACACTGAAGCCTAGCCATCACCGTCTCTCTCAAGGTTGGATTGGCCCTAAGGCTCTAGGAAGAGCTCCGAACCATATTTCTCTTTGTTGGGTCCAGATTTCTTCCCAAATAGTCCTGGACAACTGACTCCCGGATTGCCCTTGAAGTTTAGGCTGAGTATTCGACCCTAAGGGCATCTCCAGCCGTTCGGCCCCCCAGGGCGCCTAAATAGAGCGGCCTGGGGGCGTGCCGGCGCTAGTTCGGCCCCTGGGGGCGACCTAGCTCTCAGTCACGCCCCCAAGCGCCGGCCCCAGGATGCGGGAAATTTGAACTAGGTCGTTCCCGCTCACAAAAGACGCCACAAATCCGGCGATCGGACGTAGTCTAGCGTTACAAAAAACAGAGCGCCGCACGCCGCTAGTTCGCGTGCGCAATGAATCACTCGGCGGGGTCGGCTCCAGGCGTTGGCGGAGTCGGCGTGCGCGGGCTCGGCGGTGTCGGAGCTGCTTCGGTGCTGGGCTGTGTCGGCACGGCTTCCGTACTGCTGGGCGGCGATGTAGAGGCGTCATTCGGGCTTGGCATCCGTGCGCCGTGGGCGCGGGAGCTGGCGTCGTCGGTGTCGTCGGCGTTGCCGTCTGCATCTGGTTCAGGATGAGGCCGCGCTCCGCCATGTACCACGCCCTGAGCTGCTCGTCGTTGCTCTGGAGCATGTCCGCCCCACCCATCAGAAAAGCCATGTCGGTGTTCCTCTTCTTCGTGGCGACGTTCGTCCGGAGCAGGTCGACGTTGGTCCGGAGCAGGTCGAGCTTGATGGCGCTGTTCATCATCAGCGACGACCACCGCGTCTCGGTCTTCTCTTCACGTAGGACGGCCCGGGCCTGGGCGTCGGCGAGGCAATGCTCGATGGACTCCTGCACTCGCGCGGTTGCTGCGACGGCGTTTTTCGCCTTCTTTGCCAACTTGTGGCCGTCCGGCCGCCCCTCTGACGCGCCTGGAGTCGTCGCATCCGGCTTGTATGTCTCCTTAGCCTTGTCGAGGGTATGTCGGACTTCCGCCCACTTATCGCACTTGTCAATGCGCTTGTAGACGTGGAGGAACTTGAAGTCGGCGTCGAGGTTGTCGCGCCGATACATGGTGAACATGCGCAGCAATTGCGTGGAGGAACAAACAGTTGGCGGGCGGCGGGCGTAGACGACGAAGAGATGTGGGTGAACGGCGTGCGTACCTGATCCTCAACGCTGGCGCCGCTCTCCGAGCGAGCCGCGACCTCCTCGATGATTCCATGCCATTTGTTGCACGCCCCCTGGATACGCCCCCAATGGTTCTCCATCGCCTTGGAGCCGCGCTGCATGTAGACGCCTTTGAAGTAGGGGTCGACGAGCTTCCGCTCGTCGAACTCGGCCTTGATGCGGTCCCAGTACGTCTCGAAGCTCTGCTTCGTGCCGGTGGTCAGGTCGAGGCAGACGACTTTCCATGCTTCGGCGAGGCATTCCTCCTCCTTGGACGTCCACTTGATGCGCGCTTCGCCTGTCCTAGCCGCCCGCTTCTTCTTTTGGCGCCCCTTCATTGGATCAGGAGCTGGCTCCTCGTCCTCGTCCTCCTCCTCCTCCTCGGGTTCCTGCGCTTCGTGCGCGTCCTCGCCGTAGACGTAGCCGAGCTCGGCCTCCATGTCGTCGCTGAGATCCACTACCTCGTCCAGGCTGGCGAACCCGGGAGACGCGGCGGCCGCGGTCAATCCTGTCGCGATGATGTCGTCCATGTCGGCTCCTGTGTCGTCGGCGTCGCCGAGGTGCGAGAAGGGCAGCGGTCCACAGCGGAGATGGGGCGTCGGTGTGGACACGTAGGCGGGCGGCGAGTAGTTGTATGGAGGGTACTGCACACCGACGAAGGCGGGAGAGGGTGTGCACGTCACGGGGTGGCCATGGGGGAAGGTCACGTTTGGGTTGAACCCACCGTGCGCGTCGCCGTCGGCGTAGCCGAGCGACGACGATCCCCATGGAGATCCGACGCCTTGCTGTCCCCAGGGCACGTATTGGGCGTGGCTGACGACGGGTGGATTCATCATCCCCGCGTGGTCGACCGACGAGGAGGACGCCGCCGCGCGCGCCGCGTTGTCGCGGGCCTTCTTGGCGATGGCCCTGTTCCGCCGGTCGGCGGTGACTGCGTCGCATCGCTGAACTTCCACCCTCCACTCGGCGTTCGACATGCCCGGTGGCTTCAATGGCGGCGCCCTCGGCTTCCTCTGCTTCGGCTGGGCTACGGTGCCAGTCGTGGTTACCGCCGCGCGCGGCATGGCGTACTTCTTCGGCGGCATGGCGGCGTCTGGAAGGCGAGCGGGAGGGTGTTTGGCGGGAGAAAGGGAGGGAATGGCGGGAGGAAGGCGAGCGGGAAGGATGCGAGGGAAAAGCGTCAAGAAACGGCGGGAAAAGGCCCTCGGGACGCCGCCAGGGCGGACCCACGCGCCTTTTTCGCTTGTGCCAGCTCCCCAAGCGCCCCCCAGGGCGCCGGGTTCGGCCTGGGTCTGCAGGCACCAGTTTTGGTCCGAGCCGGCGGAAAACGGGCTTCCGGGGGCGCGACTGGGCCTTTTTTTGGCGCCGGAGCGGCAAAAACGCCTGGAAAGAGCCTGTTGGGGGCGCGGCTGAAGATGCTCTAAGAACTCTCTGTGTGGCCTGAAATTGATCACGGTTGAACATGGAAATCCTGACACCTGGACAAAACCTAGAGGCACCGGGCTGGTTGCATAGTCGAAGCAATAGTTGAATTTTCCCGTGAGTTATGAAATCCATCCTTTTGATGATAAGTCAAGTCACTCAAGGCTCGACGTTGTGAATATCATATAGTCGGACCCCTATAGGCTTGGGTGCGGGCCAAGGAACCCATGTGGACTAGAGAAGAGCTTACGATGTGACATGTAAGGAATCCCTATATGTCATGTAGGAAAAGGGTAAATGTGTTGTAATCTAACACCGGTCTACTCCCTTCGTCTTTGAAAGAGTGTACTTTCAACTTTATTGGAGAGTCAAACTATTTGAAAGTTTGACCGAGTTTGTGCAAAAATATATCAATGTTTGTGAAACCAAATAGGTATATGATGAAAATATCTATCCCTAATAATAAAGTATGGATTGACTTATTAGATTCACCATTATAATACGCTTTCTTTCTGTAAATTTACACTTTCAGCTTGAATTTAAAATATATTCGAGATAATACTAAATTTTGTGACTCGCCCTACCCTGCCCCGCCCCACCCCCCGCACGAGAACGCTTCCCTGCGCCGCCTCGCACCCATCCCTCCGCTCCGCGGTGCCCGCCCTCGGTTCGCGTCCGCCAAATCCAGATGAGATCGGCAGGATCCGCCTCATCTCGCGCAACGCCGAGCCGTTGTGCTTCACCTGGCGATGGCCTCCTTCTGGATCCGTTCGTCGTGGATGGCGAGCACGCACCAAGTTTTCATGCCTTTTCCAGCCCTGCTGATGACGAGTTGCTTCCCAACCGAAGAAACGGATCGAGGCCGTGGGATCCAGCCAGCGAGCGCCCTCCGGCTGCATCACCTTGCCACCTCCGCCACCAGCTGGCCCTCACTCCCCCGGCAAAATCCCCTCCCCAAGCAGGACCAAGCCCCGCCCACGCATGCCTCTACAACCCCAAAGCTAGAGAGTGAAATCAAGGGATTTATCGCTATGTGATAGGCAAAAAGGAGAGGAATAGCTGCAGGAAAGAGAAGGGATTTCTGTTCTAGTAGCAAAGTCAATCCTCACTAATTGGTAGAGAGCAAGCTGGAGATGGAGCATGGGAATTGGGGAAAAACATATCCGTGTGTTGGTCCTTTGCAGGGAGATCAAAGGATGTGCTCGGTCTCTGTTAGTCCTCTCAGATAAAGCTAACACATCGTGGTAGTCTTTCTTAAATTTCGATAGGTTTACGACAGTACCATTCAATCAAAAATATGTTTATGACATTAATTCAAGGTAACGATCTAAAATTCATATGTTTAGCTCCTTCCCTGGTGCCACGCTTTGGTGGTTTTCGCTGCTCGACACCCCCCATCCAAACTCTTTGTCTGCATCCTTTCGCCAGAGACACACCAGCTACTTGCAGGTACAAAATATAGCAGCACTCTCACATTTGTTTATCAGAGTCGTATTTGGGGGGGTGATCTTGACTTCGCCACAGATTATTCTATCAGGTCTGCATCCCGGCGACATCTTCGTTCACCATCTTGACAGCACCACTAAGCAGGTGGTAACCTCTCACCGGATTGCTACAGGGTCCTATCATATATGTATGCTCCTAACTTTGGATAAAAGAAGTCTAATTGAGGTCAAGAAAGGAGTGAAATAAGCATCTTGTCGTGGAATTGTCACGACAGATGTCCTAGTGTAAGGACTTAGTCGTGAGGGGTTGGTCGGGACGAGAGACATGAGGCGGATCATCACACAAGACGAGGATTTAGACAGCTTCGGGCCCCGAGAAACATCATCCGGAATAGCCCTACATGTTGTTTGTGACTAGGTCTCATTATGCTCATGAGGGAGTCGCCGCATAAGTCGGCTCCCCTTTGTGTCTAGCCCTAGATATTGTTTCTTGTTGCTTGTCCCTCTTTGGGGAGCCCTGCCCCTCCTTATATAAGTTGAAGGGGCAGGTTACATGTGGAGTTATATTAGGATTAGGACTAGTCTATTACAAGTGGAATCCTAGACTGCCCCTTAAGGAAAAACTCCTTATGCCTTTCCTCATAAACCGGCCCACCATAACATGAGTCGGCCTTTTGGGCCTTGGGCCTAGTCTTCTATCTGACCCGCCGTTAGGGTCATCCGTGAGTCGCCACTCCGGCGGGTTACCAATGAAAACGCCAAGCCCGGCCGGGTCATACCGCGGGGTATATCCCCGACACATCTGGACCTCAATTTTTTTGTGCAAACGAGAGGCCTACAGAGACACCATCATGGTGTTGTGTATTTACAAACATAAGAGTTCAAACAAAACTTACTCTGCTTTGGTGCCCTGTTCTTTTATATGTGATGCTATCAGGAGGACATCATGTTGGCATGAAAGTTGCTGCTCCTATTTTGACAACTAGGAAATGCAATTCTATTTGAGAAAGTAAATATAGTGTTTTTTTAGGCTACATCTACATAGCAAACATGTCTGTGACAACAGTTTGATTTGGAAGTTAGAAGCAATGGAATTGTAAAACCAAAGCAACATCGGTTAGGATTCCTAGGAGCAACGCTAGCTTTTTCCTACATAAAAGTATGATCTGAACTAAGGAATCAGTTTAGTTTGTGGGTTGGAAGTATCACACATAAGCTTGGTCCATGTGAATTGGCACACTGTTTGGAACAAAATTAAACTTAGCAATACAGTTTGGTAGTTAAAATACTCCATATAACAGAGGTACAGTTTAGTTTGATATAAGCGCAACTCATGTTCTTGCTTTTCTCGATAGCAGTAAAGCAGATAAAGTTGGGCTTTTTCTGTGTTGTTAAGACCCAGGTTGTGACTAGGGTATAAAAATCAAGAATTTCTTCCGTTGGTTTACTGAAAGCCTCCCGCTGCTCCTCCGTACAACACTCAATGTGCATGCTTTGCTTCAGTATACATGCAAATTGAATTGTTATATTGCACTATTTGTCCAATGTGCTACAAGATCTGGTGAATATAATTGGAGCATGGACAGTATGAACAAGGTAACATGTGCCCTGCCATACACCGATCTGTGAAGGATTTCTATGTATATGCATCTCCATTTTAGATCTGGCGGGGGCTTAGAAGCCGCGACTCACATATTCAACTTAAACTAGGCTTCTTTACAATACATGTGGCATGTAACTCACAAGATATTTTGTGTTTTGTGCCTGCAGATAGAATATGAGGGCAGGGAAAGTTATGCCATTTACAATCTACGGTTATTTATTCTGATTTTGCAACAACCACCTTTTTTTCAGGAGAGAACAAGTTAATATATGAGTAGTAGTATTAGTTAGTACTTAGAGAAGTAACTAAAAAATGTGATGGAATTTAGAATTGAGTTATAGGAGATTTTTAATTTTACCCTCGTTTGTTAAGATAATAGCTTGCCTGACATATACTCCTTTAGGAAAACACCGTCATATATTTTGTCATTGAAACAAAGCAGATAACTCGCTTTAGTCTAATAATTAATCAAGATCCAAATTTGATCACGGTAGATTGTAGCTTAATTAAGAAGATGTCTGAGAAGTCATGTCAGGTTCTTTAGAAAAATTAAAGTTCAAACCCTAATTCAATGATTTGTGCATGCTAACAGAGGTGCATACAAGCATGCTAATAGAGATTCATGCAGACATGCTAACATAGGAACATGTTTTATGATGAACACCAATCAATTTATAGGTGCATATTATCGGTGGAAAAAATTCCTTTATTGGAACACTATGAGTTATTTCTTTGATACAATGCTCAAGGTTGGGTCTATATTTGTCAAATTGATGGTTATTGCATCCAGGTTGGGGAACAGTATATTTTATCATATTTCTTCAATCCTTTCAATGCTATATTCTGCCTTACTTCTAATAATGTTCATCTTTTTGTGTTACTCATATATTAGTTGTATTTCTCAAGCTTTACATATCCAGTAGTTCTTTCAACTTTGTAAGGGACTAGCATTGAAGTTTCTTCGGGTTTGTTCATATGTTCTCTTTAGGTCCACTTGTGAGCTCATGTTTCGGGATTACGTTCCTAAATCATGCCTTTTTGACCATTATGCAAAAAAAGACGATTTTGGTTGGCACAATTTAGATGACGCCATGCCGCGGCATCAGGTGGTTGTTATGATAGATGGAGGTTGTAACAGGAAGACACGGTCTCCTCATTGCTGAGTGGCATCGTTTGGATGTTGCATTCCCCTAGGTTGAATTGTTGGGTAGAGCGGTAGGAGGGAGGGGTCACACGCTCATCGAGGCTGCCACACCCTTTGGGGGTGTTACAACAGGAGCCCGTTGCAACGCACGGGCATATGTACTAGTATTATATCATGAATCGAATGCTACTAATTTGACGACATAAATATTGGTGTATTATTGTATAAATACAGTCAAACATAAAAAAGTTTGATTTTCCAAAAAAGTTGGAAGTACACTTTTTGAAGGACGGAGGGAGTAGACTCCCCATGTATGTCTTATTTATCGACTAGGGATCACCATACCATTGCCATATAAGGGGGCCGGTGACGTAATAGAAGGGGTCCGCTTTTTATGCCATGAGTAGCCTATAGACCACACAGAAATTTTTGCAGATCACGTCGAGTTTTTCTAATTAACTCATCGAGCTAATGGAAAGCTCTCATCCTTTTATTGAGAAAAATTATTCCCTGATAATAGCATTAACTTTTTCATAGGTGTATACTTAGATAAGTACACATTAGCAGGTTTTTCAAGACTACTATAATGCTTCTAGGTGACAAGTTATTGAACTATACTTTAGCATTAGCACTGATACCCACAAATGTAGGAGCACTGGCGGAGCTTAGTGCAAGCAAAACTGGGCTGTGGCCCGCCCAGTTTGGCTGCAAACCAATGGGTCTTTTGGCAGAAATGGGCTATGGAGGAAAAAAACGTTGGGCTTTCTTCAAGCTGGCCCGCCCAGTCATTTTGATGTAGCTCAGTAGGAGGTCAATTGTACATATTTTCTATAAGTAGAGTCATTGATCCCAATGAGAAGTAAAAATAATTGATTCGTAGAAGTTAACTAGAAATTATTGCAAAAGATTAAAGTGTGGTGGTTGTGTGTTTGGACGGATTGAACAGTTACAAGTACTAAAAGAACAATGAAAGTAAAAGAACACAACAAGTGGTCCAATGCTTAATTCTGCTAAGGGCGACCTGTCTCTTATGTGGATTAAATCGTTTTCTCACAGATGGCATGAATATGAGCAAGTTGTTAAGGTCATAATACTTTTGTGTTGAGTCTTATTGCTTGAGTGTTGTCATGTGGACAGAGCCTAAGCTTATGTACCCCCTCAGTTGTTGAATACAAGGCCACTTCATTTTTCTTGTCAAATTTTGACTTATAATTTTGGTGAACAAATGTGGGTTATACTATGTCAAAAAAATGTCACTGGAAAGTTCTTTGAAATGTGCATATAACTCACATTTTGTTGGTAAAATTAATGATCAAAGTTAGATGAAAAAAAATTGAGGTGACCTTGTATATAAAAATGAAGGGAGTATTACAAAACCATTGACTCATATATACTTATGATTATACGGGACAAACCGCATGTTTGTCAATATGGTGCGCTCTGCAAGAGTAGAATAACAAGGAATGATGCCATTCAAAGCCCTCCAGGTGAATACATGAGCCTTAGCATGTAAACCTTCATGGTGAAATACCTTGAATGCAAGATACACAAAAACAAAATAATTAACTTTTAGAATAAACAATACATGTGCTAAAAAGCCACATACTTGTTTTTTAAATTGTAGCCTTCATTTTAACGTATTTCAACATGAAAACTTATACACATGTACATTAATGTATTTCAAAACTGAAAAGTTTGTTTGGAATTTTCAAATTTGACCTCCATGGAGCTCGGCTTCCATTTGCTATTTTGCTGACCAGGGTGGAGTCATAATTTCCTTTCATGCGAAGGTGGAATCCACTGATCTGACCAAATATTAAGGACGCAAATATCCAGCGAACGTCAGACTTTTATGCATGGCAAACCAGGTGTTTTCATGGCACCCAAGGATTAAAAGTTTAGTTGACAAACATGACAAATTTGCGTCAGTTCATTTTTTTGCCATGAAGTTGTCGTGCTTGCAAACTAAATCTGCGATCCCCGTGCCAATATAAATTGCTAGAAAAACATTCGATTTCCCATGCCTGACAATCCAACTTCAGATTTTTAACATTTCTGAATACTAAATGGTTGCACCATTGCTAGGCCTCCAAACAATGCCATGTAGTGTAATATGTTTTCATTACTTATTTTCTACAACCAAAGACATTTTTTTTGAGAACACCTTCCAATTTATTCATCTTCAATCATTACAGTACAATCAACACTAGAAATAATAAAAAATTACATCTTGATCCGTAGACCAGCGAGTAACAACTACAAGCACTGAGGCGACCCGAAGGCGCCCCACTATCATGGCCCCTCCTTCGTCAGAGTTGGTCAAAACTTGTTGCAGTAGATAGTCGGGAAGTCGTCGTGTTAAGATCTAGACGCGTAAATCGGAAGGATCCAACTTGAAGACACATGAACGTAGACGAACAAAGACCGAATATGAGCAAATCCACCAAAGGAAAACCACCGGCTGAATCCTGCGAGATTCGTCGAACACACACCTCCACATACTCTCCGACGATACTAGAAGCACTGTCGAGACAAAGGCTAGATAAGAAAAATCTTATTCCATTTTTAGAGACTCGCCGCCGTCTCGAAGGAGTAGACTCTTGTTTGTTGGCTGGGCTCTACCATAGGACGAGCCAAGCCCGTGCAAGTGAAGACGTAGCTGAAGGCTTTTTGCTGAGTAGGTAGTTTGTGTGATATAGCAACATATCAGTCCGTATTTGTGGTTGAGAATAACGCTCTTACCCATGTGCGTGTACATATGACTTTTTTTGAGAAATTTTCGATTTATTCATCTTCAGTCATAACAGTATAAAAAACACTAGAGGTAATAAAAATTTATAACTAGGTTTATGGACAATCTAGTGATGACTATAAGCATTGGAGCGAGCCGAAGGCGTGCACCGCCATCGCCCCTCCTTTACTGGAGCCGAACAAACTTTATTAGAGTAGACAGTCGAAATGTCGTCATGCTAAGACCCCATAAAACCAACGCACCAAAGCAGCAATCATGACAAATGCAAAAAAATCGTAGATCAGAAAGATTAAACCATATGTGACTTACTAGCAAAGTTGTCAGTCCTCTGGATTCTCCTTTTCTTTTCTTTGCCCAATATAATGAATTTATTATAGTGCTAAACAAAAAATAGAAAATCATTTATTTTTTTAGACCACCCATATACATATGACACGACAGGATAAAATCCCCATACGACACGGCACGCTGGCCGCTTTTGTCAACAACCATTCAACAAGGCCATTTTCGGTAGTCACTCGCTCAATCAAAGCACAACACACGATCACTTCGACACACTCAGACCAGGAGCTAGGTATGGCATGGATGGTGACTCACTGACAGTAACTTGGCAATCCATCAACGAGTGTCCGTGCTGCGCGACGACGAGAGCCACGCGACGGCATCGGCGAAGCACCTCCGGAACGTCGCCATGCCTGCCGGCGGCAGCGACATGCCCACCTCCATGCCTCCTCCGCGACTCTCCGCCACCGCCATGGCACCGGTCCTCGCCACGGACACGATCTCCACCTTCGCCGGGGGGCCGAACCCGAAGTCGACGTCGTACACACGGAGCCTTGGCGACCCGGCCACGGACAGCACGCCGCGCGCCCCCGCCTCCTTGACGCGCTCCACCATCGTCTCCCACTCTGGAGACGCCACCGCCTTCTCGATGCCCGCCGCTATCGCCGCGCACGCCGTGAAGAGCCCATCGGCGCCGGCCGAGGCGAGCTCCCCCTTGGCCGCTGCGCCGATGGCCGGGCCGATGCAGTTGCCCAGGTACGTTGCCGGCACAGGCGGCTTCATCAACTGCCGGTAGTCCACGGCGACGATGAAGTATGTTGGTGATTCGGGATCCGCAGCGCCGTCACCGGTCTCTGCTTTGGCTCGGCGGTAGCACGACCAGACGAAGCCTAAGGCGGCGACGAGCGTCGAGCACCTTGGCGGCGTCTGGCCACGCCGCGCGGCCTCGCTGGCCACGGCGTCCTTGACGCCCTGCAGGTGCTCCCTGGACAGAGTGAACGTGGCGAGGAGCTGGTCCGGCGACATCTTGACGAACTCGATCTCGTCGGCGCTCATCAGGTTGTTCGTGTAGTGTTCGTAGAGGCCTGCCGGTTCAGTGATGAGCGTCCGGTCGATGACAGGAGCCAGCGGGAGCGGCCTGTCCGGTCCGGCGCAGGCGGCCGCCCAGGTGTGGAGGAAGCTGGTGGAGCCCGCGCCGTCGCAGGCGGCGTGATGCACGGTCACACCGAGCGCGAGGTCACCCCGCGGCAGCAGCACGGTGGCCTGCACGGAGAGAAGCGCAGCGCCTCCGTCGGCGTCGGCGTGCCGTAGGCGCGGAACGAGCTGGACGAGCTCAGCGACCTGCCTGGGGTGATGGTCGGATGCGAGGTCGCTGAGGTCGGCGTCGTACTCGGCGACTGTGAAGGTGACGCCGTCCCCGGGCTCGTAGAAGATGTCGGGGCGGCCGTTGGCGGTGGTGGCGCGGAGGCGGCCGGCAAGCGGGAAGAAGGCGCGGAGGGCCGTGGAGAGCGAGGCCTTGAGGCTGGAGACGACGAGGTCGGCATGGGCGGCGCCGATGTGGTAGAAGAAGATGCGCTCGACGGGCGGGGAATGGATCCACTGCAGGTCCAGGAAGGTGAGCGGGAGGGAGGACGGCGGCAGCGGCGGGCCGGACGGTGTGACGACGGCGGTGTCGACGACGCGGAGGCGGGAGGAGGACGAGTCACGTGCCATTGCTGGGGAATCGATGGAGGAGCCGACTCTCTTGGAAGAAGATGGATAGTTGGAAGGAAATGGGAATGGAAATCCAATCGTTCAGCTTTGCGTTTCTGGAGAAGAACAACGGGATGGATGTGTGACATGACATGTGCGGGTTCCGTCCCTTCCCGTCCTAGGTTTACTACTGTACGTATCAATACCAGCCACCCGTTGCAACCTCACATCTCTCATTTTTCCCAGTTAATTCTCTCATTAAAGGCTTTGTTCGGTTGTTGGGGTTCCCTTCCCCACGGCCACGGAGGAACCAACCCAGGGATCTGGCGCCTGCTCCCTCTCTATGCTTTCATCCATGTTTTCACTTCATTCTACAGCTGTTTTCTTTTTTACCTTTTCATTTTTAATTTAATCATCTTTTCTCTAATTTTGAGAAGATGGGGCCGGATCTTATTTTATTTCAATTAAACTAAGCTACGTATGCGGAAGCACGAAGGGACGCACGCGCGGGGAGCAGGCAAGTTTGGGTGAATCCCCTCATGTCACCCCGCAAACCTCTTTTTACCGGTGGAGAGGTACCGGTCGAGCATCCACCGTTGGTGTAGTTTAAGATTCGTGTTGTTTGGTGGCTCACATCATTGTATCTATGCGTATTTCAACTTTTCATGTCCGTATCCACCATTAGGATCATTGTATCTATGCGTATTTCAACTTTTCATGTCCGTATCCACCATTAGGTCAAATCATGCGTAGGCCCCACCCATGCATGCATGCAAAAGACATCCACTCTGTGCTGCAAATGCATGAGAGCGACCCATTTGTCTAATCTCCCATCCTGTAAATTTCATGGCTTTTATTTTCTCTTTGACATTTCCAATCGTTTATATCTTTTAAACAGTGATTTCGTTTTTGAAATATTTTACATATTTGAACTCGTGACACTAATATCTTTAGAACAAGATCAATATTGGACAGATTTCAAACACATTTAAATTTTACGTCTAATTTCCCGCATATACCGGGCGAAATCTGTTATTGGCAATGAGTGAAAATATGTGAAACGTGTTCTTTCAAACATGTGAATTTGATTGTTTCAATGCGTGAAATTGAACATTTCAAATATATGAAATGGTTTTTTTTAACTTATGAAACATATTTCAAACTTATTTGAATTTCAGGGAAATCATTTTTTGGAACATAGTGAAATTGGATATTTTTTGTGTTATTATAACGTAACTTTTCATTGAAATTAGTGAAATATGTTTTTGAAATGAGTGAAATCATTTGAAATAAGTAAATTTGGTTGTTTCGAATGAGTGAAATATGGTTAAAATTTGAGTGATATATGTTTTTTCAAATGAGTGAAATTCGTTTTCTAAAATAAGTGGAACTGAGTGTGAAAATACATTATTGCGGTGTGCGAAAAGATGCCAAATTGTTGTTTACAAAATGTGAAACTTACATTTGTCGACATGTGAAAGTTATTTCATTGAACTTATTAAATTTTTAGGGAAATCATTTTCTGGAACTGAGTGAAATTGTATTTTGAATGTAACGGAAATGTGAAATCAGTTTTTTCAAAAATGAGTGAAATATATTATTTCAATTGAGTGAGTGTAATGTGTTTTGAAAAATGTGTGAAACCTATCTTTTGTAAATAATATAAGTGAAATCGTTTATTGAAATGAGTGAAATATATATTTTCAAATTGAGTGAAATCAGTTCTCTTGTTCAACATATGTGAAATAGTTTTTTTAGTTGAGTGAAATATGTTATTTGGAATCTGTGAAATAAAATTAGTCGAAATGTATCCAATTTTGATCTTAGTTTAAAGGTCTTGCCTCGAGCAATTCAGATATATAAAAATATCAGCAATTAAATTTATTGTTTAAAATATAGCAATCTCCAAAATTTTGGCTATCAAATTTAATACTAGTCTTTCCTTGGGAGAGAGACTTGTGAATGTTCAATCGTCGTACTACTACCCACATGTAGATTCCTGACAAAAGCTGCATGGCATGCATTGATACGTCTTCAACGTATCTATAATTTTTTATTGCTCCATGCTATTATATTATCTATTTTGGATGTTAATGGGCTTTATTTTACACTTTTATATCATTTTTTGGACTAACCTACTAACCGGAGGCCCAACCCAAATTGTTGTTTTTTTCCTATTTTAGGGTTTCGCAAAAAAGGAATATCAAACGGAGTCCAAACAGAATGAAACCTTCGGGAACGTGATTTTCTCAACAAACGTGATCCAGGAGACTTGGAGTGGGCGTCAAGAAACGATCGAGGAGGGCACGAGGCAGGGGGCCTACCCCTCTGGGCACGCCCTCCACCCTCGTGGGCCCCTTGTTGCTCCATCGGCGTACTTCTTCCTCCTATATATATCCACGTACCCCCAAACATCCAGGAGCACCACGAAAATATAATTCCACCGCCGCAACCTTCTGTACCCAAGAGATCCTATCTTGGGGCCTTTTCCGGAGCTCCGCCGAAGGGGGCATCGATCACGGAGGGCCTCTGCATCAACTCCATGGCCTCTCCGGTGATGTGTGAGTAGTTTACTTCAGACCTACGGGTCCATAGTTATTAGCTAGATGGCTTCTTCTCTCTCTTTGGATCTCAGTACAAAGTTCTCCTCGATCTTCTTGGAGATCTATCCGATGTAATATTCTTTTGCGGTGTGTTTGTCGAGATCCGATGAATTGTGGATTTATGATCAAGTTTATCTATGAACAATATTTGAATCTCCTCTGAATTCTTTTATGTATGATTGGTTTATCTTTGCAAGTCTCTTCTAATTATCAGTTTGGTTTGGCCTACTAGATTGATCTTTCTTGCAATGGGAGACGTGCTTAGCTTTGGGTTCAATCTTGCGGTGCTCGATCCCAGTGACAGAAAGAGAAACGACACGTATTGTATTGTTGCCATCGAGGATAAAAAGATGAGGTTTATATCATATTGCATGAGTTTATTTCTCTACATCATGTCATCTTACTTAAAGCATTACTCTGTTCTTATGAACATAATACTCTAGATGCATGCTGGATAGCGGTTGATGTGTGGAGTTATAGTAGTAGATGCAGAATCGTTTCGGTCTACTTGTCGCGGACGTGATGCCTATATACATGATTATACCTAAATATTCTCATAATTATTCGCTTTTCTATCAATTGCTCGACAGTAATTCGTTTACCCACAGTAATACTTATGCTCTTGAGAGAAGCCACTAGTGAAACCTATGGCCCCCGGGTCTATCTTCCATCATATTAATCTTCCAACACTTAGTTATTTCTATTGCCGTTTATTTTACTTTGCATCTTTATTTCTCTTTATCATAAAAACATCAAAAATATTATCTTATCATATCTATCAGATCTCACTCTCGTAAGTGACCGTGAAGGGATTGACAACCCCTTTATCGCGTTGGTTGCAAGGTTCTTTTTGTTTGTGTATGTGCGTGGGACTCGAGCGTGATCTCCTACTGGATTGATACCTTGGTTCTCAAAAACTGAGGGAAATACTTACGCTACTTTACTGCATCACCTTTTTCTCTTCAAGAGAAAGCCAACGCAGTGCTCAAGAGGTAGCATGCATAAGGGTCCACAGCAGGTTTGTATTCTCACGTATTGAAGTGTGAAAAAGATTGGCTTACTTATACATGCGGCTTCCTTTGGTTTGTAGGATTTTTGTAGGAATTCTATAGGATAGGATTTGCAAAGGAAAAATTCCTTTGAAGCCCTTTGATTTGTAGGAATGGATTCCTATTCCTATGTAGGATAGCAATCAATCCTTCACATTTTGGAGGAAAAAAACATTAGCCTAGACTCAATGGAAAAAATCCTATCCTATGAACCAAATGGCATCTCATTCTCTATAGGAATTGACATGCATGTCATCTCACTTCCTATGATTTTCCTATTCCTATAAAATCCCTATCCTATGAACCAAAGAAGGCCGAACAGTGGCCATGAATGTCAAAGCAATCACGTGTGATGTATTCTTTGCCGGTAGCTCCTCGCTCCGGTAAAAAAACATAGTCGCATGTCACCCACCCCCGCCAACACCCTTCTCATAAACCTCTTCATCTTAAATTCTGTTTGGTCGGAGCATCCACAGCTGCATATGACAAATATGACTCCTCAAACGTCCGCGGGACCCGTCAGGGCGCATTCGCGGACAGTGATCAGACACTCCTCAAATTATCACAACCACATCTGAACGCCTCATTCTAGATTCTTAAATCCATACAAAGCATGCAAAGGAAAAAACATACGTTCTACGTAGATCACCTAGCTACTCCTTGTCAGAGATGTCGACTATCTCCGTGTCCGGCTCCTGATACATGGGCGGCAGCTGTAGTTCTGGCTCCTTCGGCTGCTACGCTCTGGCCTCCTCCTCTATCTCCGCGTCGAGTTTGGCCAAGAGCGCATCCGTCGCCGCCCTCTCCTACCGGAGAACTCCTGGTTGACCTCCACATAAGCCTCATTATGGATGGACTTCGGGATGGTCTGCTGCTCCACCATCTCCGCAGCTTGGGCGACAGTGAACTCCGCATCCGCCTCCTCCATGCTAAACCTCGGAGTATGCTACTTCGCCCCGTCCTCCTCCGGATCCGTCACCTCCATCGGCTCCGGCAACTGCTCTCCCTCCTCCTCCTCCTCCGGCTCCGGCAAGTCAAGAGGCAGCCCGACGGCGATGCAAAAACATAGGCTGAATTTAGGGTTCATCAATCAGACCAGATTCGACTTATCAAGGAAAGAGTCGTGGCTGAATTATTTACCTACACACTTGCTAGCAGCTACCACAACGACGCCAAATGAGTCATGGCTCTTGCAATCGCTCATGGCTTCATCCGACGTTACGTCAAAGATGACCACGCGATGTCAATTTAGAGCACAACGCCTCAGTGACTATGCTATCGGCGTCCAAAAGTGGTTTCTAGCCAAACATTTGCCAGGCTGGACGGAACGCGTGCCTGTTCACTACTGGTGATGCTGGCCATGAATTCCTCCACAAACATGACCACTATGGATGAGCTCTTCATCCTGCATAGATGCTGCATCAAAGATTGCTAGCCGTACATCATAAGTATAGTTGCAATGAATAATTTAGACAGAAGCACAAGTAAACATGGTATAAATAAGCATGTCATGGACTTATCACATAAAAGAATGAACCATTGATCTGCAGTGAGTGAGATGAAAGAAAGTAAGCTGGAAGTTGAAAGTATGATCTGATTACACTAGTGCAGAACCGGGCAATAGCACCGGTTCGTAAGGCCCTTTAGTGCCGGTTTAGGAACCGGCACTAAAGGCCCCCCCCCTTTAGGATCGGTTCAGCACGAACCGGTGCTAAAGGGGATCCACGTGGCACGAGCCAGCTCCGGGGGCCGGGAGCCCTTTAGTACCGGTTGGTAACACCAACCGGTACTAAATGGTTGTGGGTTTTTGTTTTATTTTGTATTTTTCAATTAAATTTGTGTTATCAATTTAATTTAGGATTGTTTTACGTTATAATGAGTTGTAGTCGTCATCATCATCATCATCGCATATTAATAAATAAATAAACTCTAGCTAGCTAAAAATCATCATAGTCGTCTAATTACCACTATTTAATCATCATAGTCATTACGGCTAGCTATCTAATCATCATCAACGCTGGCTAGCTTAAAGAGGAAACATTCACTTTGTAACAGAAGCAAAGATATCATGAAGTTCAACATAATCATCACCAACATCGAAGTTCAGGACACGGACATGAGACAAGTACTAATTAAGAGCATGAACTAGTAGGTACTGATCCTGCTGCTCCCTCTCAGGTAGAATAACATAGAACATGTATAGCTGTCCTGATTCATCATACTGGAGCATGCAGATGAATCTGTCTCCTAATCTTGGGTTGCGCTTCTCCTTGCTGCCCCCTAGTACTTCTCTGCGATCGTTAACAATTTTGCTCCAATCTTTCACTATTAAGCATTCTTCACTTTCAGAAATCCTGAATGCACTCATGTGCAATATAGGAAATCTTGGTCGTAAGCTAACCATTGACATGCAACCTTTTGTCTCGATCCACTGAGGCACAACTATCATCGGAAGTCCCTGTTGAAGAACATCGTATAGTAATTAATATACTAAGCAATGAAAGTTTAGCTTCAAAAATAATGTATGCAAAAGATGCACTAATTAAGGACAAATATTTAAAATCTTACCATCGACATTAATGTAACATTTATATAAACTAAAAATATATAAAAAATTAAATAAACAGAAAAACTCATTAACAAATAATATTTTAATTAGATCATCAAATCTCAGATACCTAAATTTTCTTACTAAAAATAAACTAGTTATATTAATTATTCAACTAGTTCAAATCTCATATACCTAAATAAACTAGTTCGACAATTTTCTTACTAAAAATAAACTAGTTATATTAATTATTCAACTAGTTCAAATCTCATATACCTAATTAATATCTAGCTATATTCATCTCTAACAATTGACATTAATATATATTTAACTTTTCTATCTAATTCATCTAACATTCGACATTAATCTAATATTCGATCATCTAATTAACTTTTCTAAAAAACAGAAAACAGAAAATGTGTGTGTGTGTGTGTGTATGTAAAAAAATGTGTGTGTGTGTATGTGTGTGTATGTATGTGTGTGTATACTGCAGTGCCGCCCCGTACGCCGCCGCCCCGTACGTACGAGC
Organism: Triticum urartu; assembly: GCF_056163025.1. NCBI lineage: Eukaryota > Viridiplantae > Streptophyta > Magnoliopsida > Poales > Poaceae > Triticum > Triticum urartu. Next base: position 669,522,629 of record NC_141874.1, on the reverse strand, counting down.
GGGGACGCCGGCATACGGGGCGGGGGGGGGGGGGGGGAGGGGGGCGTACGTACGGGCCGGTGCGCGCGGCGCGGGTGCGAGAGAGACGTACGGCCGCGGCGATGATGACGGATGGCAGCGGCGTTCGGGGCGGCAGCGCGAGACGATGACGATGACGGGCGGCGGCGGGGACAGCGACGATGACGACGGACGACGGGCGACGGGCGGCGACGACGGGATCGAGCGGCGCGCGCGGCGATGTCTCGCGAGAGGTTGGAGATGAAGTGGGGAGATGAAACTGAAATTTTCGTAAGTGCTATATATATAGGATGGGCCTTTAGTACCGGTTCGTGGCTCCAACCGATACTAAAGGCCTATTTTCGCCAGGCCAAGCGGCGGGAAATCCAACCGGTACTAAAGGGGGGGCCTTTAGTACCGGTTGGAGCCACCAACCGGTACTAAAGGCCTTGCGCTGCCACCCCAAAGTTTAGTCCCACCTCGCCCGGCGAAGGGCAGCCGCACTGGTTTATAAACCCAGCCACGGCTACCTCTTCTATTTATATAGTTTTTTCTTTTCTGTATTATTTATTTTCTTCTATTTATTTTTGAGTAATTTTTTTGTATAGTTTTTTATTTTCTGCATTATTTATTTTCTTCTATTTATTTTCTTCTATTTATTTTCTTCTGGAAATTGAATGTTGCATACTGAACAATTAGGTAAATGACCGAAAAACAACAAATGATGTCAGAACATGTTGGAAATTGATGACATCGCTTTAAATGCTGGATACTGAACACAAAATAAGTCCGGAGTTCAAATAAGTTTAAAAAACATTGAAGTGACCATGTAACAGATGAAGTGCGTCCAGTTTTTGCCGTGACCCTCTCTACTCTTTCGCGCATGCTATGCGGGTGATATGATGATACCATGCCAAGTTTCAACATTTTCAGGATTCATTTTGTAGTGATTTTCAATTTCACGGTCATTTAGCTCTCTAAACAATTAGGTAAATGACCGAAAAACAACAAATGATGTCAGAACATATTGGAAATTGATGACGTCGCTTTAAATACTGCATACTGAACACAAAAGAAGTCCGGCGTCCAGTTTTTGCCGTGACCCTCTCTACTCTTTCGCGCATGCTATGCGGGTGATATGATGATACCATGCTTCAAGGCATTCGGAATAGTGTAGACTGCACTGCACATAACTCAGTGCAATCTATGCTATTCCGCAAGGCTTGAAGCTAATCAACATGTAGGTGAGCATTGCAACTCTTCGTCATTGTCTGTGCACTCACGGCTTATAAACCGCTCATACTGCCTCTCTCTTGGCGAAGATCACAAGATAGTTTGGTTAAATTGCATTACTTGTAAGTCCAGTTAACATGGATGCTTATGATGCAAGAGCAACAACAAAAGTAAACATTTGGCACAAATAGGTAGTTGTGTAACTAAAATAGGTAGGAGGAGAGATAGCTCTTATGTCACAAAAAAAGAAGTTGTATCAAACCTTTTATGTCGGATCTAGAACAAACCAATCGGTATCGCCATAATACAGCCCAACCGTGGCTCGTGATGCATATATATGCATATCAAATGCAGGGTTGAACGTATGATGGCGAATCCGAATGATTTGTATTCAGTCGATGAACTGGTAGATGTATGCAGTCGATGAACTGGTAGATGTATGTAGTCGATAAACTGAAAGACTTATGCAGGGAAGGCGAGAGGTGGGCTATATATAGGGTCGCCTGGCTCACAAAGTGATTGTGATAGTTTCGATCCAACGACTCACATGAGCTAGGAAGAAACACACCCTTGATCCAACGACTCGCAAGAGCTAGAAAGAAACACACGATCCGTGTGATTCTTCCTGATTGGTGGGATGCACATTAGTACCCACTCTGGGCTTCGGTGAAAGTTGTAGAGGGGCTAGGGTTTCGCCATAGAGGGGCTCCGGAGCATCGGGATGGCACGAAAAGCTAGGAGTTGGCATACCATGTGTTTAAAAGTGCTCTTAGGGTGGTACATGCCAAATATTCACTCACTCCTTGTGTAGGGTCTTCACCGGCATCGATTCCTCACTCCGAGTCTAAGTACTTATAGGCTGAAAGTACCATAACCGACGAACATGAGGGAATCTTGTGTAGAGGTGGTTCATGCCATTGTTTTGGGACTTCCTAGGGACCACCCTAACAAAACCAAGCAAAGAGTTGCACATTAGTACCCACTCCGGACTCCGAAACCCTGATACTCGAAAAGAGTTTGTCCAGTTTGTACACGAAGTGCGTCCAGTTTTTGCCGTGACCCTCTCTACTCTTTCGCGCATGCTATGCGGGTGATATGATGATACCATGCCAAGTTTCAACATTTTCAGGATTCATTTTGTAGTGATTTTCAATTTCACGGTCATTTAGCTCTCTAAACAATTAGGTAAATGACCGAAAAACAACAAATGATGTCAGAACATGTTGGAAATTGATGACGTCGCTTTAAATGCTGCATACTGAACACAAAAGAAGTCCAGAGTTTAAATAAGTTATTAAAAAAAAGGTGCAATGCTGGTTAATTTGCTTCAAGCCATTCGGAATAGTGTAGACTGCACTGCACATAGCTCAGTGCAATCTATGCTATTCCGCAAGGCTTGAAGCTAATCAACATGTAGGTGAGCATTGCAACTCTTCGTCATTGTCTGTGCACTCACGGCTTATAAACCGCTCATACTGCCTCTCTCTTGGCGAGGTGGAACTAAAAACAGCTTGCCATAACCTCATTAGTATCGGTTCGTGGTACGAATCGGCACTAAATGGTGATGGTGGGGCCATAGCCTGACCGCAGGCTGACACAGCCTCTTTAGTACCGGTTCGTGGCATGAACCGGTACTAAAGGTTCGCCACGAACCGGTACTATTGATCGCCGCCACGAACCGGCACTAATGTACACATTAGTGCCGGCTCTAATTCAAACCGGCACTAATGTGCTTCACGTTTGACCCTTTTTCTACTAGTGTTACAGGATATATACAAAATCAGTTTTGCTATATGTAAGTCGCCTGATATTTACTTTTGGGTCAGTCACTTTTTTCTTTTACTAGTACTACTTAGTCTGTTTTTCCTTTCTTATGTGTCAGATTTTGTGTGCGTGCATGTGTGTGCCGCCTGCTTGTAAGGGTCCTACGTACATATGTGCTGGTGTTGTGTGTGACATTGTGTATGGTGTTGTGTCGCGGCATCTGCATGTACGTGCACATATACATGTGTCTTTGTTATCTGAAAATTGCGCTACGACATACTTATTTTTGCATATTGTGCAACGGTGCAATTCATGTGTAAATTTTCTATTGCCGCTTGTTTCAAGTTTTTTATTTCTCTTTTAGGAGAAAACCAATGCCCATAATTCATTGTACCTTAGAGAAAAATCAGCTTTTGTCTTTTTAGTTTTGCACTACTTTTAGTCTTTATTATTGTTTATCAAGCGTTTTAGTCGGGTTTTCTTTTTTCTTTTTGTGTATGTGTGAATATTAGGTGTGCGTGTGTAAATATATTCAAAAGTATTATACAATATGTCTATAAATTATACTATAGTGCAAAATTGCACTATTATATGCCTATTTTTGCATTCATAAGAATATGCAATTTCAGTACAAATTGTGTGCAAGTTTTGTCATCATTTTTTAGTTTTTATTTCATTTTTTCTTCTATAGGGATAATACCAACACTACTAATTAATTTCTTCTTAGAAAAATTCTTTTTTAAAAAATCACTATTATACACGTATCCTTGAATATTATGAAAAAGTGCAATTTCCATCTAAATTATGTGCAAATTTTGTCATCATGTGTTTTTATATTTCCTTTCTTTTGGAAGGGTAAGACGGATGCCCCTAATTCATTCCACCATAGAGAAAATTCAGTTTTGTCTTTTTAGCTTTGTACTAGTTTTTAGTCTTTATTATTGTTTATCAAGCGTTATAGTCAGTTTTTTCTTTTTCTTTATGTGTATGTGACAATATTAGGTGGTTTTTGTCTTTTTAGCTCTATACTAGTTTTCTCCTTAATTATTGTTTATCAAGTTTTTTAATCGGTTTTCCTTTTTTCTTTATGTGTATGTGTCAATATTAGGTGCGCATGTGTAAATATATACAAAAGTATTATACAAACGTGTGTAAATTATACTATAGTGCAAAATTACACTATTATACGCCTATTTTTGCATCCATAAGAATATGCAATTTCAAAAAAAAATCGTGTGCAAGTTTTGTCATCATTTGTTTTTAGTTTTTATTTCATTTTTTAACTTCTATAAGGGTAGTACCAACAACACTAATTAGTTATTTCTTAGATTTTTTTTTAAAAAATCACTATTATACACGTATTCTTGCATATTATGAAAAATTGTCATTCTCATCTAAATTATGTGCAAATTTTGACATCATGTGTTTTTTTATTTTCTTACTTTTGGAAGGGTAAAACAAAAGCCCCTAATTCATTCTACCTTAGGGAAAATTTAGTTTGTTTTTTATCTTTTCAGTGTGTGTGTGTGTGTGTGTGTGGTGTGTAAATATACACATAAGTATTATACAATATGCGTGTAAACACATTAGCCTTATGAAAGCTGGCTGAATTGTAAATTTGGGTGTGTAAATATACACATAAGTATTATACAATATGCGTGTAAACACATTAGCCTTATGAAAGCTGGCTGAATTGTAAATTTGGGTAAGTCAATTTTCTGACCGGTGATTTTTTGTCAACGTTCGTGTTGTTTTTTTCCTTGTGTCATTTTATGATTTCTTGGGCTATATTTTTGACTTGCCCTTGTTTGGGGTCAGTCAGTTTTGCTATTGGGCTTGAAGCCCGTTACTCATTGTCTGTCTTTTCTATTTGTATGTGTGTTTGCTTCCTGTTTCCTTTTTACTTGGTGTTTCTTTTTCTATGTATTTTTGAGATATCAGATGAGTGTTAATGTACACATACAAGTATAACAATATGTCTATAAATTATACTAGTGTGAAAACTGAAAACAGCTCGGTATCAGTACCTCGAAGGTACTCATAGAGGTAGAATGTGCGGGTCTACGTTCACATATATCAGTATATGTGTATATGTGAGCATTTCCTATTGTACTGTGTTAAAAGAAATCCGTAGTTCCTCTACACAATTACTTTGGTACATGTGCGGACACGATGCGTGGGAGAGATGGAATGCTAATTAATAAGTATAGCTTAGCTACTTTAACATTACTTATTTAATGATCTAAATGCTCTTATATGCTCTTATATTAGTTTATAGAGGGAGTACCAGTGTACAGTATGTACACGCGTGACCGGGCTGAGTGCATATGCACGCATCGGCATCAGTCCTTCCCGATGCCTAACCCTGATGTCAAGTACAACTACTGCTCTTTGCTCCTTAAGATTGGTGTCGCCCCGTGCACGTCACGAATTTAACCCTTCATTCCTTAGCTGGTTGTTAGAAAAAAATTGACTGACCCAAATTATAATCAGTCACCTGACCTGTAACCACCCCCATACAAAATTATCTGTGTTGTTCTTCGAGTTACCCGAGTTCAGTCAACTAACCAAGATTAGTTGAAAATATGCGAAAAACACAAGAAACTGAAATGTTGTATTGATCGTAGTTCAGTTTCATCAAAACTTGAGATTTCTGTTTGAAATTCAAGTAAATGCATAGTAATGCGAAGGCAGGAGAGGAGGACGAGTCGCATGCCATTGCTGGGATCGATGGAGGAGTTGGATCTCTTGGAAGAAGATGGATAGGTGGAGGAAATGGGAATGGAAATCCAATCATTCAACTTTGTGTTTCTGGAGAAGAAGATGGATGTGTAACATGACATGTGCGGGCTCTTGTTCCTCTGCAGTCCAGATCAATGTCAGCCATTCGTTGCAATCTCGCGGCTCTCATATTGCCCACTTAATTCTCTTACTAAATAGAAACAAGCACCTAATAATCCGGTGGAAAATCTGATAATCACTTTGGCGCCAAACAGAGCGCACAATGATAATAGCCTTGGCGCCAAACACCGATATTTTTCCTGCTCGTCTTCCTTGTTCGGATCGTCCTCCTTGTAAGTTCTAACAAGAACACATGACCAAGGGACACTTATCTTTAGGGTGTGTAATAAGATGATCTCCCTTTCGCTTTATATCTCTCTCCTGACCGATCGACCTCCTTGTAGCGAGAACGACATAATGCACCGACTAGTAGAAAATCAGGTGATAACATTTTCTTAGTGCAGGGTATAAGGAAGGGACGAAGTCCAAAACTTATTTTCTGCATCTTTTTGATAATGTTAGTGAATTAATTTAACTAAGTGATTTCTGTCGTTTTGGGACAGGCTCAAGACAAAATGCATGAATCTAGTGAGATAGTATGTACAAGTAACATAGATTCTTTGCTCATGAAGCACTTGGGATTTTCATACGTTGATAGGAGATGATGTGGATGATCTCCGTGTTGCCCTCCTTCTCCTAGCAACAAAGAAGAAGATGATCAATCTCATGTATGTGACATATGCTCTGGTAGTATTCATGTTCTCAATGCAACAAGGATTTCCAAGACCGATTCTATGCTATTCCCATCATATTCTTGTAGTGTAACGGCACAAATAAACTAAGTTATGTCTAGTTTTTACAGGACAAATATGATTCCTAGTTGCATGCCGCAAATTGCTATGAGTTTTAATTCCACAAAAGAGGCTTGGAACTTTTGGACCAGTTACGGAGATCATATTTGTTTTGACGTAAGGGCAAATCTACAGTGAATGCGCGAGCGATGAGGCCGTGGCGGCCATGGTTGCGAAGGACCAGAACTTCATCGAGCAGTAGTGCTCGCTCTGGCTGCAACTCGGCCGCGGTGGAGGTGGCGCAGATGATCGCGGACGGGAACGTGGGGCAGCTTTGCGTGGTTTGCGCCGGGCCACGAAGACCATGAGGTCAGCCCATCCACGTCGATTGTGGACCTCACCTCGACTGACGACAACGTCCAGGCGGCGGACTCCGATGAGAAAGAGCATGACATGGGAGACGAGGCGTCTGTGTCCTGTGTGGGCGTGTTTGTGTCCTCATGTCTTTGTCTTATTCTTCCTCATCAGCGACCGCAGCTTCACTTACTTCCCAGAGCTCTGACTTGCGAAGATGCCCGACATGGGGAATAACAACGACTTAAAACACGGACGCTGATGAAGATTTAGACTATATTAGCTTTTGCTATGTCAAAAAAATGTCATGTCCGCTTTTGTTCAATGGAATATATCGAAAATGTCATGAATTTAAATGAAAATCATCCGATTTGCATGAAAATCGTCCAGTTTGTTCAAATTCGATATGAGATGTGTCCTGACATCTGATGTTCATGGTTGGATGGCCGCCTTTCGTATGCATGTCCGCGGGCGCGACCATAGACAAATACCGTGTCTGTTCTAGGTGTCCATGTTGGATATGGACGCAGACAAGGAACACACGGCGACCACGCCCACCAGAATCTAAGCCACTCATTGTTTTGTTTGGGGATTGGTGCAACTTTTCGTTAAATTGGCAGCGACTTAGGGTGTGTTTGGTTAGTATCACCAAGTAGAATGTAATGGGTCGGTTCCGCACCCAGGGCCCATTCTAGTGTTTGGTATGTCCGAGGAACAGGAACCCACCAGTCCCAGGGACGAGTTGGACCTTCGAAAAAAGGGTGACAGGAGGCACTTTTACAAGGGTCAGACTGAACAGGGGGGTAGCCAACCCAGCCTGGTCCATTGCCTTTCCAGGGGCTGAGCTTCGGCATCTAACCACGGCAGCTTCGGACCACGTACCACTGCTAGTGCAATATAGCGACGTACATGCATGCAGAAGGGTCCCACGGCCTTTTAAATACGAAATATGTTGGGAGAGGGATGAGACTCTGCTGGCAGTTGTGCAGACAGCATGGACAGGAGCAACCGTAGATTCTGTCAGCGCACTCCAGGGCATGTTACAATCACTGGCCGGCGACCTGTCTTTTTAGGACCGCACGCACTTCGGTAATTTCAAGAGGGAAATCTCTCAATTAAAAAACCAGCTACAGGAGTTAAGGAAGATCCAAGGCAGATCGGGTCCTAATCATTTGGAAATCAAGGTGGTTGACCGTTTGACTGAGCTTTACCACCGCGAGGAGATGTTGTGGCGGCAAAGGGCCAGGTTGGAGTGGCTAGTGCATGGGGACAAGAACACATATTTTTTCATTTGCGTGCTAGTAGGAGAAGGAGAAAAAAATCAAATCAAAATGTTACAGCGACCGGATGGCCAGATGACAGAAAATCTAGCTGAGATGGAGGCATTGACAACTTCCTTTTACGAGAACGTGTACACCTCGGAGGGAGTCACTAACATGGGGAGGTCCTTGATACTGTCCCGTGTAAAGTCACTCAGGCCATGAACGACACACTGAACGCCCCGTACATACGAGATGAAGTCAAGACCGCACTATTCCAAATGTTCCCTATCAAAGCTTTAGGCCCTGATGGATACCCATCACATTTTTTCTAGCGCCATTGGGAAATATGTGGCGATGACGTTACAAAGGTGGTGATGAAAATAGTGGAGGGCACTGAGTCAGCCGCATGCATCAATGAAACGGTGCTGGTATTGATCCCCAAGGTAAAAAACCCTACACTAAAGTCCCAGTTTCGTCCCATTAGCTTATGCAATGTCTTGTACAAGACAGCGTCGAAGGTAATAGCTAACAGGCTCAAATCAGTCTTACCTGACATTATTTCTGAGGAGCAGTCGGCTTTTGTCCCGGGCAGATTGATAACTGACAACATCATCACAGCTTATGAATGTTTGCATTTTATGAAAAGGAACAAAGCCAAAAAGCACCAGTCATGTGCCTTGAAGCTTGACATGATGAAAGCCTATCACAGGGTCGAGTGGGAGTACCTGAGGGCTGATATGTCTCCAACGTATCTATAATTTTTGATTGTTCCATGCTATTATATTATCAACCTTGGATGTTTTATATGCATTTATATGCTATTTTGTATGATTTTTGGGACTAACCTATTAACCTAGATCCTAGTGCTAGTTTCTGTTTTTCCTTGTTTTTTGAGTTTTACAGAAAAGGAATACCAAACGTAGTCCAATTGACGTGCCAATTTTTGACAATTTTTTATGGACCAAAAGAAGACCCCAGAGTAAAAAAGTTGGGCCAGAAGAGTCCCGGGCCGTCCACGAGGGTGGGGGCGCCCCCCCAGGCGCGTGGGCCTACCTCATGAACGACTCGGGCACCTTCTTGACGTGAGACCGACGCCAAAAATTCCTATAAATATAGAAACCTCCAGAAAATAACCTAGATCAGGAGTTCCGCCGCCAGAAGCCTCCGTAGCCACCGAAAACCAATCTAGACCCGTTCAGGCACCCTGCTGGAGGGGGGAATCCCTCTCCGGTGGCCATCTTCATCATCCCGGCGCTCTCCATGACGAGGAGGGAGTAGTTCACCCTCGAGGCTGAGGGTATGTACCAGTAGCTATGTGTTTGATCTCTCTCTCTCTCTCTAGTGTTCTTGAGTCGGCACGATCTTGATATATTGCGAGCTTTGCTATTATATTTGGATCTTATGATGTTCGTCCCCCTCTACTCTTTTGTGATGAATTGAGTTTTCCCTTTAAAGTTATCTTATCGGATTGAGTCTTTAAGGATTTGAGAACACTTGATGTATGTCTTGCATGTGCTTATCTGTGGTGACAATGGGATATCACGTGATCCACTTGATGTATGTTTTGGTGATCAACTTGCGAGTTCCGTGACCTCGTGAAGTTATGCATAGGGGTTGGCACACATTTTCGTCTTGACTCTCCGGTAGAAACTTTGGGGCACTCTTTGAAGTTCTTTGTGTTGGTTGAATAGATGAATATGAGATTGTGTAATGCATATCGTATAATCATACCCACGGATACTTGAGGTGACATTGGAGTATTTAGGTGACATTAGGGTTTTGGTTGATTTGTGTCTTAAGGTGTTATTCTAGTATGAACTCTATGATAGATTGAACGGAAAGAATAGCTTCGTGTTATTTACTACAGACTCTTGAATAGATCGATCAGAAAGGATAACTTTGAGGTGGTTTCGTACCCTACCATAATCTCTTCATTTGTTCTCCGCTATTAGTGACTTTGGAGTGACTCTTTGTTGCATGTTGAGGGATAGTTATATGATCCAATCATGTTATTATTGTTGAGAAAACTTGCACTAGTGAAAGTATGAACCCTAGGCCTTGTTTCAACTCATTGCAATACCATTTACGCTTACTTTTATCATTAGTTACCTTGCTGTTTTTATATTTTCAGATTACAAAAACCTTTATCTACCATCCATATTGTACTTGTATCACCATCTCTTCGCCGAACTAGTGCGCCTATACAATCTACCGTTGTATTGGGTGTGTTGGGGACACAAGAGACTCTTTGTTATTTGGTTCCAGGGTTGTTTGAGAGAGACCATCTTCATCCTACACCTCCCACGGATTGATAAACCTTAGGTCATCCACTTGAGGGAAATTTGCTACTGTCCTACAAACCTCTGCACTTGGAGGCCCAACAACGTCTACAAGAAGAAGGTTGTGTAGTAGACATCAAGCTCTTTTCTGGCGCCGTTGCCGGGGAGTTTAGCGCTTGAAGGTATATCTTTAGATCTTGCAATCGAATCATTTTGTTTCTTGTTTTATCACTAGTTTACTCTATAAAAGAAAATTAAAAAATGGAATTGAAGGTACCTCATATGCTTCATCTTTTTAATATCTTTCATGAAAATAAGGATTCCGATAATTGTGCCAAAGTGTTAGAAGAAGAATGCATTAGACTGTTTGGCACTAAATATTTGAATGATGAGCATGATTGCAATGTTGTTAGTATGAATTCTTTGAATATCCATGGTACTAATGATGATTGCACTAGTCATGATGAAAATTTCTCTTATAAGCATGTCAACTTTTGTGGAATACACAGAGCTTGCAAGCACACACCAAATAGGGAAGATAGATTTTGCAAGAGGCATAAGTATTTGGAAACTTAATGGTTGCAAGAAAGGATAGATGATTGTGCTGAAAGATTCAATATTTATCGCCATCCTTGTGAACTTTGCAAAGAACATGGTCATTTAAAGCTCCAATGCTATTTGTTTCATGATCAAATCATGTCCAAAAATTGTGATAACTTGATTACCCTTGAGCATCATAAAGAGCTTAGTCTTCTTTGGGGTATGAAGAAATGAAACGTATAACTGAGGGTATTCCAAAATTTAATCTTGATAGATTTCTTGATTTTGATCTAGAAGAAATTTTTATGTATTGTGCGGTGAATTGCATTGAAAATCCTTATATTGCCGATTACATAAAGATAAGAAAACAAATAGAAGATGAAGAGAATACTAATGAAAGGGAAGAGACTTCCCAATATTCTCCTATTATTTCTTATGATGAATCAGGTAACGAGGAGGAGCCTCCTATTCAACCAATCTTATTAATAAGGAGCTCCGAAAATAGGATTAAACCCACACATGATGTGAAGAAGAAAAAGAAAAGACGGAGAAGCAAAGGTAAAAAGGTATCCCTCCCAAATGATGTTGCTCCTATTTCTCATTGTGATGATGATAATTGTTATACTATTGGTGCTATCCATACTATTAATGATGAGAGTGATTATGCTTATGATATGAAAAGGCCCAAGCTTGGGGATGCTATGTTTGATGAGAATGACATGTTTGAGAATGTATTTGCTGCAATTAATGTTTGTCCCAAGCTTGGGGATGCTATGTTCGATGAAGATGATATCTTTAGTCCCCCAAGTTTTGATGAGCAAATTTATTACGATGATAGCATGCCTCCTATCTATGATGGTTATATTGATGAAAGTGGATTTGGAGAGGTCATGACTTTATTTAGTAATGACTCCACTATCTTGGAAGAGGTTTCAATTGATTATGATGAGAACAAAGTTTCTACTTATGATGATTATTGTGATGACACTTATGCCATAAAAAGTAGTGATGATTATATTTATAAAACTTGTCATGATTATGATTACCCATTTTCTGAACGTTACTCTGTTAATGTGGAAACAATTTGTAGTATTCGAGTTTCTTATGATACTCCCACTATTCCGAATGAGAAGAATTTTGCTTATGTGGAGAGTAGTAAATTTTCTATGCTTGTAGATCATGAAAGCAACACTTTATGTGATGGTTATATTGTTGAATTTATTCATGATGCTACTGAAAATTATTATGAGGGATGAATATATGTGTAACACCCTCGATGCGACTATAGCTCCCACATGTCGAGGCACGACTTAGAGACATAATCGCATTGAAGGCATATGTCGCAAGTTAGGAAATCTTCACAAACATCCCATGTAATGTAATAATAAAAGGGGAGATAACATAGTTGGCTTACACTCGCCACGTCAATCAAGTACATAAATAACATTACATCAACCATACACTCAAGGCCCGACTACGGCGCCTAAATAAAAGAGAACCCAACGTGCGACACGGTCCCAATCACCCCAACTGGGCACCACTACTGATCATCGGGAAAAGAAACATAGTAACGTTGAGAGTCTTCGTCGAACTCCCACTTGAGCTCGTACGCGTCTCCTGGAGTGGAATCATCAGGCCCTGCATCTGGTGTAATAGTAATCTGTGAGCCACAGAGACTCAGCAATCTCGCACCCTCGCGATCAAGACTATTTAAGCTTATAGGAAGGATAGGCAAATATATGTGGAGCTGCAGCAAGCGACTAGCATATATGGTGGCTAACTTACTCGCAAAAGAGAGCGAGAAGAGGAGGCAAAGCGCGAGCGAGAATCTAGAAGAACAACCTGCGCAAGCATAACTCCAACACCGTGTCCACTTCCCGGACTCCGCCGAGAAGGGGCCATCACGGTAACACACACAGTTGATTCATTTTAATTAATTAAGGTTCAAGTTATCTACAACCGGACATTAACAAATTCCCATCTGCCCATAACCGCGGGCACGGATTTCGAAAATTCAATCCCTGCAGGGGAGTCCCAACTTAGCCCATGACAAGCTCTCACGGTCAACGAAGGAATAGACCTCCTCCCAAGACGTTCCGATCAGACTCGGTATCTCAGTAATTGAAGACAACTCCGACAATGGTAAAACAAGTCCAGCAACACCGCCCGCTGTGCCGACAAATCCCGATAGGAGCTGCACATATCTCGTTCTCAGGGCACACCGGATAAGCTAAGAGTACGGGAGCCAACATAACCCAAGTTGCCAAGGGACGGCCCCGCACGGTGCTCTAGGTTGGACCAACACTCAGAGGAGCACTGGCCCGGGGGGGTTAAAATAAGATGACCCTTGAGTCCGCGAAACCCAAGGGAAAAGGCTAGGTGGCAAATGGTAAAACCAAGGTTGGGCATTGCTGGAGAAGTTTTATTCAAGGCGGACTGTCAAGGGGTTCCCATTATAACCCAACCGCGTAAGGAACGCAAAATCCGGGAACATAACACCGATATGACGGAAACTAGGGAGGCAAGAGTGGAACAAAATACTAGGCGAGAGGCCGAGCCTTCCACCCTTTACCAAGTATATAGATGCATTAAGATAACATAGCAATATAATGATATCCCAACAATTAAATAAATGTTCCAACAAGGAACGGCCTCCAATCTTCACCTGCAACTAGCAACGCTATAAGAGGGGCTGAGCAAAGCGGTAACATAGCCAATCAACGGTTTGCTAGGACATGGTGGGTTAGAGGTTTGACATGGCAATTGGGTGGATGACAAGCAAAAGGTAGGCATCGTAGCATTGACATAGCAAAGAGCGAGCAAACTAGCATAGCAAAGATAGTAGTGATTTCGAGGGTATGATCATCTTGCCTGCAAAGCTGTCAGAGTTGACTGAATCCTCAAAAGCAAACTCAACGGGCTCCTCGTTAAAGAACTCGTCTCCCGGCTCTACCCAAACAATACAAACAAGCAACAAGGATACAATCAACCACGTGCAAGCTCAAACAATAAGATGCAATGATGACATGCTATGCGGGATGCGATGCGGGATGCAAAATGCAAGATATGACAGGAAATGCATGAACCTGGCCTCAACTTGGAAAACCAAGTGTGCCACTGGAAAGAGGGGATGAAATCGCTTGAAAACGATATAAAGATCATTGGAATCGGAGTTACGGTTTGGAAATGGCAAGTGTTTTAAGAATGACACCGGTCTGCAATTTACAGCAAGTAGGCATCTAAATGCAACGAAACGAACATGCTACAGCCACCAAACATGAAAAAAAAATACATGGCAGGGATGCACACCAGATGCTTAACAAAATCTAGCACTGAGCCACGGCCAATTCATCCATTATGACGTACAAACAAGCATGGCAAAAACGCAAATGCAAAACAGATTCCAGACTTAGTGAAATTAACACCTGTCTGAAATTTCAGATCGTGAAGCCCTCTTCTGAGCAGCAAAACAACATGATACATGACCTGATTATGACAAGGAAGAACATGGAATGGAGCTACTCAACAAGCTTAACAAAATACCCAAAGTGACCTGGGGCCAAAAGGGTTCACAAAATATACTAACAAGCCCACGAACATAGCTAAAACACAATCAGTTTTCAGACTTAGTGAAAACCGAGACATGCTGAAATATAACTCACGAAGGCATGTAAACGAGCTTGATGCACTCACTACGGTGCAATTCATGGCAAGGAAAGCATATAACCATTAAGAAGACATAAAATTCTAGCTAGACATGGCAAGAACAATGGCATAGGATGCACGGATCAATCACAACAACGCCGGCAAAATCACAAACGAGTTGACGATCTGCCCAGATTCACCATGAAGCAAAAGTAGAGCTCGATTGACTCAAGCTAGGGTGCTCCATAATTGCAAGTAAAGACATGGATAGATAGAGCATAACAAGATTAACAAAACTCCTTTACTGATCATCCTCAAAAGAGGCACGGATCACTAGGAAACAACACGAACATATGGAATCGTGAACTAAACAATCCCAGGACTTAGTGAAATCACTAAGTCCCTGAAAACAGACTTAGCAAGTGCACCACTTTGCAAGCTTGCACAAGTCACCACACACATCCTAAAAATGCATGGGTTGCACCTCTGGAAAGATGACAAAACCCTTAACAAAACATATGTAGGACTCACGGGCATAGCATGCACACATTAATCATGGCAAAAATGACAAAAGTCTAAGTTGAACTAGCAGATCTGACAATTAACTCACGAAGCTCTCTTCTAACAGCATTTCGGGCATCAAGATGAACTCAAATGAAAATGATGCAATGGAATGGAATGATGTACTCGTTGAGACGAACATTTTGATATGCTATATGTCCAAATCGGAGCTACGGATGCAGAGATATCACTGGTCAAAGTTTGCATAAAAAATTAGGGTGAGAGGGAAAAGTCAACCGTTAGGGTTTTTTTTTGGATCTAGATCCGGATCCAGGTCACTGTAGCACCGGCACTGTTCACCGAGGTCTCCGGCGAGGTCGGCGACTCCGGCGAGGCCGACCGGTGGCGAGGGAAGGCGAGGCCGGTGGAGAGGGGCCGGGCTCCGGGCGGTGGCGGTGGCGTCCGCCGGCGACGAGGAAGAAGGGCGGCGCGGCGTGGATCCGCGGTCGCCGGGGCGGCGAGGGCGCGTGGCGGCGGCGCGGCGCCGGCGGGGAGGCGGCGAGCAGCGGGGCGGCGATCGGCGTTGGAGGAGATGAAGCGGGGCGGCGGCGCTCGGCCTGGCCCGGTGGCGCTCGCGCGGGGGCCGGAGATGGGCTCCCGCGGGCCGGCGGCGGTGGGGAGCTGGGGTGCCACGTGGCGCTTGGGGAGTGGGCGAGGGGGCGTGGCGGACGTGTCCGGCTAGGCTCCGGACATGTCCGGCGACTGGAGATCTGATTCTTTTTCCTTTTAGGGTTTCGGGAAGAGGAGAGAGATCCGAAAACGGGAGGGGGGGGCTATTTATAGGCATAAGTGGAGCTAGGAGAGTCCAAATGAGGTGCGGATTTCGGCCACGCGATCATGATCGAACGCTCTAGATGATGGAGCAGAGTTTGGTGGGTTTTGGGCCAAATTGGAGGGGTGTTGGGCTGCAACACACAAGAGGCCTTTTCGGTCCCTCGGTTAACCGATGGAGTATCAAACGAAGTCCAAATGATACAAAACTTGACAGGCGGTCTACCGGTAGTAAACCAAGGCCGCATGACAAGTCTCGGTACAATCCGGAAATGTTTAAACCCCACACACGAAAGAAAGCTAGAAATGACCACCGGAGGAGAACGAAGCGCCGGAATGCAAAACGGACAACGGGGAAAATGCTCGAATGCATGAGATGAACACGTATGCAAATGCAATGCACATGATGACATGATATGAGATGCATGACAAAGAAAACAACACACGGAGACAAAGACCCGAACCCGAGAAATAAATATAACTTAACGCCGGAAACGGCAAGAGTTGGAGTACAAATTGGGAAAGTTATATCCGGGGCGTTACAACACTCCACCACTACGAAAGGATCTCGTCCCGAGATCTAGGACTGAAAGAACTCCGGGTACTCAGAACGGAGGTGATCCTCGCGTTCCCAGGTAGCTTCATGGTCGGAATGGTGTGACCACTTGACTTTGAGAAATTTGATTGACTTGTTGCGAGTCTTGCGTTCAGTCTCTTCAAGAATAGCAACTGGGTGCTCACGATAAGAGAGATCTTCTTGGAGCTCAATGTCCTCGAAGTTGACGGTGCGGTCAGGAGTCTTGAAGCACTTTCGAAGCTGAGAGACATGGAACACGTCATGAACATTTGCAAAGTTTGAAGGAAGCTCGAGTTGATAGGCGAGGTCGCCTCTCTTGCCGACAATCTTGAAAGGTCCCACATATCTGGGGGCAAGCTTCCCTTTGATACCGAAGCGACGAGTACCTTTCATAGGAGAGACACGGAGGTAAACATGATCTCTGATCTCGAAAGCCAAATCACGGTGCTTACTATCATAGTAGCTCTTCTGGCGGGATTGGGCTGCTTTGAGGTTATCTCGAATGACTTTGCACATTTCTTCTGCTTCTGTGATTAAGTCATTACCCAAAAGCTGACGTTCACCGGTTTCAGACCAGTTGAGAGGGGTACGGCACTTCCTTCCATACGGAATTTCAAAAGGGGCCTTGCCTGAACTTGCTTGAAAACTGTTGTTGTAGGAGAATTCAGCATAAGGAAGACAATCCTCCCATTTCATGCCCAAGGAGATCACACAAGCCCTGAGCATATCTTCAAGAATCTGGTTGACACGCTCGACTTGACCGCTTGTTTGAGGATGGAAAGCTGTGCTGAAGCGGATGTTGGTGCCCATGGCCTTCTGAAAAGAATCCCGAAACTTCGAGGTAAAGATGCTGCCACGGTCTGAAGAGATCACTTGAGGAATACCGTGCAGAGAGACAATACGAGAGATATAGAGTTCCGCCAATTGAGCTGCAGTGATCGACTCTTTGATAGGTAGAAAGTGAGCCACTTTGGTGAGTTTGTCGATGACAACGAATATAGCATCATTGCCACGCTTGGACTTTGGAAACCCAGTCACGAAGTCCATTTCAATGTGGTCGAACTTCCATTCTGGAATGGCAAGAGGTTGGAGGAGACCCGCTGGCCTTTGGTGTTCTGCCTTCACTCTTCTGCAGACATCACATTCATTCACGAATTGAGCGATCTCGCGCTTCATTTGAGTCCACCAATAAGCTTGCTTAAGGTCCTGATACATCTTCGTGCTCCCAGGGTGGATGCAGAGGAGAGAATTGTTAGCCTTGTTCATGATCACTTTACGGAGGTCACCTTTGGGCACAACAATACGATCCTCGAAGAAGAGAGTGTCCTTGTCATCAAGGCGGTAGCACTTGTACTTGGACTGACTCTTGGCAATCCCAATCTTCACCTTTTTCACCATAGCATCAAGAAGCTGGGCTTGGCGAATCTGGTCTTCCAAGGTAGGAGAGACTAGATGGTTGGCGAGGAAACCTTGAGGAAGAACTTGCAGATTAAGTTTGCGGAAAGCTTCACAAAGCTCGGGTTGATAAGGCTTGAGAATCAGACTGTTGCAGTAAGCCTTCCTGCTCAAAGCGTCAGCAATCACATTGGCCTTGCCTGGAGTATACTCAATACTCGGATTATACTCTTGAATCATTTCGACCCATCGAGTTTGCCTGAGGTTGAGATTAGGCTGAGTGAAGATGTACTTGAGACTCTTGTGATCAGTGAAAATATCCACTTTTCTTCCCAATAGAAGATGTCTCCAAGTCAAAAGAGCATGCACAACTGCCGCCAACTCGAGATCATGAGTGGGGTAGTTCTTCTCATTAGGCTTCAACTGGCGAGATGTATAAGCAACAACTTCCTTTTCTTGCATCAATACTGCGCCAAGACCTTGGAGAGAGGCATCACAAAAGACCTCGTACGGCTTGGATTCATCAGGTGGAGTCAGAACTGGAGCAGTGATCAATTTCTCTTTCAAAGTGTTGAAAGCAATATCACACTCCGGAGACCAAACGTACTTGACGTGCTTCTGAAGAAGATTAGAGAGAGGCTTCGTGATCTTAGAAAAGTTTTCAACGAATCTTCGGCAATAGCTTGCGAGACCGAGAAAACTGCGGAGTTGCTTCACGGTCTGAGGAGGTTCCCAATTCACAATTGCAGACACCTTCTCGGGATTCACGGCAATGCCCTTGGCAGAGATGATATGACCAAGATAAAGAACCTCATCAAGCCAAAATTCACACTTGGAGAACTTGGCGTAGAACTGATGTTCTCTGAGCTTATCAAGAACCAAACGCAAGTGTTTGGCATGATCTTCCTTGTTCTTCGAGAAAACCAGAATGTCGTCGAGATAGACCAAAACGAAGTCATTGGTGTAGGCGTTGAAGATGAAGTTCGCGTTGGCGAGGCCAAAAGACATGATAGTGTATTCATATGAACCAAAGCTTGTTCTGAATGCTGTCTTGGGAATATCTTCTTCACGAATGCGAATCTGGTGATAACCCATACGGAGATCAAGCTTGGAGAATACTTGGGCACCTTTGAGTTGTTCGAACAGCTCATTGATGTTGGGAAGTGGGTATTTGTTCTTGATGGTCTTCTTGTTCACTGGACGGTAATCAACACAAAGTCGGTCCGTTCCATCCTTCTTCTTCACAAAAAGAACACCACAACCCCACGAAGAAGAACTAGGCCGGATAAGACCCATTTTCTCTTGCATATCGAGTTGCTTCTTCAGCTCCTTCAACTCTTCCGGTCCGAGCTTGTAAGGACGTTTGCACACATGTTCCGTGCCAGGCTCAAGATCAATAACGAATTCAACTGGCCGGTGCGGAGGCATTCCTGGGAGCTCTTCTGGAAAGACGTCTTGATATTCGCAAACGACTGGAATTTGCGAGATAGCATCCAATTCACCCTTCTCATTGAGAGAAAACAGACGGATAGTATCATCACGAGCGGCAAAGACAATTACATCCTCAGACGAATGAGTCAATTGAATCTGCCTGGCTGCACAATCAAGCTGAACCTTGTGCTTAGAAAGCCAATCCATCCCGAGAATAAGATCAATATCCGAGTTACCAAGAACCATTGGAGAAGCCAGAAACTTGAAATCACCCATCATGATAGAAACATCCGGGACTATTGAAGTAGCCCTCATAGACTTAGCCGGAGAAACCACTCCCATAGGTTTACCCAACATTTGTGAAACGAAGTCATGCTTGGAAACAAATGATCTTGACATGAAACAATGCGATGCACCAGTGTCAAAAAGAACTTTTGCTGGAAAAGAGTTAACTGGAAAGTTACCCATGATCACATATGACGAGTCCTCTGCCTGAGCTGCATTCATCAAATTGACCTTGGTGTGCTTGGGTTATGCTTGACCACAGCTGTACTTGCCGATCTGACAGGAGGAGGAGGAGGAAGACGCCTCTGGTTGAAACACTTGTTGGCATAGTGACCCTTCTGTTGGCACTTGTTGCACGTGACCTCTGAAAGCGGACGGTGATACGGAGCACTCGATCTTGGAGCTTGAGACGAAGTCTTGTTCTGAAAGCCAGGGTTGGGTGGGTGGGAAGAACCACTGCCACCTTTGCTCTTCTGCTGATACGGCTGACGGAACGGAGGAGGAGGAAGCCAAAACTTCTGCTGCTTGGCCGCTTGAGTAGAGGAAGAAGGAGTAACATCTCTGACTCGCTTCCTGGAAGCATCACACCTCAACTGAGCAGCCTCTTGCTTCAGTGCCATGTTGTAGAACTCATCGGATCTCAAGGGCTCAAAGAGGACAAGAGCGAGCTGAATTTCTTCTCTGAGACCACCCCTGAACTGATATATCATGCTCTTCTCATCAGGCACGTCCTGCTTGGCAAAGCGGGCAAGCTTTTGGAACAATTTGTTGTAGTCATAGACAGACAAAGAGCCTTGCTTCAGATTGCGGAATTCCTCACGCTTGCTTTCAACCACGCTCTGCGGAATATGATGAGCTCGGAAATCTCGACGAAAATCATCCCAAGTGATAACACGTCCACCTCTAGAGTCCTTGTACTGCTGGAACCATTCTGCAGCTTGATCTTTGAGTTGGAAGGAAGCGAACTTAACAAAGTCCTCAGGCCTGACGTTACTGCACTCGAAATGCTTACACAGATCCACAAGCCAATCGTCAGCATCGGTTGCCTCAACACAATTGCTGAAAGTCTTTGGCCCGTTAGCAAGGAACTGGTTGAGTGTAGCAAAGTGACTCTGATTGCGGCCTTGATTCCCTTGACTGCCTTGATTGCACTCTTGAAGAATTTGCATGATCAGCTGTGTGTTTGCATTGGTTGCGGCCATCACAGCTTGCCATGCCTCTGGAGGAGGTGGGGGTGGTGGCGGATCAGGATTCAGAGTCGTGCGCGTTGGAGGAGCCATCCTGAAGAGGTTGATCACCACTAGCACATTGACAGATAATATTGAAGCTGAATCCAACGGAATGAAAATTGCAACATATAGTATTCACATCCGAACAAAATGAACGAATGCATTCCTCTTCAAATGGTCACATATCCATAAATTGAGAAGCCACGTAGAATTAAGGTAGAGAAATGAATCAACAAGGTACGGATCAAGAATGAATAATCGGTAAGAAATCCCAATCTCAAACCAATATCCGTGGAAGAAGAACTAGAGCTACTAGAATTCCCACCTATGAAACTCCCGAACCTTTTCGGTTATGCAATCAGGTGTTGGGGATACAGGGGAAGCATAATATCTCACCCAAACTAGCAAATCCTACATCCAGCTGTATCCATCCTTCAACACATAACCAAGAAAACTTCGGAAACCATCTACCTCAACCTTCGAAAAGCATCCGTTATGCAAGTTATGGCGATACTCCCGAACTCCCGCCCCAGTACTGGGTGGCGTCGAGGTTATCTCACCAACGAACTGCATAAAAGAGATTTTCGATGTCGGCATACTAGACTCAGGTATTCCAGAACTGCAATGATAAAATTATGATGACAACACCTCAGAGCTCAACTCCCCGGGACACTTCCACTAAACCCCTGACAGGAGGCACCAAGTCAATGTTCTCATCATAAAACCATCGGAACGATTCCAAGATACCCACGTGATCCTAAATTTTTTTGGGTGAAATTTGAGAAGAGAAGAGTCAAAACTCTACGTCAGGATGCCTTACCAGAGCGATGAGGAGACTGGGAAGTAAAAAGAATTCCTAATCTCTCCGATATATAATTCCTAAAGACTCAAAACATTTTTCTAGACACAACTCGGCCACTAAAACGATCAAGCAATGGGGCTCCTAAGGTCGGGGAAGGCTCTGATTACCAACTTGTAACACCCTCGATGCGACTATAGCTCCCACGTGTCGAGGCACGACTTAGAGACATAATCGCATTGAAGGCATATGTCGCAAGTTAGGCAATCTTCACAAACATCCCATGTAATGTAATAATAAAAGGGGAGATAACATAGTTGGCTTACACTCGCCACGTCAATCAAGTACATAAATAACATTACATCAACCATACACTCAAGGCCCGACTACGGCGCCTAAATAAAAGAGAACCCAACGTGCGACATGGTCCCAATCACCCCCAACTGGGCACCGCTACTGATCATCGGGAAAAGAAACATAGTAACGTTGAGAGTCTTCATCGAACTCCCACTTGAGCTCGTGCGCGTCTCCTGGAGTGGAATCATCAGGCCCTGCATCTGGTGTAATAGTAATCTGTGAGCCACAGGGACTCAGCAATCTCGCACCCTCGCGATCAAGACTATTTAAGCTTATAGGAAGGATAGGCAAATATATGTGGAGCTGCAGCAAGCGACTAGCATATATGGTGGCTAACTTATTCACAAAAGAGAGCGAGAAGAGGAGGCAAAGCGCGAGCGAGAATCTAGAAGAACAACCTGCACAAGCATAACTCCAACACCGTGTCCACTTCCCGGACTACGCCGAGAAGGGGCCATCACGGTAACACACATAGTTGATTCATTTTAATTAATTAAGGTTCAAGTTATCTACAACCGGACATTAACAAATTCCCATCTGCCCATAACCGCGGTCATGGCTTTCGAAAGTTCAATCCCTGCAGGGGGAGTCCCAACTTAGCCCATGACAAGCTCTCACGGTCAACGAAGGAATAGACCTCCTCCCAAGACGTTCCGATCAGACTCGGTATCTCGGTAATTGAAGACAACTCCGACAATGGTAAAACAAGTCCAGCAACACCGCCCGCTGTGCCGACAAATCCCGATAGGAGCTGCACATATCTCGTTCTCAGGGCACACCGGATAAGCTAAGCGTACGGGAGCCAATGTAACCCAAGTTGCCAAGGGACGGCCCCGCACGGTGCTCTAGGTTGGACCAACACTCAGAGGAGCACTGGCCCGGGGGGGTTAAAATAAGATGACCCTTGAGTCCGCGAAACCCAAGGGAAAAGGCTAGGTGGCAAATGGTAAAACCAAGGTTGGGCATTGCTGGAGAAGTTTTATTCAAGGCGGACTGTCAAGGGGTTCCCATTATAACCCAACCGCGTAAGGAACGCAAAATCCGGGAACATAACACCGATATGACGGAAACTAGGGCGGCAAGAGTGGAACAAAACACTAGGCGAGAGGCCGAGCCTTCCACCCTTTACCAAGTTTATAGATGCATTAAGATAACATAGCAATATAATGATATCCCAACAAGTAAATAAATGTTCCAACAAGGAACGGCCTCCAATCTTCACCTGCAACTAGCAACGCTATAAGAGGGCTGAGCAAAGCGGTAACATAGCCAATCAACGGTTTGCTAGGACATGGTGGGTTAGAGGTTTGACATGGAAATTGGGTGGCTGACAAGCAAAAGGTAGGCATCGTAGCATTGGCATAGCAAAGAGCGAGCAAACTAGCATAGCAAAGATAGTAGTGATTTTGAGGGTATGATCATCTTGCCTGCAAAGCTGTCAGAGTTGACTGGATCCTCAAAAGCAAACTCAACGGGCTCCTCGTTAGTGAACTCGTCTCCTGGCTCTACCCAAACAAGACAAACAAGCAACAAGGATACAATCAACCACGTGCAAGCTCAAACAATAAGATGCAATGATGACATGCTATGCGGGATGCAAAATGCAAGATATGACAGGAAATGCATGAACCTGGCCTCAACTTGGAAAACCAAGTGTGCCACTGGAAAGAGGGGATGAAATCGCTTGAAAACGATATAAAGATCATTGGAATCGGAGTTACGGTTTGGAAATGGCAAGCGTTTTAAGAATGACACCGGTCTGCAATTTACAGCAAGTAGGCATCTAAATGCAACGAAACGAACATGCTACAGCCACCAAACATGACAACAAAATACATGGAAGGGATGCACACCAGATGCTTAACAAAAGACTAGCACTGAGCCACGGCCAATTCATCTATTATGAGGTACAAACAAGTATGGCAAAAACGCAAATCCAAAACAGATTCTAGACTTAGTGAAATTAACACTTGTCTGAAATTTCAGATCGTGAAGCCCTCTTCGGAGCAGCAAAAAAACATGATACATGACCTTATTATGACAAGGAATAACATGGCATAGAGCTACTCAACAAGCTTAACAAAATACCCAAAGTGACCTGGGGCCAAAAGGGTTCACAAAATATACTAACAAGCCCACGAACATAGCTAAAACACAATCAGTTTTCAGACTTAGTGAAAACCGAGACATGCTGAAATCTAACTCACGAAGGCATGTAAACGAGCTCGATTCACTCACTACGGTGCAAGTCATGGCAAGGCAAGCATATAACCATTAAGAAGACACAAAATGCTAGCTAGACATGGCAAGAGTAGAGCTCGATTGACTCAAGCTAGGGTGCTCCATAATTGCAAGTAAATACATGGATGGATAGAGCATAATAAGATTAACAAAACTCCTTTACTGATCATCCTCAAAAGAGGCACGGATCACTAGGAAACAACACGAACATATGGCATCGTGAACTAAACAATCCCAGGACTTAGTGAAATCACTAAGTCCCTGAAAACAGACTTAGCAAGTGCACCACTTTGCAAGCTTGCACAAGTCACCACACACATCCTAAAAATTCATGGGTTGCACCTCTGGAAAGATGACAAAACCCATAACAAAGCATATGTAGGACTCACGGGCATAGCATGCACACATTAATCATGGCAAAAATGACAAAAGTCTAAGATGAACTAGCAGATCTGACAATTAACTCACGAAGCCCTCTTCTAACAGCATTTCGGGCATCAATATGAACTCAAATGAAAATGATGCAATGGAATTAAATGATGTACTCATTGAGACGAACATTTTGATATGCTATATGTTCAAATCGGAGCTACGGATGCGGATATATCACTGGTCAAAGTTTGCATAAAAAATTAGGGTGAGACGGAAAAAGTCAACCGTTAGGGTTTTTTTTGGATCTAGATCCGGATCCAGGTCACTGTAGCACCGGCACTGTTCACGGAGGTCTCCGGCGAGGTCGGCGACTCCGGCGAGGCCGGCCGGTGGCGAGGGAAGGCGAGGCCGGTGGAGAGGGGCCGGGCTCCGGGCGGTGGCGGTGGCTTCCGCCGGCGACGAGGAAGAAGGGCGGCGCGGCGTGGATCCGCGGTCGCCGGGGCGGCGAGGGCGCGCGGCGCCGGCGGGGAGGCGGCGAGCAGCGGGGCGGCGGTCGGCATTGGAGGAGACGAAGCGGGGCGGCGGCGCTCGGCCTGGCCCGGTGGCGCTCGCGCGGGGGCCGGAGATGGGCTCCCGCGGGCCGGCGGCGGTGGGGAGCTGGGGTGCCACGTGGCGCTTGGGGAGTGGGCGAGGGGGCGCGGAGGACGTGTCCGGCTAGGCTCCGGACATGTCCGGCAGCTGGAGATCTGATTTTTTCCTTTTAGGGTTTCGGGAAGAGGAGAGAGATCCGAAAACGGGGGGGGGGGGGGGGCTATTTATAGGCATAAGTGGAGCTAGGAGAGTCCAAATGAGGTGCAGATTTCGGCCACGCGATCGTGATCGAACGCTCTAGATGATGGAGCAGAGTTTGGTGGGTTTTGGGCCAAATTGGAGGGGTGTTGGTCTGCAACACACACGAGGCCTTTTCGGTCCCTCGGTTAACCGATGGAGTATCAAACGAAGTCCAAATGATACGAAACTTGACAGGTGGTCTACCGGTAGTAAAACAGGGCCGCATGACAAGTCTCGGTCCAATCCGGAAATGTTTAAACCCCACACACGAAAGAAAGATAGAAATGACCACCGGAGGAGAACGAAGCGCCGGAATGCAAAACGGACAACGGGGAAAATGCTCGAATGCATGAGATGAACACGTGTGCAAATGCAATGCACATGATGACATGATATGAGATGCATGACAAAGAAAACAACACACGGAGACAAAGACCCGAACCTGAGAAATAAATATAACTTAACGCCGGAAATGGCAAGAGTTGGAGTACAAATTGGGAAAGTTATATCCGGGGCGTTACAATATGCTTGTAGGAAATACCAAGTTTCCTCTCTATGTGTTGAAAATCTTGAAGTTATGCTTGTTTTGCCTTCCTATGCTAGTTGATTATTGTTCCCATAAGTTGTTTGCTCACAAAATCCCTATGCATAGGAAGTGGGTTGGGCTTAAATGTGTTAGTCATATTCTTCATGATGCTCTCTTTATGTTTCAATTCTTATCCTTTATGTGAGCATCATTGAAATCATCATGCCTAGCTAGGGGCGTTAAACGATAGCGCTTGTTGGGAGGCAACCCAATTTTTATTTTTGTTTCTTGCTTTTTGGTTCTGTTTAGTAATAAGTAATTCATCTAGCCTCTTGCTACCTCTTGAGCACTGCGTTGGTTTTCCCTTGAAGAGGAAAGGGTGATGTAGCAAAGTTGCGTATGTATTTCCCTCAGTTTTTGAGAACCAAGGTATCAATCCAGTAGGAGGCCGCGTACAAGTCCCTCGCACCTACAAAAACAAATAAATCCTCGCAACCAACGCGATAAGGGGTTTTCAATCCCTACACGGTCACTTACGAGAGTGAGATCTGATAGATATGATCAGATAATATTTTTGGTATTTTTATGATAAAGAGAAATAAAAGATGCAAGTAAAATAAATAGCAAAGGAAATAACTAAGTATTGGAAGATTAATATGATGGAAGATAGACCCGGGGAACATAGGTTTCACTAGTGGCTTCTCTCAAGAGCATAAGTATTTACGGTGGGTGAACAAATTACTGTTGACCAATTGACAGAATTGAGTATAGTTATGAGAATATCTAGGTATGATCATGTATATAGGCATCACATCTGAAACAAGTAGACCGACTCCTGCCTGCATCTACTACTATTACTCCACACATCGACCGCTATCCAGCATGCATCTAGAGTATTAAGTTCAAGAGAACAGAGTAACGCTTTAAGCAAGATGCATGACATGATGTAGAGGGATAAACTCATGCAATATGATATAAACCCCATCTTGTTATCCTCGATGGCAACAATACAGTACGTGCCTTGCTGCCCCTACTGTCACTAGGAAAGGACACCACAAGATTGAACGCAAAGCTAAGCACTTCTCCCATTGCAAGAAAGATCAACCTAGTAGGCCAAACCAAACTCATAATTCGAAGAGACTTGCAAAGATAACCAATCATACATAAAAGAATTCAGAGAAGATTCAAATATTGTTCATAGATAAACTTGATCATAAACCCACAATTCATCGGTCTCAACAAACACACCGCAAAAGAAGATTACATCGAATAGATCTCCACAAGAGAGGGGGAGAACTTTGTATTGAGATCCAAAAAGAGAGAAGAAGCCATCTAGCTAATAACTATGGACCCGAAGGTCTGAAGTAAACTACTCACACTTCATCGGAGGAGCTATGGTGTTGATGTAGAAGCCCTCCGTGATCGATGCCCCCTCCGGCGGAGCTCCGGAAAAGGCCCCAAGATGGGATCTCGTGGAAGAAAGTTAAGGCGGTGGAATTAGGGTTTTGGCTCCGTATTTGGTAGTTTGGTGTAGCGACCAGATCTCAAACAGTCTGATCTCTGTGCTCTGGTGTCATCCCTGGATCAGTAATGCTGACACCACACAGTACTCAGAGGATTTATAGCAGAGTAGCAATCACACACCTATTACATCGAGTGTCTCATAAGAGAACTTATTACAATAAATATGGCTTAAGGCCATCTAATAACGATAACAGCGGAAGGCTTGGAAGATAAGTGAGTCCATCAACTCCAACGGCATCACTGAGTATAGAACCACGACCTAAAAACTCCTTAATCGTCGTCTGAAAGTCTGCAACATTAACGTTGCAGCCCGAAAACGGGTCAACACATGGAATATGCTGGCAAGGTAACACATAGAGAGTAATGGAATGAAACAATTATACTATATGCATATTTGGCTGGTGGAAAGCTCTATGGTTACAGTTTTGCATAAAGCCAATTTTTCCCTACTTCAAAGGAATAAAATTTAATTACTATCATGGTAGTTGTTAAACATTGAGAATGGTTGACAACATTCTCAATCCCAATTAAACATCATCATTAAACATAACCCAACAAAATTAATTTCGAGTAACATGTTGAGATTCACATGATAATCCAGGTACTAGATACTCAAGATGTCCGTAACCGGGGCCACAGCTAATCATGATTAGTTTATTACACTCTTCAGAGGTTTGCGCACTTTTCCCCACAAGACTCGATCGCCTCCGTTTGGTTTCTCGCACTACAGGGTGTTTGAGAAGACGGATGACCGAGGCATAGTCTTTCAGAAGCGCTAGCACCTTAAGATTGGGTAGACCGTACCACCTACATCCCCTACATCTGCTAGTCTACCACTGTAAGAGTCCGCACGACTTAGTCAACTATGCTAGAGCCCATAATAGCTTGTGGCTGCACACGGAAGTTTCTAGTATGAATAGTCTCATGATCCCTTTGAGCTTGGGTGGCGGTCCAAAAGAAAACAGGCAAGTCCTGGGATACCCAGGTGCCTCAATCCACCCAGATGTGTGTTTAAGTTGCCACCTTAGATAAACCATTAATTAACAAAACTCACATCTGTCATGGATATCACTCACCCAATCCATGTCTACTAGCATATCATGGCATAATAAGCAAACGTAGAAGTAACTCCCAAAGGTTTGATAATAAACAGGTAATAGGTACTACCTCAACTACTTCCCATCCCACAATTTAATTAGATCCTAATCATGCAATGTGTGAGGATTGATCTAATGCAATAAAACTGGGTAGTAGGAAAGGCATGATCAAAGTGTTACTTGCCTTGCTGATGATCCGCGAAACCTAGAGATTCGAAGTAACAAGCGGTGCACTGCGGGTATTCTATCACAGACAAACAAACAAGCATACAATAAGTACTCATCTAATGCACGGGTAAAACGCAAATAAGAGATCCAACCAGAAGGTTCAACTTAAGAACTCCGGTTGGCAAAAAGAATCAAATCGAACGAAGCAACGAAAGTCAAACGGCGAAAGAAAACAACTTCGTTCTACTAATCTGGATCTAGGGCAAATTTTACAGTAGCAAAATCTTTTTTAAGTTGGTTAAACGGATAGAGGGTTTCGAGACGAAACTCCAGGCGCTTGAATCGCCTGATTCCGATAAACGAGCAAAAAGTTATACTAAAACGAAAATCGGATAAGGAATCGCGACAAAAAAAATCACGGATTTAATCCGAGAAAAAGAAAAACGACGACGCTCGCTAAATTAAATAAATCGGAAACACCGATCTATTTAAAAAAACCGAAACTAGAAAAAAAACCGACGGAAAAACCGAACGATTTTTCGAAAAAAATAAAACAGCAGCACGGAAATCGAGGCGGCGGCAGACCTCGGGCGGCGTGTGGCGGCGGCAGCGTCCGGCGACGGCAGCGGCGGCGGGGCGGCGGCGGCGGGGCGGCGGCGGCACGAGTGGCGAGGCGCGGCGGCGGCGGCGATGGCTAGGGCTGGGGCGGCTTAGGGTTTGCCCCGGGTGAGCTGCCCCGGCTTATAAAGCCTTCCCGGGCCGGTGTCCAGGTCGGACACGACCCGTAGGTCGGTGCGCGTTTTTTTTAATATTACGCGCAGAAGAAAAATAAAAAGAAATACTAAACGAACTCCAAAAATTCCGAAATAAATTTTCACGGGCTTCTAAAATCAAGCCGCACAAGGTGAACATTTATTTGGGACCTAAATGCAATTTTGAAAAACGCACATTTTTCCTAAATTCATATAAACACCAAAAAACTCCGAAATAAAATCTTATTTGATTTTATTATTTGATCCTCAATATTTATTTCTTTTCGGAAAGTCATTTTATTCCCTCTCTCATATTTTTGTAATAGAAATAATTGATGATAAAATAAATAAAATCAAATGATCCTATTCTCAAAATTTGAGAAAACTCAAATATGAAAATAGCGAAATCCCCAACTCTCTCCGTGGGTCATTGAGTTGCGTAGAATTTCTAGGATCTACCAAAATGCAAAATAAAATATGATATGCAATGACGATCTAATGTATAACATTCCAAATTTGGAAATTTGGGATGTTACATTTAAGGGCACGTAGGTATATATAGGAGGAAGGAGTACGTCGGTGGAGCAACAGGGGGCCCACGAGGATGGAGGACGCGCCTAGGAGGGGGGTAGGCATGCCCCCAACCTCGTGCCTTCCTCGTTGATTGCTTGACGTAGGGTCCAAGTCCTCTGGATCATGTTCGTTCCGAAAATCATGTTCCCGAAGGTTTCATTCCGTTTGGACTCCGTTTGATATTCTTTTCCTGCGAAACCCTAAAATAGGTAAAAAAACAGCAATTTTGGGCTGGGCCTCCGGTTAATAGGTTAGTCCCAAAAATAATATAAAAGTGTATAATAAAGTCCAATGATGTCTAAAATAAAATATAATATAGCATGGAACAATCAAAAATTATAGATACGTTGGAGACGTATCAAGCATCACCAAGCTTAATTCCTGCTCGTCCTCGAGTAGGTAAATGATAAAAACAGAATTTTTGATGTGGAATGCTACTTGGCATAATTTCAATGCAATTCTTCTTAATTGTGGTATGAATATTCAGATCTGAAAGATTCAAGACAAAAGTTCAATGACATAGAAATAATAATACTTCAAGCATACTAACTAAGCAATTATGTCTCTTCAAAATAACATGGCCAAAGAAAGTTATCCCTACAAAATCATATAGTCTGGCTATGCTCTATCTTCACCACACAAAGTATTTGAATCATGCACAACCCCGATGACAAGCCAATCAATTGTTTCATACTTTTGGTGTTCTCAAACTTTTTCAATCTTCACGCAATACATGAGCGTGAGCCATGGACATAGCACTTTAGGTGGAATAGAATGGTGGTTGTGGGGAAGACAAAAAGGGAGGAAGATAGTCTCACATCAACTAGGCGTATCAACGGACTATGGAGATGCCCATCAATAGATATCAATGTGAGTGAGTAGGGATTGCCATGCAACGGATGCACTAGAGCTATAAGTATATGAAAGCTCAACAAAAGGAACTAAGTGGGTGTGCATCCAACTCGCTTGCTCACGAAGAGCTAGGGCATTTTGAGGAAGCCCATCATTGAAATATACAAGCCAAGTTCTATGATGAAAAATTCCCACTAGTATATGGAAGTGATAACATAGGGGACTCTCTATTATGAAGATCATGGTGCTACTTTGAAGCACAACTGTGGTAAAAGGATAGTAGCATTGTCCCTTCTCTCTTTTTCTCTCATATTTTTTGGGCCTTCTCTTTTTTATGGCCTCTTTTTTTATTTGGGCTTCTTTGGCCTCTTTTTTTTATTATTTTATTTTATTTTATTTTTCGTTCGGAGTCTCATCCCGACTTGTGGGGGAATCATAGTCTCCATCATCCTTTCCACATTTGGAACAATGCTCTAAAAATGATGATCATCACACTTTTATTTACTTACAACTCAATACTTAGAACAAAATACGACTCTATGTGAATGCCTCCGGCGGTGTACCGGGATATGCAATGAATCAAGAGTGACATGTATGAAAGAATTATGAACGGTGGCTTTTCCACAAATACAATGTCAACTACATGATCATGCAAAGCAATATGACAATGATGGAGCGTGTCATAGTAAATGGAATGGTGGAAAGTTGCATGGAAATATATCTAGGAATGGCTATGGAAATGCCATGATAGGTAGGTATGGTGGCTGTTTTGAGGAAGGTATATGGTGGGTGTATGATACCGGCGAAAGGGTGCACGGTATTAGAGAGGCTAGCAATGGTGGAAGGAAGAAAAGTGCGTATGATCCATGGACTCAACCTTAGTCATAAAGAACTCATATACTTATTTCAAAAATATACAAGTTATCAAAGCAAAGTATTACGCGCATGCTCCTAGGGGGATAGATTGGTAGGAAAAGACCATCGCTCGTCCCCGACCGCCACTCATAAGGAAGACAATCAATAAATAAATCATGCTCTGACTTCATCACATAACGGTTCACCATACGTGCATGCTACGGGAATCACAAACTTTAACACAAGTATTTCTCAAATTCACAACTACTCTACTAGAATGACTCTAATATTACCATCTCCATATCGCAAAACAATTATCAAGTATCAAACTTCTCATAGTATTCAACACATTCATAAGAAAATTCTTATTAATCTTGAATGCCTAACATAATTAAAGCACATTACCATGCTGTTTTGTAGGACTCTCAAAATAATCTAAGTGAAGCATGAGAGAACAATAGTTTCTATAAAAAAAATCCACCGACGTGCTCTAAAAGATATAAGTGAAGCACTAGAGCAAAAACTATATAACTTAAAAGATATAAGTGAAGCACATAGAGTATTCGAACAATTTCCGAACCATGTGTGTCTCTGTAAAAAGGTGTGTACAGCAAGGATGATTGTGGAAAACTAAAAAAATAAAGACTCAAATAATACAAGATGCTCCAAGAAAAACACATATCATGTGGTAAATAAAAATATAGCTCCAAGTAAAGTTACCGATGGAAGTAGACGAAAGAGGGGATGCCCAAGCTTTGGATTTTAGGTGTCCTTAGATTATATTGGGGTTCCATGGGCATCCCCAAGCTTAGGCTCTTTCCACTCCTTGTTCCATAATCCATCAAATCTTTTACCCAAAACTTGAAAACTTCACAACACAAAACTTAAAGTAGAAAATCTCGTGAGCTCCGTTAGCGAAAGAAAACAAAACACCACTTCAATGTACTGTAATTAACTCATTATTTATTTATATTGGTGTTAAAACTACTGTATTCCAACTTTTCTATGGTTTATAAACTATTTTACTAGTCATAGATTCATCAAAATAAGCAAACAACACACGAAAAACAGAATCTGTCAAAAACAGAAAAGTCTGTAGTAATCTGTAGCTAACGCAAGATCTGGAACCCCAAAAATTCTAAAATAAATTGCTGGACGTGAGGAATTTATCTATTAATAATCTGAAAAAAGAATTAACTAAATATCACTTTCCAAATAAAAATGGCAGCAATTCTCGTGAGCGCTAAAGTTTCTGTTTTTTACAGCAAGAATAAAAAGACTTTCCCCAAGTCTTCCCAACGGTTCTACTTGGCACAAACACTAATTAAACACAAAAAACACAAACAAAACAAAGGCTAGATAAATTATTTATTACTAAACATGAGCAAAAATAAAGGAATAAAAATAAATTTGGGTTGCCTGCCAATAAGCGCTATCGTTTAACGCCCCTAGCTAGGCATAAAAGCAAGGATAGATCTAGGTATTGCCATCTTTGGTAGGCAATGCATAAGTGGCTCTCATAATAGATTGATAAGGTAATTTAATTTTATTTCTAGGGAAGTGTTCCATGCCTTTCCTCAACGGAAATTAGAATCTAATATTCCCTTCCTTCATATCAATAATTGCACCAATCATTCTAAGGAAAGGTCTATCAAGAATAATAGGACATGAAGGATTGCAATCTATGTCAAGAACAATAAAGTCTACGGGCACATAATTCCTATTTGCAACAATAAGAACATCATTAATTCTTCTCATAGGTTTCTTAATAGTGGAATCCGCAAGGTGCAAGTTTAAAGAGCAATCATCAAAATCATGGAAACCTAGCAAATCACACAAAGTCTTTGGAATCGTGGAAACACTAGCACCCAAATCACACAAAGCATATAATTCATGATATTTAATTTTAATTTTAATAGTAGGTTCCCACTCATCATAAAGTTTTCTAGGGATAGAAACTTCCAACTCAAGTTTTTTCTTCATAAGATTGCATCAAAGCATCAACGCCATGTTTAGTAAAAGCTTTATTTTGACTATAAGCATGAGGAGAATTTAGCACGGATTGCAACAAGGAAATACAATCTATCAAAGAGAAATTATCATAATTAAATTCCTTGAAATCCAAAATAGTGGGTTCATTAATATTTAAAGTGTTGACTTCTTCAATCCCACTTTTAACAATTTTAGCATCAAGATCTAAAGAATCCAAATTCATGGAACGCCGTCTAGGTAAAGGTGGATCATATTTAGTCCCATCATTATCAAGATTCATATTGCAAAACAAAGATTTAATAGGGGACACATCAATAACTTTTAGATCTTCATCTTTATCTTCCAAAAAAATTCTGGCTTAGCGGCCATCTTATTAACTAAGGTGGCTTGCTTATCCGAAACTTCAGCTATTAACTTCTCAAGATGAGCAATCTGAGATTTCAAACCATCAAATTCTTTAGACATATCATCAAGCTCTTTATTCATATAACCCATAAACTTTTTTGTTCTTTAAGCTCATTTCTGAAGAAATTATTATGCTCAAATTGTAAAACCATAAAACTCCCGACGTTGCTTTCGATCTCTTCTATCCTTTTAAGGTGAAGATCACCAAATCTAAGTAAAGCCATCATGACAAGCAAGCGATCCAACACACAAGCAAACAAGAAACGGGCAAAAAGAGGCAAATAGAGAAAGAGAGGGAGGATGGAGAGAGAGGGCGGCAAGGGTGAAGTGGGGGAGAGAAAAACGAGAGGCAAATGGCAAATAATGTAATGCAGGAGATAAGGGTTTGTGATGGGTACTTGGTATGTCTTGACTTGCAATGGTGCCACAAGGGACTCATTTTCGGGAGTCAAATCTTGACTTGTCTTGCGCGAACCTCCCCGGCAATGGCGCCAGAAATACTTCTTGCTACCTCTTGAGCACTGCGTTGGTTTTCCCTTGAAGAGGAAAGGGTGATGCAGCAAAGTAGCATAAGTATTTCCCTCAGTTTTTGAGAACCAAGGTATCAATCCAGTACGAGGCCGCGCAAAAGTCCCTCGCACCTACACAAACAAATAAATCCTCGCAACCAACGCGATAAGGGGTTGTCAATCCCTACACGATCACTTACGAGAGTGAGATCTGATAGATATGATAAGATAATATTTTTGGTATTTTTATGATAAAGAGAAATAAAAGATGCAAGTAAAATAAATAGCAAAGGAAATAACTAAGTATTGGAAGATTAATATGATGGAAGATAGACCCGGGGGCCATAGGTTTCCCTAGTGGCTTCTCTCAAGAGCATAAGTATTTACGGTGGGTGAACAAATTATTGTTGAGCAATCGACAGAATTGAGCATAGTTATGAGAATATCTATGTACGATCATGTATATAGGCATCACGTCCAAAACAAGTAGGTCGACTCCTGCCTGCATCTACTACTATTACTCCACACATCAACCGCTATCCAGCATGCATCTAGAGTATTAAGTTCAAGAGAACAGAGTAACACTTTAAGCAAGATGACATGATGTAGAGGGATAAACTCATGCAATATGATATAAACCCC
Source organism: Triticum urartu (assembly GCF_056163025.1). Lineage (NCBI taxonomy): Eukaryota > Viridiplantae > Streptophyta > Magnoliopsida > Poales > Poaceae > Triticum > Triticum urartu. The sequence continues at coordinate 669,487,239 of NC_141874.1, read as the reverse complement.
ATCTTGTTATCCTCGATGGCAACAATACAATACGCGCCTTGCTGCCCCTACTATCACTGGGAAAGGACACCGCAAGATTGAACGCAAAGCTAAGCACTTCTCCCATTGCAAGAAAGATCAATCTAGTAGGCCAAACCAAATTGATAATTCGAAGAAACTTGCAAAGATAACCAATCATACATAAAAGAATTCAGAGAAGATTCAAATATTGTTCATAGATAAACTTGATCATAAACCCGCAATTCATCAGTCTCAACAAACACACCGCAAAAGAAGATTACATCGAATAGATCTCCATAAGGGAGGGGGCAAACTTTGTATTGAGATCCAAAAAGAGAGAAGAAGCCATCTAGCTAATAACTATGGACCCGAAGGTCTGAAGTAAACTACTCACACTTCATCGAAGGAGCTATGGTGTTGATGTAGAAGCCCTCCGTGATCGATGCCCCCTCTGGTGGAGCTCCGGAAAAGGCCCCAAGATGGGATCTCGTGGATATAGAAAGTTACGGCGGTGGAATTAGGGTTTTGGCTCCGTATCTGGTAGTTTGGGGGTACGTAGGTATATATAGGAGGAAGGAGTACGTCGGTGGAGCAACAGGGGCCCATGATGGTGGAGGGCGCGCCTGGGGGGTGGGGGTAGGCGCGCCCCTACCTCGTGCCTTCCTTGTTGATTACTTGACGTAGGGTCCAAGTCCTCTGGATCATGTTCGTTCCGAAATCACATTCCCGAAGGTTTCATTCCGTTTGGACTCCGTTTGATATTGTTTTTCTGTGAAACCCTAAAATAGGCAAAAAAAACAACAATTCTGGGCCGGGCCTCCGGTTAATAGGTTAGTCCCAAAAATAATATAAAAGTGTATAATAAAGCCCAGTAATGTCTAAAACAGAATATAATATAGCATGGAACAATCAAAAATTATAGATACGTTGGAGACGCATCACCTCTGTTTAGATGTGGTTTTATGCTTTTAATTAGTGTTTGTGCCAAGTAGAACCTTTGGGAAGACTTAGGTGAAGTCTTTGCGATCTTGCTGTAAAAAACAGAAACTTTAGCGCTCATGAGTTTTGCTGCCATTTTTTTACTGGAGAGTGAGATTTGTTTGATTCTTTTTGCATATGATTAATAGACAAATTCCTCACGTCCACCAATTTATTTCAGAATTTTGGGGGTTACATAAGTATACGTTTGATACAGATTACTAGAGACTGTTCTGTTTTTGACAGATTCTGTTTTCATCGTGTTGTTTGCTTATTTTGATGAATCTACGAGTAGTATCGGAGGGTATGAACCATAGAGAAGTTGGAATACAGTAGATATTACACCAATATGAATTTATAATGAGTTCACATCAGTACCTAAGTGGTGATTTATTTTCTTATACTAACGGAGCTTACGAGTTTTCTGTTGAGTTTTGGGTTGTGAAGTTTTCAAGTTTTGGGTAAAGATTCAATGGACTATGGAATAAGGAGTGGCAAGAGCCTAAGCTTAGGGATGCCCAAGGCACCCCAAGGTAATATTCAAGGACAATCAAAAGCCTAAGCTTGGGGATGCCATCTGGGGCATCCCCTCTTTCGTCTTCGTTCATCGGTAACTTTACTTGGAGCTATATTTTTATTCACCACATGATATGTGTTTTGCTTGGAGCATCATTTTATTTTATTTAGTTTTGCTTGATGTTTGAATAAAATACCAAGATCTGAAATTCTTAAATGTTAAAGAGTCTTCACATAGTTACATAATTATTCAACTACTCTTTGATCTTCACTTATATCTTTCGGAGTAGTTTGTCATTTGCTCTAGTGCTTCAGTTATATCCTTTTAGAGCACGGCGGTGGTTTTATTTTGAAGAAATAGATGAACTCTCGTGCTTCACTTATATTATTTTGAGAGTCCTAAACAGCATGGTAATTTGCTTTGGTTATGAATTTAGTCCTAATATGATGGGTATCCAAGATGGGTATAATAAAAACTTTCATATAAAGTGCATTGAATACTATGAGAAGTTTGATAGTTGATGATTGTTTTGAGATATGAAGATGGTGATATTAGAGTCATGCTAGTGGAGTAGTTGTGAATTTGAGAAATACTTGTGTTAAAGTTTGTGATTCCCGTAGCATGCACATATGGTGAACCGTTATGTGATGAAGTCGGAGCATGATTTATTTATTGATTGTCTTCCTTATAAGTGGCGGTCGGGGACGAGCGATGGTCTTTTCCTACCAATCTATCCCCCTAGGAGCATGCGTGTAGTACTTTGTTATGATAACTAATAGATTTTTGCAATAAGTATGTGAGTTCTTTGTGACTAATGTTGAGTCCATGGATTATACGCACTCTCACCCTTCCACCATTGCTAGCCTCTCTAGTACCGCACAACTTTCGCCGGTACCATACACCCACCATTACCTTCCTCAAAACAGCCACCATACCTACCTATTATGGCATTTCCATAGACATTCCGAGATACATTACCTTGCAACTTCCTACTGTTCCTTTTATTATGACACGCTTCATCATTGTCATATTGCTTTGCATGATCATGTAACCGACATCGTATTTGTGGCAAAGCCACCGTTCATAATTCTTTCATACATGTCACTTGCACATCCCGGTACACCGCCGGAGGCATTCATATAGAGTCATATTTTGTTCTAAGTATCGAGTTGTAATTCTTGAGTTGTAAGTAAATAAAAGTGTGATGGTCATCATTATTAGAGCATTGTCCCATGTGAGGAAAGGATGATGGAGACTATGATTCCCCCACAAGTCGGGTTGAGACTCTGGATGAAAAATGAAAATAAAAAAGAGAGAGAAAAAGGCCATAAAAAAGAGAAGGACCCAAAAAAACAAAAAAATGAGAGAAAAAGAGAGAAGGGGCAATGCTACTATCCTTTTACCACACTTGTGCTTCAAAGTAGCACCATGATCTTCATGATAGAGAGTCTCCTATGTTGTCACTTTCATATACTAGTGGGAATCTTTAATTATAGAACTTGGCTTGTATATTCCAATGATGGGCTTCCTCAAAATGCCCTAGGTCTTCGTGAGCAAGCGAGTTGGATGCACAACCACTTAGTTTCTTTTTGAGCTTTCATACACTTATAGCTCTAGTGCATCCATTGCATGGCAATCCCTTCTCACTCACATTGATATCTATGAAGGAAATATGCCCTAGAGGCAATAATAAAGTTATTATTTATTTCCTTATATCACGATAAATGTTTATTATTCATGCTAGAATTGTATTAACCGGAAACATGATACATGTGTGAATACATAGAGAAACAGAGTGTCACTAGTATGCCTCTACTTGACTAGCTCGTTGATCAAAGATGGTTATGTTTCCTAGCCATAGACATGAGTTGTCATTTGATTAACGGGATCACATCATTAGGAGAATGATGTGATTGGCTTCACCCATTCCTTTAGCTTAGCACTTGATCGTTTAGTATGTTCCTATTGCTTTCTTCATGACTTATACATGTTCCTATGACTATGAGATTATGCAACTCCCGATTATCGGAGGAAGACTTTGTGTGCTACCAAACATCACAACGTAACTGGGTGATTATAAAGGTGCTCTACAGGTGTCTCTGAAGGTACTTGTTGAGTTGGCGTATTTCGAGATTAGGATTTGTCACTCCGATTGTCGGGGAGGTATATCTGGGCCCACTCAGTAATGCACATCACCATAAGCCTTGCAAGCATTGTAACTAATGAGTTAGTTGCGGAATGATGTATTACGGAACGAGTAAAGAGACTTTCCGGTAACGAGATTGAACTAGGTATTGAGATACCGATGATCGAATCTCAGGCAAGTAACATACCGATGACAAAGGGAACAACGTATGTTGTTATGCGGTTTGACCGATAAAGATCTTCATAGAATATGTACGAACCAATATGAGCATCTAGGTTCCGCTATTGGTTATTGACCAGGGACGTGTCTCGGCCATGTCTACATAGTTCTTGAACCCGTAGGGTCCGCACGCTTAAAGTTCGGTGACGATTGGTATTATGAGTTTTTGTGGTTTTGATGTACCAAAGGTAGTTCGGAGTCTCGGATATGATCACGGACATGACGAGGAGTCTCAAAATGGTTGAGACATAAAGATCGATATATTGGACGACTATATTTGGATACCGGAATGGTTCCGGGTGACATCAGGAATAGACCGGAGTACCAGGAGGTTATCGGAACCCCCCGGGAGGTATATGGGCCTTATTGGGCTTTAGTGGAAAGGAGGGGAAAGGAGCAAGGGAGGTGGCGCCCCCCAAGCCCTCCGAATTGGGAAGGGGGCTGGCCCCCCTTTCCTTCCTCCCTCCTTCCTCTTCCTTCCCTCTCCTACTCCAAGTTGGTAAGGGGGAATCCTACTCCCGGTGGGAGTAGGACTCCCCTTGGCGCTCCTCTCCCTGGCCGGCCGCCTCCTCCCCCTTGCTCCTTTATCCATGGGCCGGACTGATGGGCTGTGAAGACATGAAGACCGAAGACTGTACTGGTGTCCGGATTGGACTCTCCTTGGCACGGAAGGCAAGCTTGGCAACCGACTATGAAGATTCCTTTTTATGTAACCGACTCTATGTAAACCCTAGATCCCCTCGGTGTCTATATAAACTGGAGGGGTTAGTCCGGAAAGCATATACTCATTACCATAGTCATACATGCTAGGCTCAGGGTTTTGCCATTACGATCTCGTGGTAGATCAACTCTGCTAACACTCATATTCATCAATATCAATCAAGCAAGACGTAGGGTATTACCTCCATAGAGAGGGCCCAAACCTGGGTAAACATTGTATCCCCCGTCTCCTGTTACCATTGATCCTAGACGCACCGTTCGGGACCCCCTACCCAAGATCTGTCGGTTTTGACACCGACATTGGTGCTTTCATTGAGAGTTCCACTATGCCGTCGACGAAAGGTTCAATGGCCCCTTCAATCGTCTATAGCGATGCTGTCCAAGGAGAAACCTTCCTCCCCGAACAGATTTTCGTGTTCGTCGGCTTCGTACTACGGGCCAACTCGCTCGGCCATCTAGAGCAGATCGATAGCTACACCCCTGGACACCAGTTCAGATTTGGAAGCTTGAACTACGTCGCAGATATCCGTGGAGACTTGATCTTCAATGGATTTGAAACCGCAGCGATCGCTCCCCCTCGCTCCGAGGAACATGACTTAAATCTATCATTGGATCACATCCAGGAGATGGTCCCTGTTGCTGCAACGGCCTTAGAACCGGAGGAGATCGTGCCATCCAAAGCCACAGAGTCCGCGGCGTTGGAGCCGCACACGGACTCGACACCTCGCAATATCTGCGTCAATGGGACTCCGGATTCGTCTCCGGCTATAAGTTCTGGACCATGTACGCCTGCGGACACCGAGCTAGATCGGTTTTCGATTTTCAAATTTAGTGTCGCAGACATCTTCCTGCACTCACCTTTGGGTGATGTGCTAAACTCTTTAAAGAACTTGTCCTTGGAAAAGGACTCACAGCCGAACTATGTTCGGTTCGAGCCAGAGGCTGATGATGGGAAATTTTGTTTCCCTCCCGCCACCCACTTCATAGCCACTGTCGTTGACTTAACCGACATGCTCGATTACGGCTCCGAAGACATCGACGGTATGGAAGAACATGCCGACCAGGAGCAAGGCCAAAACCCACCGTTTACTGGACGTTGGACGGCCACCATTTCATACGATGTGTACATGGTCGACACACCTAAAAAAGCTAACGACGATTACAAAGTAGATCAAGTTGCGAATAAACCTTCTGAGACACAGTCCAAGCGACGACGCCCTAAACACCGCTCCAAGCCTCGTCGCTCAAATGACGGAAATACTGGCACTAGAGAGAATAGTACTCCGGGCGACGCCGAAAACAATGAAGACCCTGTCGGGGCTGCATCCGAATAGGAGGAACAAGACAACGGGCAAGATAACCCTGATAATCAGACCATGCACAATGACCCAAAGAATGATAGTTATCGTCCAGTCTCCGAGGATGATGAGAGCCTCAGCAATAAGGACTTCATCATGCCCGAGGCATCCTGTCGGTGTCAAAACCGGCGGATCCCGGGTAGGGGGTCCCGAACTGTGCGTCTAAGGCGGATGGTAACAGGAGGCAGGGGACACGATGTTTTACCCAGGTTCGGGCCATCTTGATGGAGGTAAAACCCTATGTCCTGCTTGATTATTCTTGATAATATGAATAGTACAAGAGTTGATCTACCACGAGATCGGAGAGGCTAAACCCTAGAAGCTAGCGTATGGTATGATTGTATGTTGTCCTATGGACTAAAACCCTCCGGTTTATATAGACACCGGAGGGGGCCAGGGTTACACAAGGTCGGTTACAAAGGAGGAGATATACATATCCATATTGCCTAGATTGCCTTCCACGCCAAGTAGAGTCCCATCCGGACACGGGACGAAGTCTTTAATCTTGTGTCTTCATGGTCCAACAGTCCGGCCAAAGGATATAGTCCGGCTGTCCGGAGACCCCCTAATCCAGGACTCCCTCAGTAGCCCCCGAACCAGTCTTCAATGACATCAAGTCCAACACGCAGTATTGTCTTCGACATTGCAAGGCGGGTTCTTCTCCAAATTTCGAATGTTCGTTAAGCAGTGTCCGGCCCCATAAATGTTGGACCTCTTGGCTTCTGTGCCAAATAAGGGCTATCTTCCACGCGTCGAATGAATACGAGGAGCCAGGGCGTTTTTACATTCGCCCCCTAGCTAGATAAATAAATTGTCTATTAAAGGGATGGGGATTCTTAGATCCAATCCATACCACCACCCCCCAGCGAGAATCCATAGGAGCGCGCTTCGAAAAGATCCACTCCAGCATGGCCGACCTCCGTAGCTCCTCCTCCCGCCCCCGTAGCCCTAAAACCGGTGATTGGGAGAGGTGTTCTAACCCACACAGTCGATTAGTCGAACTGCAGACCAAGGGATTTCTCCCTCCAGATTATATGGTTCCCATACGAGCCGGGCTCGCCACCTACAATGGCGGGGAGCAAGGAGAGAGCTTCCCCAGCCCCTCTACGGGGGAGCGGGTATGCCTTGTTCCTTACTTATTAAGGGTACTCGAATTTCCAATTCATCCGTTCCTCCGCGGGCTCCTGGAGTTTTACGGCCTCCAACTGCATAATTTCACCCTTGCTTCCATTTTACACATCGCCGACTCTGTTGCCCTCTACGAGTTATTCCTGGGCTACGAGGCTCATTTCGAGCTGTGGAAAAGGTTGTTTTGCCTCATCCCCTGCACACAGAAGGGGTCACTTTATCAAGTGGGCGGAGCCGAAATATGGCGCATCGCCGAAACCGGATACCTGTCCGGTACTCTGAAGAAGACGTCCGAAGACTGGCCTTTGGAATGGTTTTATATGGAGGACGTCCCCCTTCCGGACCCTGTTCGGCGGGGTCTTCCTGAGTTCAACAATGCTCCTCTGAAGAAATGCTGAAGTTGGCACCCACGGAGCCCCCAAGAGGAAGACAACGAAGAAGTCCTTTACCTGATGAACCGGATTAAAGCGCTGGCTCAATCAGGATTGACAGTAATCGAGGTTATGTCAATATGCATAATGCGGGGAGTGCAGCCACTTAAATATCGAGGGCACCCCCTATGGTTCTTTAACAGGGAAGATGATGCCACCCGTTACGGGCGTAAGGGTCCGGACAACGCTACTGCTTTAGCAAAAATTCTGTCCGGGTTGTTCAAGGGAGAGGAGGAGTTCATCTGCATCAATCCACGGGATGGATTCTCCATGTACAACCCTCCAAGCTGTGTGAGTTATATCTCCTTACTCCCATTCTCCCCGCATTCTTTGTCGTAGGTACTCACCTTGCCATTTTGCGGCAGGAACTGCGAAAAGCCATAAGGGAGGTCAATAGCCCATCTCCACAACCAGAGGACCCTGACTGGGCCCTCGGTCCCGGACTCGAAGAAGATCCGGACATATTCGTGGAGCTGATAGACCGACAGTTCTATCAATTAAGCTGTGATGATGCCATGGTGGCCATTACGGCCGACTATCCCGGACTGCTTCCTGCGTCGCACGTAAGAAAAACCAAAAATCCCAACTCCAAAAACTAGGATCCCCTTTTAGACACTTCACCTACCATATACATATGGTGTTTTACAGGGAAGGCCTTCGGGATGCCGTGCCGAACCCGCAGCAACTCGCCAACAAGAGGCACCGAGGCCGGGCAGGCCAAAAAGGAAGGCGGTCGGGACGGAGACGCAGGCGCAGAGGTATGACAAAAACCCCGCTCCATGGTTGTCGTCTTTCTAAAAATGTAATGACGTCCATGTTTCTTTAACGGAAAAAACGCTCGCCGGAATATGTCCGGTGAGGCTGCCGATCATGCTTCCACCAGTCGGGCTCCAGGACCGGACATAGAGGCGGAAGCTGACATGGGGCGGACACCGGATACTCCTCCTACAGAGGATGCAGATAGACTATCCGCTACAAATTCAGAAGTGGAGAGCGCCATGAATCATAGGGATCGCCGAGCAGTACTCCATGACGCTTGCTTCTCCCCAGAGGCATTTGATGCCTTCAATTCTGGAGACGCGTACCTCCGTGCTGCTCAAAATGGTCTAGCCAGAGCCACGGACCAGTATGTAAGGGATGTACGGGTAAGCAAATCTGACGATTATATGTATCAGTAGCCCCTGAGACTTGAAACAGTTAGCAGAACTGATTTAAGTATCATCTATTGTGCAGGTTCTTACACAGAAGAATACTCGACTGTCAAAGGAGCTGGAGGAATGCAGGACCCAACTTCGGGCCGCCGTTTCCACATTGAAGGAACCCAAAAAGTCCCCACCTAGTAACATTTATTTCAAAGAATGATAGGTACCATATAGCGTGCGGCGTGGCTGCAGATCTAACAATATATATTGCAGATGAATCCAGAGAGAATCCAGAGGACCAGCATGCCGTACAACAGCTAAAGGCTGGCGAACGCGTGCTGACTGAGGTCAGGCGGGAGAAAAACAATCTCCAAGACGCCAATACCAAGCTGAGCGTGGAACTGAAAGATGTTCGAGCCCATCTTGCAGACTCCGAGAAGGAGAATAAGCGGCTTCGACGCTCCATTTTCAGTAAGTGCTTGAACGAACCCTTAAAAAGGGGACAACGGAGAAGCCGGCTAACAGAGTTATGTCTACAGGTATGCTGACGGGTCGTCCTGCAGAGGAGATGCCCAGTTCTGCGGGTGATCTTCTATCTGAGCTCTCACAACTGCACGAACAAGTTCGGTAGGTGATGCAAGGTATTGCCCAGGCCTTGTGGCCATCAGTCTCCCTGCCAGAAGGCATTGGAGATCTTGCGGAGAAGCTCAAGGGAGCACAGCAGCGCTTCCGATTATGGAAGATATCGGCCTGCCGTCAAGGTGCCAGGGTAGCCTGGGCCATGGTGAAGGCGTGGTATACCAAGGCTGACCCAAACCACATGGCGGAGGTCGGACCTGTGGGGCCCAATGGGAAAGAGATCCCCGTTAGCTTAGTCTATGGGCAAGTAGAATTAGCCGCAAAGTACTCCCAACAGGATTGTAGGCTAGACCACCTGTTGGATGGTATAGAAGAGGAATTTAGTCAGTCTACATGACTATGTAATTAAAGTGACATGTATAATGCCTTCTTGCCGGATTGTAAATCATTTGTCATGGCAGACCTTTTCGCTTCAACCTCGGGACCCGATAGTCCGGAGTGTGTTCGAATACCCACTTAGTTATATAAGAACCGGGGTATGCGTCGAAACCAGGCGTAGGGGTCATTAGTGCTTGAACAGACAAGTACCCAACTAGTTATGTTATATTACATGGGTAGTAAGAAACATCTTCTAGTGAGAATAGTTCCGTTAGGGGTTCCTTTCTCTGGGTACACATGCCCTAAAGTGCATGTCCGGACTGCGAGTGGAGCCCTAGGCAAAAACATCTGGGGGCATATATGGAAAATAAATAAAAATCATCTTTTGTTCGCCGACCGAATATTCCCTTAAGAACGCTAGCTTTCGGCTTCACCCAGTCTGAGGTACACATCCGGCTGACCTGGCAGTAACAATCGCAGAGGTGCTCCCCTTATGCCCTAGCCGAATTAACGGGAATGTAGGGCATAAATACAAGAGCCAGGCAACCCAGCTTGGCCAAAACTTAAGTCATATCGATGCATATAGTGGCGAAGAAAAGGTACATGTGGAAGAATAACACATGTGCGGGGCATGAAGCCCAGATAGATAATTAAGCTTCTATGTAAGAAGCCCCCAGGTATAATGAGCGCGGTTAGCGCGTCTATAGTGTGCAAGCGAGGCACAAGTTGGCCCTTAAAGGCCTTGAGAAAGAATAAAAGAAAGAAAGAGAGAAAGAAGCCAGATAATGTATATGCAAAAAATGGACAGAGGAAGGAGACGAACATAGAGTCCGGCGCTAGGCGTAGAATCTTCGGAGCCTGGCTGCGTTCCATGGGTTCGGCTCATGTCGATTATTCGATGCATCCCGCAGACGGTACGCTCCACCGGTCAGAACTTGGTCAATAATGAAGGGACCTTCCCATTTGGGCTCGAGCTTGGTCTTTTTCTTCTCCGGCAGGCGTAGAACTAACTCGCCAATGTTATAAGTTTTGGCCCGTACTTCTCTTCTTTGGTATCTGCGAGCCTGTTGCTGATAAAATGCGGAACGTGCTTTTGCCACGTCGCGCTCCTCCTCCAGGGTGTCTAGACTGTCTTGCCGATCGAGCTCGGCTTCTCTTTCTTCATACATGCGCACTTGAGGTGAGTCATGAATTATGTCGCAGGGCAGAACTGCCTCTGCACCGTACACCATAAAGAAGGGTGTATATCCGGTAGTATGATTCGGCGTGGTCAGCAGCCCCCAGAGTATGGAGTCGAGCTCCTCTACCCAGTGCGTGTTAGACTCCTTCAAGGACCACACTAATCTGGGTTTAATGCCGCTCATGATAAGACCATTTGCTCGCTCAACTTGGTCGTTGGTTTGTGGGTGATAGACGGAAGCATAATAGAGCTTGATGCCCATGTTGCTGCATTAGAGTTTTACCTCATTGGCCGTGAAGTTCGTGCCATTGTCAGTGATGATGCTGTGGGGGACGCCATAACGGTGTACAAACCCGGATATGAAGTCTATCACCGGTCCAGATTTGGTCGTTTTAACAGGTTTGGCTTCTATCCATTTGGTGAATTTATCCACCATGACCAGTAAGTATTTATTCTTATGGGTTCCCCCTTTAAGGGGTCCAACCATGTCAAGCCCCCAGACCGCGAAGGGCCAGGTAATGGGGATTGTTTGGAGGGCGGTGGGTGGCATGTGGCTTTGGTTTGCAAAAAGCTGGCAACCGGCGCAGCGTTGGACCAAGTCCTGTGCGTCTGCCTGGGCCGTCGGCCAATAAAAACATATACGGAAGGCCTTGCTTACAAGGGCCCGGGCTGCGGTGTGGTGGACGCCGAGTCCGGCGTGAATTTCTGCCAAAAATTTCCGCCCTTCCTCTTTGGAGATGCACCTTTTAAGGACCGCGGTAGTGCTTTTTTATACAGTTCTCCCTCATGGACCCTGTAGGCTTTAGATCGCCGCACTATGCAGCATGCCTCATTTTGGTCCTCGGGAAGTTCCTGCCTAGTTAGGTAGGCCAAGAATGGTTCTGTCCACGGGGCAATGATCGCCATTATGACATGGGCTGAAGGTGTTATTTCGGTGGTAGAGCCTCCGATTATGTCAGATTGTTCGGTATCGGGCATTTTGGTCGGGTCCGGATTATTGTTACCGGTGTCCCCTTCCCATACCACGGATGGCTTAAACAACCTCTCCAAAAAGATTTGGGGGGTACCGCATCGCATTTTGCGCCGATGCGGGCGAGGATATCCGCCGCCTGATTGTTTTCTCGAGCCACATGGTGAAATTCGAGCCCCTTGAACCGAGCTGACATCTTTAGGACGGCGTTTTGATAGGCCACCATCTTCGGATCCTTGGCATCGAAGTCTCCATTTATTTGGGATATTGCGAGGTTCGAATCCCCATGCATCTCCAGGCGTTGAATGCCCATGGAAACTGCCATCCGAAGACCATGTAATAGGGCTTCGTATTCGGCTGCGTTGTTGGAGTCTGTATACAGTATCTGCAGTACGTATTGCACTGTATCTCCCGTTGGGGGCGTCAGAACGACGCCAGCCCCCAGACCAGCCAGCATTTTGGAGCCGTCGAAGTGCATGATCCAATTGGAGTATGCGCCGTGCTCTTTAGGGAGTTCAGCTTCCGTCCATTCGGCGACAAAGTCGGCCAATACTTGCGATTTAATGGCTTGCCGAGGCTTGTATGTTATGTCGAACGGGAGGAGCTCAATGGCCCATTTGGCAATCCGGCCCATGGCGTCGCAGTTGTTTACAATGTCATTAAGTGGCACTTCTGAGGCTACTGTAATCGAACACTCTTGAAAGTAGTGTCATAGCTTCCGGGATGCCATGAATACCGCATAGGCTATCTTTTGATAATGTGGGTACCGTGATTTGCATGGAGTGAGGACAGTGGATACATAATATACCGACTTTTGAAGAGGGAATTTATGTCCATCCGCTCCTCGTTCGACGACGAGCACTGCGCTTACAACCTGATGAGTTGCCGCAATGTACAACAGCATTGGTTCGCCGATGTTTGGCGCGGCCAGGATTGGGTTGGTTGCCAGTATGGCTTTTATTTCTTCCAATCCGGCTGTGGCAGCGTCCGTCCACTCGAAGTGTTCGGTGCGCCGAAGGAGGCGATAAAGGGGTAATGCCTTTTCTCCTAAGCGGGAGATAAAGCGGCTTAGAGCCGCCACACATCCAGTTAATTTCTAGATTTGTTTGAGGTCCGTTGGGATAGCCAACTGTGATAGAGCTCGGATTTTGGCCGGATTAGCTTCAATTCCTCTACTGGAGACAATGAAGCCCAGGAGCTTTCCGGCTGGTACACCGAAAACACATTTTTCCGGATTGAGCTTGATGTCGTATGTTAGGAGGTTGTTGAATGTGAGACTCAAGTCGTCTATTAGAGAGTCGACGTGTTTAGTTTTGACGACCACATCATCTACGTATGCCTCTACTGTTTTGCCGATCTATTTCTCCAAACATGTCTGAATCATGCGCTGATATGTTGCGCCAGAGTTTTTGATCCCAAAAGGCATTGTGTTGAAACAGAAGGGCCATATGGTGTGATAAATGCCATTGCAGCTTGGTCGGACTCTGCCATCTTCATTTGGTGGTAGCCGAAGTATGCGTCGAGGAAACACAATGACTCGTGTCGTGCGGTAGCATCGATAATTTGATCAATGCGGGGGAGGGGGAAGGGATCCTTTGGGCAAGCCTTGTTGAGGTCCTTGAAATCGACACATAGGCGCCATGATTTGTCTTTCTTTGGTACCATCACCAGGTTTGCTAGCCAGTCCGGGTGTTTTTATTTCTCTAATGAATCCGGCCTCCAATAACTTGGCTAGTTCCTCTCCCATAGCTTGTCTCTTACGTTCAGAGAAATGCCGAAGAGCCTGCTTGACCGGCTTGAATCCCTTTAGGATATTGAGGCTGTGCTCGGCCAACCTGTGTGGGATTCCTGGCATGTCTGAGGGGTGCCAGGAAAATATGTCCCAATTCTCGCGCAGGAATTCTTGTAGTGCGGCGTCCACGGCGGGGTTTAACTATGCCCCGATGGAGGCTATTTTTGTAGGGTCCGTTGGGTGGACTTGGAATTTGACTATTTCATCCGCTGGTTTAAAAGAGGTGGACTTGGATCTCTTGTCAAGTATCACGTCGTCCCTGCCCACTATGGAGTGTAGCGCAGTTAATTCCTCGGCCGAAAGGGCTTCGGATAATGCCTCGAGGGCCAATGCGGCTGTTTTGTTTTCGGTGCGGAGTGCTTTGTCCGGATCACTAGTGAGGGTGATGATTCCGTTGGGCCCGGGCATTTTGAGCTTCATGTACCCATAATGGGGTATGGCTTGGAAGATCGTGAACGCCTCCCGTCCTAAAAGGGCGTGGTATCCACTACTGAACGGGGCCACTTGGAATGTAATTTCTTCGGACCTATAGTTCTCTGGCGTGCCGAATACCACATCTAGTGTGATTTTCCCAGCACAACGTGCTTCCCGACTGGGGATGATTCCTCTAAAGGTTGTGCTGCTTTGCTCAATGCAGTTCCACTCTATTTCCATTTTTTGAAGAGTTTCCTCATAGATGAGGTTCAATCCACTGCCGCCGTCCATGAGTACTTTGGTGAGTCGAAAGCTGTCCACAATTGGACTGAGGACCAATGCAGCTGGTGCTCGGGATGTTCGGAATTTAGGTTCGTCACTGGCATTGAAGGTAATAGCCGTGTCACTCCATGGATTTATTGCTGCCACGTGGCAGATTTCGGCAATGCTGCGGAGTGTTTGCTTGCGCCTATTATTTGATGTGAAGGTCTCAAAGACTGTTAATACCGTATTGTTATCCCTGGGATGGTGCTCTGTGGCATCTGGGATGAGAAGATCCTCGCCGCTTTTGGCCACCTGCCGGAGTATCCAACATGCTCTATGGCTATGTGTTGGTATGGTATCCGCTGTACTATAAATTTTGCAAGGTCCGTTGAGCCATCCCTCCAATACGGTTCCACGCCCTATAGAGGGTTTTTGCTTCTTTGTAATTAACTCGGGTGTCTTATGATAGTGCACCCTTTTACTTCGGACTGGGTGTATATTCGGAGCCGGATTATCCCAAAACTTCGTTTTGGTTTTCCAGGCACTTTCCATCACACAATACTTTCGTACTATGGACGCTAAGTCGGCGAAGCGTGATATGTCACAGCGACTTATGGCGTTAAGGATTCCCTTGTCTGTGCATTTATTGCAGAAAAGTGAGACTGTGTCTTCCTCACGGCATTCCTTAACCTTGTACATCACAAGGAGGAATCTGGCCCAATAATGATGTACTGTTTCATGGGGCTCTTGCCTAATGTGGGAAAGATCGTTTATGTCTGGGTGGGTGGGTGTATTTGAGTCCAAACCCTTACCCGATCTGAGACCCAGGGGCTGAGGTGTTTCCAATCTTGGAAGTTCGGATTCCGGGATGTTGCCCGATGAGTCTGGCCCGCTGCCTGACTCTAGGTTCAGGGCTTGGGTGACGTCCTCCCGTAAACGGGTACCCGGCTCGGAGAGCTCAGGAATCCAGACATAGTTAGACCTCAAGATAGAGGAAGAATCGCTGCATTGTTCCCCACCACCGCAATATGATGGGTGACCGGTGGAGAGTTAATCTCCCTTTGATCAGTTTAAGCCCAATCCGATCATAGTCCATAGCGACTCCCAAGGCGGCGATGCGATCCAAGAGCTCGTTTAGGGAAGAGAGCTCCATTGGATCCATCTGCTCGGCGAATTCCAAGCTGACGTGGAGATTGTTTTTGATGACCCGAGAAGTCATCGTCGGTGCAGCGGCCGAACGGGCAGTCATGATGAAACTGCCAAGCCGGAGAGTTTGGCCGACAGCCAGGGCTCTCCCGGCGGTAATGTTGTTTTTAACAACGAGACGAGGCATCCTTCCTTACGGCGATGACACAGTGGAACTCTCAATGAAAGCACCAATGTCGGTGTCAAAACCGGAGGATCTCGGGTAGGGGGTCCCGAACTGTGCGTCTAAGGCGGATGGTAACAGGAGGCAGGGGACAAGATGTTTTACCCAGGTTCGGGCCCTCTTGATGGAGGTAAAACCCTACGTCCTGCTTGATTATTCTTGATAATATGAGTAGTACAAGAGTTGATCTACCACGAGATCGGAGAGGCTAAACCCCAGAAGCTAGCCTATGGTATGATTGTATGTTGTCCTACTGACTAAAACCCTCCAGTTTATATAGACATCGGAGGGGGCTAGGGTTACACAAGGTCGGTTACAAAGGAGGAGATATACATATCCGTATTGCCTAGCTTGCCTTCCACGCCAAGTAGAGTCCCATCCAGACACGGGACGAAGTCTTCAATCTTGTGTCTTCATGGTCCAACAGTCCGGCCAAAGAATATAGTCCGGCTGTCCGGAGACCCCCTAATCCAGGACTCCCTCACACCCCTCGAGCAAGAGCGCTTCAAGCACCAGCTAATAGCCACTGCAAGAAGCCTGAAGAAGAAGTAGTAGCAGCTTCAAGCTGATCAAGACCTACTCATTGATAGGTGGACTGATGTCCTGGCAGCCAAAGAATACAGCCTCAAGCGCCCGGCCAAGAGTTACCCAAAGCATAGACTGCTACCTTAGTTCGATGAGGAGGCACCAAATCCCATACCTCCCTCACGCAATGCGGACCGACCACCACGCGGTCGGGATAGTGCGGCGGACCCACCACCCCGCGGTCGGGATAAAGCGGCAACTCAGGCAGAACAACAGCCCGCCCCACCACCTCGCAAAAACATGGACATAACAGCTCGGGACCATACATACGACCTTTGGCAGGAGCTGGATAGTAGAGCAAAACACACCAGATCAATCTACGGATCGCGAGGACGCTTCCCGACTCAGGATGACTGCTACCCCATTTCTCTCCGCTATTCTTTGCTTAGAAGGGCTTGACTTACTTAACTTACCGCTTTCCCGAAACTAGCTAAAAAAGGGTCAGGTATACCCGCCTAATGAGATAGTCGGGCGTGACAAACCTAGTCACACCTGGGCCGATAACCACAGACGCACTCCATCAGAGGTGCGCCGTGATGCAGCCCGATATAGAGGCACTGCACACCCTCTCTGCTTCACAGATGAGGTGCTAGATCATGAATTCCCCAAGGGGTTCAAGCCCGTCAATATTGAATCATACGACAGAACAACCGACCCTGCAGTATGGATTGAGGACTTTATTCTCCACATCCACATGGCCTGTGGAGACGACCTCCACGCCATCAAATACCTCCCACTGAAACTCAAAGGGCCAGCTAGACACTGGCTGAATAGCTTGCCCGAGAATTCCATTGGCAGCTAGGAGGACTTGGAAGAGGCCTTTCTTGACAACTTCCAAGGTACATATGTCCGGCCACCCGATGCCGATGATTTAAGCCACATAGTTCAATAACCTGGAGAATCAGCCGGAAAATTCTAGACTAGGTTCCTAACCAAAAAGAACCAGATCGTTGACTGTCCGGATGCCGAAGCCCTAGCGGCCTTTAAACACAGCATCTGTGGCGAATGGCTAGCACGCCACCTCGGCCAAGAAAAGTCGAAGTCCATGGCAGCCCTTACGGGACTCATGACCCGCTTTTGCGCGGGTGAGGACAGCTGGCTGGCTCATAGCAAAAACACTGCCAGCGAGACAGGCCCCTCTGAGGCCAAGAACAGCCCCGGAAAGATCCGGCGCAACAGACACAAATGCCGAAGCAATGGCGACAACACTGATGACACCACCGTTAACACCGGATTCAGCGGCTCCAAGTCCGGACAGCAAAAGAAGCCCTACAAAAGGAACAGCGAGGGACCATCCAGCCTGGATCGCATACTCGATCGTCCGTGCCAGATACATGGTACCCCAGACAAACAAGCCAACCACACCAACAGAAACTATTGGGTTTTGAAACAGCCTGGAAAGTTAAATGCCGAAAACAAAGAAAAGGGATCACAAATTGGGGATGAGGACAAAGAGCCCCGACAGCCGAACACAGGAGGGCAGAAGAAATTTCCCCCTCAAGTCAAAATGGTGAACATGATATACGCTACACACATCCCCAAAAGGGAGCGCAAGCGAGCACTTAGGGACGTATACACGGTAGAGCCAGTCGCCCCAAAATTCAATCTGTGGTCATCGTTCCCGATCACCTTCGATCGTCGAGATCACCCAACTAGTATCCGGCATGGCGGTTCAGCCGCACTGGTCCTCAACCCAATCATCGACGGATTTCACCTAACACGAGTCCTAATGGACGGTGGTAGCAGCCTCAACCTGCTCTATCGGGATACAGTGCGGAAGATGGGCATTAATCCCTCATGAATCAAACCCACAAAGACTACCTTTAAAGGAGTCATACTAGGCGTTGAGGCCCGCTGCACGGGCTCAATCACGCTGGAGGTGGTCTTCGGTTCCCCGGACAAATTCCAAAGCGAGGAGTTAACCTTCGATATCGTCCGCTTCCGTAGCGGCTACCACACACTACTCGGACGAACCGCGTTTGCTAGATTCAACGTGGTGCCACACTATGCTTATCTCAAGCTGAAGATGCCCGGTCCGCGTGGCGTCATAACAGTCAACGGAAACAAAGAATGCTCCCTCCGGACAGAGGAGCACACCGCCGCCCTAGCAGCAGAGGTACAAAGCGGCCTTCTCAAGAAGCATCATAGTCTAGCTGCCGAGCCCCTGGACATCATTAAGAGGGTCCGAACTACACTACAACAGGACAACACGGCTCGTCAAGATCTCGATTAGAAATTCGGCCTCCATCCCAATCCCGATGAGGTAGTGGCATTCATACCATGCGTCCATAACTACGCACTCAAAATTCCATCGGCATCGACGGAAGAACAAGCTATCCCGGGATCCACAGTTCGGCCAGATCGATCCCGGACACACATATAACTTTACTATCTTCTTTTCCTTGTTTCACATTTATCCTATGGGGGCATCCGTCGATGGCCTAATTAACAATCCCGTCAAAGGACAAACACACCGGATTGACACGGAGCACAGGCGTACATGGGAAGCCCTAGAGGCTAACTGTTTTTCAGGACCCACGCGCAGTCCGCCTTCGGGTATGGCATGTCAAATAGCTGGTTGCTTATTGCATTATTTTGTACCAATGCGCTTGGATGCATTAACCCAACTATAAGGGAAACAGTTCATGATCCAAGTTCAAGGGCTCCAGACCCTATCTATGTTCTCCCTCTATTTTCCTTTATATTACTTAGCGGTCATACACTCTGGTACATTTCATATTTGCCAGGGGCTCCCCATCGCCCCACGATACGGCAACAAAGTCTGAACAATCCCTAAAGATAAGTTTGGCACCCAGAATTTAGCATTATATGCATTGGCTCCGAATCATGTCTTTGGTCAATAGTTGGGTTGCCCGTCTCTTGTGCTTGCTACCCTACGTTCCGCTAAATCGGCTAGGGTAGTAAAGGGAGAACTACTGCAATTGTGCCCTGGCCTTGACCAGATGAGCACCTCAGTAGAGAAAGTCGAAAACTGACTATCATGATATGGCGAGAGCCGGTTAGCTGTTCGAGGGTCACAAATCGTTGGAGATTTTTTCCGCATTATGCGAAAGATCGGCACTTCTTGATCAGATGCTGACAGCACCCTGGTTCAAACCAGGGGCTGCACCTATGCTTTATTATAAAACTCCTATGGCTAAGTGAGGGCATTTAAGCCGGACAGTCTGATTGCCTTGTTTGTTGCGCTAAACAACTCCTTCAAGGACCATATAATTGGATCAAGATTGTTTATATTCCATCCCGAACACCTTCGTACTACCTACGTGAGGGCAGAAGCCGACGAATAGCCAACCCTCAGATTACATACAACACGGCCGCACAGGAGGAAACAATTCAAAGCATAACAATATTACATGGCAAAACATGCTTTGTTCTTCTAATACAAGGCAAAGGTAACATGAATACATTTATTCAAATACAATGTCCTGCGAGCATTGTGCTGCCGCAAGGCGAGAACCCTCCAGGACATCCGCAAAATACCGTTCGGGTGTGCGGTGCTCCTTGCCCTCCGGTGGCCCTCTGGTCACCTCGACGGCGTCCATCTTCGCCCACCACATCTTGCAATGGGCGAAGGCCATGCGCACACCTTCAATGTAGGCCGAGCGCTTGACGACGTCCAGCCGAGGACAGGCTTTCACCATCCGCCTCACGAGTCTGAATTAGCTGCTTGGCATAGCTTCGGCTGGCCATAGCCGGATTATGAAATCCTTCATGGCTAGTTTGGCTACCCTATGCAGCTCCGCCAGCTGTTTGAGCTGATCGGTGAAGGACAAGGGATGCTCTGGCGCCGCATACTGCGACCAGAATAGCTTCTTCGTAGAACCCCCTCCTTCGGCTCGGTAGAACTTCGTGGCGTCTGATACACTACGTGGTAAATCCGCAAATGCTCCTGGGGAACTCCGAACCCGGGTTAGTAGAAGGTACTGCTTCTCCACATACTCGCTTTGCATCTTAAATGCCTTACCCGCCGTGATCTTCTTGGCCTCCTGCATCTCCTGGAGGGCATCCTGGGCCTCATTCCGTGCGGTCTCCATGCTCTGACGAGCTTTGGTGAGTTTGGTCCCTTGAACCGACGCATCATGCTCCAAGGCTTCGCACTTCTTAACCGCATCCTGGAGCTCCTGCTAGATCTCTTTGACCCAGGCCTTGGACTTCTTATGGGTGGCTTGCTGCTAGACATCCTTCACCTTGGCCTCGCCTAGGGCCTTCTTCAGGGCCTCGACCTCGGTTGCGGCTCCTGCACATATTATGACGCAGCGGTCAATATACAGCGCCTATCCTTTCTAAAACACATAGCAAGTTGTTACTCACCTTGCTTCTCCTGGAGCCGAACCCTAACCTCGGCGAGCTCGTTCTCGGTCCACTCCAGTCTCGGCCTCGGCTCAGAGACTTCGGCAGCACGGGAGGTCCCGGCCAACAGTGACGCCTGCTTATTCATTCATATTACGTTAGTCTCCTATAATAGAAGATTGATCCTCTGTCCGGTTCTTCTTGCCGAACACCGGACAGTGTCTGAGGGGCTACTGGCTACACGGGGTTTTTCTCTTTCTTACCTCGAAACCTATCAACAGGCTGCTGCAGGCTTCATTTAGCCCACTCTTGGCGGACTAAATCTTCTTGATCACCGCACCCATAAGGACACGGTGCTCGTCCACGACAGAGGCACCTCGAAGCGCCTCCATCAGGTTATCCGGTGCCCCTAGATGGACAAGGGCCACCGATAGAAGCAGCACATCCCCCTACTTAAAAGGGGGCTGCTCGCCCGACTCTGGAGCCGTATGGGCCTTCGGAATCGTATTCGGCTGAGGGACGAACTGGATGCGGCCCTCTACGCCAATCTCCATGGGGATCGGCTCCCCCATGTGTCCGGTAGTGGAGGTCTCGCCTTGTGGCTCCTCCCGGACAGTGTCCTAGGCTTCTCCCCGGCTCGGAGCAGTCCTCCGGGATAACACTTCGGTGTCGTCCCCGGCCCCGGGGGAATAAGCAGGCGGTGGCGACATGCTCACCATCTCCGATGGAGCCAATGAACCTCCAGATGAGGATCGCTGGAGGAGGTCACAGGCTGGACTACAATAGCACAATTAACTATGTCAGGATAATGAAGAGAAAGGGCCGGATGTGCGCATGAGCGAGCCGTGTCACTTACGATGCGGCCTAGGGCTTAGTGTGGGGTGTCTCTCCGGACTTCTATCAACGTCCCACGCGGTGTTGACCGCTGGGATGCTCTTCCCCTTCTTGGGTGTTTCCGCCTCCGGATGCGCCGAAGCCGCCCTCTTCTTCTTCCTCTCCTCAGGGGGAGGGTTGTTTTCCTCCTCCTCCTCCTCCTCTTCCTCGCCATTGTCCTCAGGGACAGAGGAATGGGCTTCGTCGTCTTCGGATGTCATGTCCGAAGTGCCCTTGCGACGGGGGCCACTCTTGGCCCCCTTGGCCTTCTTCTCCGACGCCTTATAAGGCGCCGGCACCAGCATCTTCGATAGACGCGGGATGACCGGTTCTTCCGGCAGTGGAGCCGGACACTGGATCTGCTTCACCCTCTCCATCTAGTCCTGGAAATGCAATAATAAGCTCAAACATCATCCTTGAAACGATTAAGTTGGGGATACATTGAAAAAGAGCATACCTCACTAGCAAGGTGTTTACAATCGTGACCACGGTCTGAATCCGTGGCCGGTGGTTTCTCGTTACCCTTAAAGAGAAACTTCCATGCGCCTTCATGAGTAGTCTCGAAGAGCCTCACCAGGGTCTGATCCTTCTTCGGGTTGAATTCCCACACAGGACGACTTCGGCGCTAGCACAGAAGGATCCGGCGAACCAGCATCACCTGGATCACATCAACGAGCTTGACTTTCTTGGTTGACATGCTCTAAACACGCATCTACAGCGCAATCACCTCGTCGGGGGAACCCCAGTCCGGACTCTTCTTGACCCAGGAGGTGAGTCGCATGGGAGCGTCGAAGCGGAATTCGGCAGCCGCAGCCCAGGTGGTGCCGCGAGGTTCTGTGATGTAGAACCACTACTTCTGCCACTCCTTCAATGTATCCACAAAAGTGCCTTTGGGCCAAGATACGTTGGACAGCTTGCTCACCATAGCTCCTCCGTACTTCGCGTGCTGGCCGTCCACCACCTTCGGCTTCACGTTGAAGACTTTGAGCCACAACCCGAAGTGGGGTTGGATGTGGAGGAAGGCCTCGCACACGATGATAAACGCCGAGATGTTGAGGAAGGAATTCGGGGACAGACCATGGAAATCTATCCCATAATAATACATCAGCCCACGGAGGAAAGGGTGGAGTGGAAACCCTAGCCCGCGGAAGAAATGGGGGAGGAACACTACCCTCTCGGTGGGCTTTGGCGTGGGGACGACTTGTCCCTCGGTCGGCAGGCAGTGAGTGATCTCCTTCGCCAAGTATCCAGCCGCCCGAAGCTCCGTAATGTTCTCCTCCTTGACGGAGGAGATCATCCACTTGCCCTGACCTCCGAATGCGGACATGGTTGCTTGGGTGGAAAGGGGATGAGAACTTGGGTGCTGGAGCTCGAGATTGGAAAGGCAGAGACAGAGAGAGGGCGTGAGAGAGGAAGAGGGGATCCTTATCCCTTTATAAAGGCAACGAATATTGAATGCTTACTCACTCGCCTTAAGATTCGCCTATTCCCAAGTGCTATATAAGCGGCACGGTTAGGTTACCCATGCCCGTATTGATGAGAATCCCGTAATAAGGGGGCACGATCTCTGCTTCGACAAGACGTGCCAATGGCAACCGCGTCTCGAAACGTGGAGCGGGAGACGAAAAACGATTCAAAATTATGATCGGACAGACGTGATGTCATATTGTAAAAGCTGTCAGCAGATTATACTCGTGTAAAAATATATATTCTCTCTACGGTTATGTATGGTGTGGGTGACAGGTCCGGATACTATCATCGCATCCGAAGACTGTCTTGAAGTTCGGATAGAAGGGAACCCGCCTTGCAACACCGAAAACAATCTGCGTGTCGGACTCCTCGTCATTGAAGCCAGGTTCAGGGGCTACTGAGGGAGTCCTAGACTAAGGGGTCCTCGGGCGTCCGACCTGTTATCTATGGGCCGGACTGCTGGGCTGTGAAGACATGAAGACCGAAGACTGTACCGGTGTCCGGATTGGACTCTCCTTGGCGTGGAAGGCAAGCTTGGCAACCGACTATGAAGATTCCTTTTTATGTAACCGACTCTATGTAAACCCTAGATCCCCCAGTGTCTATATAAACTGGAGGGGTTAGTGCGGAAAGCATATACTCATTACCATAGTCATACAGGCTAGGCTTCTAGGGTTTAGCCATTACGATCTCGTGGTAGATCAACTCTTGTAACACTCATATTCATCAATATTAACCAAGCAGGACGTAGGGTATTACCTCCATAGAGAGGGCACGAACCTAGGTAAACATTGTGTCCCCTGTCTCCTGTTACCATCGATCCTAGATGCACAGTTCGGGACCCCCTACCCGAGATCCGCCGGTTTTGACACCGACAGGCACCCCATAGGCACAACAATTGAACATTGATCTCTTAGCCGCGTGCGGTGCCCCCCTCCACCATAATCCACCTCGGTCATATCGTAGCGGTGCTTAGGCGAAACCCTGCATCGGTAGCATCATCATCACCTTCACCATGCCGTCGTGCTGACGAAACTCTCTTGTGAAGCTTTGCTAGATCGGAGCTCGCGGGACGTCATCGAGTTGAATGTGTGCAGAACTCGGAGGTGCCGTGCATTCGGTACTTGGATCGGTCGGATCGTGAAGACGTATGACTACATCAACCGTGTTGTGCTAACGCTTCCGCATCCGGTCTACGAGGGTACGTAGACATACTCTCCCCTCTCGTTGCCATGCATCACCATGATCCTGTGTGTGCGTAGGAATTTTTTTTGAAATTACTACGTTCCCCATTAGTGGCAGGCATCCAAGCCAGGTTTTATGCGTAGATGTTATATGCATGAGTTGAACACAAGTGAGTTGTGAGCGATACAAGTCATACTGCTTACAAACATGTCATACTTTGGTTCAGCGGTATTGTTGGATGAAGCCGCCCGGACCGACATTACACGTACGCTTACACGAGACTGGTTCTACCGACGTGCACATAGGTGGCTGGCGGGTGTCAGTTTCTTCAACTTTAGTTGAACCGAATGTGGCTACGCCCGGTCCTTGAGAAGGTTTAAACAACACTAACTTGACGAACTATCGTTGTGGTTTTGATGTGTAGGTAAGAACGGTTCTTGCTCAGCCCGTAGCAGCCACATAAAACTTGCAACAACAAAGTAGAGGACGTCTAACTTGTTTTTGCAGGGCATGTTGTGATGTGATATGGTCAAGACATGATGCTATATTTTGTTGTATGAGATGATCATATTTTGTAACCGAGTTATTGGCAACTGGCATATGCCATATGGTTGTCGCTTTATTGTATGCAATGCAATCGCCCTATAATTGCTTTACTTTATCACTAAGCGGTAGCGATAGTTGTAGAAGCAATAGTTCGTGAGACGACAATGATGCTACGATGGAGATCAAGGTGTTGCGCCGGCGACGATGGTGATCATGACGGTGCTTCGGAGATGGAGATCACAAGCACAAGATGATGATGGCCATATCATATCACTTATATTGATTGCATGTGATGTTTATCTTTTATGCATCTTATTTTGCTTTGATTGACGGTAGCATTATAACATGATCTCTCACTAAATTTGAAGATAAAGTCTTCTCCCTGAGTATGCACCATCGCCAAAGTTCGTCGTTGAAAGTGCAACTATCCCTAGGTGGTTTTGGTAATTCATAACAACATATAGCTCATTGAGCTAATGCTATTCCAAGATGACTATTTCAGGAAAGCTCAATGATTGGCATGGCATGGATGTGAAAGTGGAACCCTCAAAATGCTAAGGACAAAGGATTGGCTCAAGCTCAAAAGCTCAATACTCTTCATTTTATATTTTAGTGATCCAAGATCACATTGAGTCTTTAGGAAAAGCCAATACTATCAAGGAGGGATGAGGTGTTGCTTAATGAGCCTCTTGCTTCATGTGCTTAGTGATATGCTCCAAAACCCTCAACTACTTTCCCATATCCACATATGACCTAAACCCTAAGCCAAACTCGGTCCTACCGATTCTTTCTATCCGGCGCCACCAAGTTTCACTTGTCATAAGCCACTGCCAAACCCTAGCAATTCGGTTCTACCGATAGGGATCTCGGTCTCACCGAGATGGGATTGCAAACTCTCTGTTTCCCTTTCGTAACTTTTCGGTCTCACCGAAAGAGTGAATCGGTCCCACTGAGATTGCAATGTAAACTCTTTGTTTCCCTTTTGTAACTTTTCGGTCTCACCGAAAGAGCAAATCGGTCCCACCGAGTTTGCCTGACCAACTCTCTGGTTAGCTTATTACCAAACTCGGTCTCACCGAGTTTGTGTAATCGGTCTCACCGAGATTACGTTATGCCCAAACCCTAACCATATCGGTCCTACCGAGTTGCATGTCAGTCCCACCGAAAATCTCTAACAGTCACTAGGTTTACCTTTTCGGTCCGACCGAGTTTGTTGATTCGGTCCCACCGAGATTGGAAAAATGTGTGTAACGGTTGGATTTTGTGTGGAGGCTATATATACCCCTCCACCTCCTCTTCATTCATGGAGAGAGCCATCAGAACACATACACAATTCCAACTCATATGTTCTGAGAGAGAACCACCTACTCATGTGTTGATACCAAGATATTCCATTCCTACCATATGAATCTTGATCTCTAGGCTTCCCCAAGTTGCTTTCCACTCAAATCTTCTTTCCACAAAATCCAAATCCTATGAGAGAGAGTTGAATGTTGGGGAGACTATCATTTGAAGCACAAGAGCAAGGAGTTCATCATCAACACACCATTTGTTACTTCTTGGAGAGTGGTGTCTCCTAGATTGGCTAGGTGTCACTTGGGAGCCTCCGACAAGATTGTGGAGTTGAACCAAGGAGTTTGTAAGGGCAAGGAGATCGCCTACTTCGTGAAGATCTACCGCTAGTGAGGCAAGTCCTTCGTGGGCGATGGCCATGGTGGGATAGACAAGGTTGCTTCTTCATGGACCCTTCGTGGGTGGTTGCTTCTTCGTGGACCCTTCGTGGGTGGAGCCCTCCGTGGACTCGCGCAACCATTACCCTTCGCGGGTGGAGCCCTCCGTGGACTCGCGCAACTGTTACCCTTCGTGGGTTGAAGTCTCCATCAATGTGGATGTAGGATAGCACCACCTATCCGAACCACGGGAAAAACATCCGTGTCTCCAATTGCGTTTGAATTCTCCAAACCCTTCCCTTTACATTCTTGCAAGTTGCATGCTTTACTTTCCGCTGCCAATATACTCTTTGCATGCTTGCTTGAATTGTGTGATGATTTCTTGACTTGTCCTACAATAGCTAAAATCTGCCAAGAACTAAAATTGGGAAAAGGTTAAGTTTTTATTTGGTCAAGTAGTCTAATCACCCCCCCTCTAGACATACTTTCGATCCTACAAGTGGTATCAGAGCTTTGGTCTCCATTTGCTTTGATCTCCATAGCTTTTGGTGGTCATAGCCTTGGTTTCACAACCTAGGAGAGTATGGCGTCTAGCGAGGGAAATTATCACCGTAGAGGTCCTTACCTTGATGGTACTAATTTTGCTAGTTGGAAGCATAAAATGAAAATGCATATTCTTGGACATAACCCCGCCGTTTGGGCTATTGTGTGTGTTGGTTTGCAAGGTGACTTCTTTGATGGGAAAGAACCAAACCGTGAAGCTACCGCGGATGAGTTGAAGATGTTGCAATACAATGCTCAAGCTTGTGATATTCTCTTCAACGGATTGTGCCCCGAAGAATTCAACAAAATCAGCCGTCTTGAGAATGCAAAGGAAATTTGGGACACTTTGATTGATATGCACGAAGGTACCGACTCCGTCAAGGAATCCAAGTTGGATGTGCTTCAAAGTCAACTTGACAAGTTCAAAATGAAGGATGGTGAAGGTGTCGCTGAAATGTAGTCTAGGCTTGCTCTCATCACAAATGAGATTGCCGGCTTAGGAAGTGAAGAGATGACCGATAGATTCATCATCAAGAAGATTCTAAGAGCCTTGGATGGAAAATATGATACCGTGTGCACATTGATCCAAATGATGCCCAATTACAAAGATCTCAAGCCAACGGAGGTGATTGGAAGAATTGTTGCTCATGAGATGTCACTTAAGGATAAAGAGGAACTTCACAACAAATCAAGTGGTGCCTACAAGCCTCATGTGAAGCCCCTACATCATCAAGTGAGAAACAAAACTTCAATGAAGAATTGAGCTTAATGGTGAAGAACTTCAACAAGTTCTACAAGAGTAGAAGCAAAGATAGAAGCTTCAAGTCAAGGTCCTATAATGACAAAAGATCTTCTAGTCGAGAGCGAAACTGCTACAGTTGTGGAAGACCCGGACACTATTCCAATGAGTGTACGTGTCGCGACCCGACCCGAATAGATCAAGCGCTCTGTGCTCAGGTGTCATCCCTGGATCAGTAATGCTGACACCACACAGTACATCGAAGGATTTATAGCAGAGTGGCAATCACACACTTATTACATCGTTGTCTCAAAGAGAACTTAATACAATAAAAATGGCTTAAGGCCATCTAATAACGATAACAGCGGAAGACTCGGAAGATAAATGGGTCCATCAACTCCAGCGGCATCACTGAGTATAGGGCCACGACCTAAAAGCACTTTACTCATCATCTGAAAAGTCTACAACATGAAAGTTGCAGCCCGAAAACGGGTCAGCACATGGAATATGCTGGCAATGTAACACATAGAGAGAAATGGAATGAAACAGCTATACTATATGCATATATGGCTGGTGGAAAGCTCTATGGTTACAGTTTTTGCGTAAAGCCAGTTTTTCCCTACTGCAAAGGAATAAATTTATTTAACTATCAAGGTGGTTGTGAAACATTGAGAATGGTTGACAGCATTCTCAATCCCAATTAAGTGAACAATTAAAACCCAACAACATTAATTAGAAGTAACATGTTGAGATTCACATGATATTCAAGAACTAGATACTCAAGTTGTCCATAACCGGGGACACGGCTAATCATGATTAGTTTGTACACTCTACAGAGGTTTGTGCACTTTTCCCCACATGACTCGATCGCCTCCGTTTGTTTTCTCGCACTACAAGGTGTTTGAGAAACGGATGACCGAGACATAGTCTTTCAGAAGCACTAGCACCTTACATGTGGGGTAGACCGTACCACCTACAACCCCTACATCTGCTAGTCCACCCCATAAGAGTTTGCACAACTTAGTCAACTACGCCAGAGCCCATAGTAGCATGTGGCTGCACACGAAAGTTTCTAGCATGAATTATCTTATGATCCCTTTGAGCCTGGGTGGCGGTCCAAAAAAATAGGCAAGTCCTGATAGACATCAGGTGCCTCAATCCACCCAGATGTGTGTTTAAGTTGCCACCTTAGATAAACCATTAGAATTATCAACTCACATCTGTCATGGATATCACTCACCCAATCCACGTCTACTAGCATAGCATGGCATAATAAGCAAACGTAGAAGTAACTCCCAAAGGTTTCATAATAATACAGGTGATAGGTACTACCTCATCTAGTTCCCATCCCACAATTTAATTAGATCCTAATCATGCAATGTGAGAGGATTGATCTAATGCAATAAAACATGGGTTGTAGAAAAGGTATGATCAAAGTGTTACTTGCCTTGCTGATGATCCGCGAGACCTAGGGTTTCGAAGTAACAAGTGGCGCAATCCAGGTGATCTATCGCAGACAAACAACAAGCACACAATAAGTACTCATCTAATGCACAATTAAAACTCGAACAAGAGAACGAACCAGAAAATTCAACTTAAGAACTCCGGTTGCAACGAAAGAAAGAACCGATTCTAGAAAGAAACAACTCGGTTCTAGAAAGTTGAAACTAGGTCAAATTTTACTGTAGCAAAAGCTAGTTCAAGTTGATTAGATGGAACGGCGGTTTCGAAACGAAACTCCAGGCGCTTGAATCACCTGATTCCGATAAATGAGCGAGAAGAAAGACTAGAACGAAGATCGGATCTGAGATCGCGATCGCGGAATAAATCTGACAGAAAGAAAAGAAGAATGGTTGAACGAACGGACGTTCGTTAACCTAGAAGAATCCGGTGATCACGTTCGTTAGGACGAAGGGTCCGGCGAACAGTCCAAAGGCAACTAAATCGGAAAAGAAAACGAATCTGATCTAGGGTTTCGGAAAAGAAAACCGAACAAAAAACCGATCTAGAAAACCGGAGCGGTTTAGAGAAGAACCGGAAAGAAAACGAATCGGAAGAGAAGAAAAGAATCAGAACAATTAGAAGAAAACGATCCGAGGACAAAGAGACGCGGAGCAACCTCCGGCGAGGTCTCCGGCGGCGTGGCGTAGGGCGGCGGCGGCGCTAGGCAAGGTGCGGCGGCGGCGGGTGAGGGGCGCGGGGTGCGGCGCGGCTTGGGAGGAGAGAGGGGCTTGGGTTTTGGTGTGAGGAGAGGGGGGGTGTGGGGGTATTTATATAGGTGAGGGGAGGGGGAATTACTTGGGGTAGGGGGCAAGAAATAAAGTAGGAATAGGAAAACAAAACAAAGGAAAGGGGAGGGGGCTACCGGCCAGAGTCCCTGCTGGGACTCGGCTTTGACCGAGTGGAGGCGGCGGCCTCGCCTGGCATGGCGCGTGCGCGGCTGGGCTGGGGCCTGGCCGGACGGCCTGCTGGCTGGGCCTTGGCCCAAGGCGCTGCTCTCTCTTTTTTTTAAAATGGTTCTGCGCAGAAAAACAAAAAGAAAACTAACTAAACGAACTCCGAAAAATCTAAAGTAAATTTTCCCCGAATACTAAAAATGAGCCGAACAAAATGAACTTTCCTCCGGACCTAAAATGCAATTTTTGAAAACGCGCATTTTTCCCTATCCAAATAAAATGCGAATAAACACCAAAAACCAAAATTTGACTTATTCATTAAATCTTCATTTTTTCCTAACTTTGGGAAAGTCATATTATTCCCTCTCTCATATATTTTGACACCGGAAAATAATTGAAGATAAAATAAATAAATCAAATGATCCTCTTTTCAAAATTTGAGAAAACTCTCAAATATGAAAATAACGAAATCTCCAACTCTCTCCGTGGGTCCTTGAGTTGCGTGAAATTTCTGGGATCAACAAAAAATGCAAGAAATATGATATGCATGATGATCTAGTGTATAACATACCAAATTGAAAATTTGGGATGTTACACTACGGCTCCCTACAAGAGAAGAGAAGATTCTCCAAAAAGAAGAAGCAAAGAATCACCACCAAGAGAGAGAAGGAGTAGAGATGATCGTTATGAACGAAGTGTAACATCCCAAATTTTCAATTTGGAATGTTATACACTAGATCATCATGCATATCATATTTTCTTGCATTTGGTTGATCCTAGAAATTTCACGCAACTCAAGGACCTTCGGAGAGAGTTGGAGATTTCGTTATTTTCATATTTGAGTTCTCTCAAATTTTGAAAAGAGGATCATTTGATTTATTTTATTTTATCTTCAATAATTTTTCCAATATCAAAATATGAGAGAGGGAATAATATGACTTTCCCAAAACTGAGGAAAAATGAAGATTTAATAAATAGATCAAATTTTGGTTTTGCCGGAGTTTTTATTTGCATTTTATTTGGATAGGGAAAAATGCGCGTTTTCAAAAATTGCATTTTTAGGTCCGGAGAAAGTTCATTTTGTTCGGCTCATTTTTAGGAGTCGGGGAAAATTTACTTTAGAATTTTTGGAGCCCGTTTAGATTTTCTTTTCTTTTGTTTTCTGCGCGCAGAACCGTTTAAAAAAAAAGAGCCAGGCCAGCCGGGCCAAGGCCCAGCCAGCCGGCCACCGCCCAGCCCAGCCGCGCGTGCGCGCCAGGCAGCCAGGCGAGGCGCCAGCCGCCGCCGCCTCTTGCTTGCTAGGCCGAATCCTAGTAGGTTAGCCCCTCCTATTTCCTTGTTTCGTTTTTCCTAGTAGGACTTTAGTCCTACTCCCTTTCCTCTTTTTTTCCTTTTTCCTATTCTATTTCTTGCCCCCTACCCCAAGTCTCCTCACCCCTCACCTATATAAATACCCCAACACCCCCCCTCTAAACCCATCAAATCAAACCCCAAGCCCTCCACCGCGCGCCTCACCCGCCGCCGCCGCACCACACCCGCGCCGCCCCACACCCGCGCCGCCACCGCACCTTGCCCCGCCGCCGCCGCCTACGCCACGCCGCCGGAGCCCCTCGCCGGAGACCTCGCCGGAGGTTGCCCCGCGTCTCTTTTCCTCGGATCGTTTTCTTCTAATCGTTCCGATTCTTTTCTTCTCTTCTGATTCGTTTTCTTTCCGGTTCTTCTCTCAACCGTTCCGGTTTTCTAGATCGGTTTTTTGTTCGGTTTTCTTTTCCGAAACCCTAGATCGGATTCGTTTTCTTTTCCGATTTAGTTGCCTTTGGACCGTTCGCCGGACCGTTCGTCCTAACGAACGTGATCACCGGATTCTTCTAGGTTAACGAACGTCCGTTCGTTTAACCGTTTGTCTCTTTCTTCTCGTCGGATTTATTCCGCGATCGCGATCTTAGATCCGATCTTCGTTCTAGTTTATCTTCTCGCTCGTTTATCGGAATCAGGTGATTCAAGCGCCTGGAGTTTCGTTTCGAAACCGCCGTTCCGTCTAATCAACTTAAACAAGTTTTTGCCCCGGTAAAATTTGACCTAGTTTCAACTTGCTAGAACCGAGTTGTTTTCTTCCGCCGTTTGTTTTTCCGTTTCTTTTCTGGTTCGTTCTCTTGTTCGAGTTTTACCTGTGCATTAGATGAGTACTTATTGTGTGCTTGTTGTTTGTCTGCGATAGATCACCCGGATTGCGCCGCTTGTTACTTCGAAACCCTAGGTCTCGCGGATCATCAGCAAGGCAAGTAACACTTTGATCATACCTTTTCTAAAACCCATGTTTTATTGCATTAGATCAATCCTCTCACACTGCATGATTAGGATCTAATTAAATTGTGGGATGGGAAGTAGATGAGGTAGTACCTATTACCTGTTTTATTATGAAACCTTTGGGAGTTACTTCTACGTTTGCTTATTATGCCATGCTATGCTAGTAGACGTGGATTGGGTGAGTGATATCCGTGACAGATGTGAGTTGATAATTTTAATGGTTTATCTAAGGTGGCAACTTAAACACACATCTGGGTGGATTGAGGCACCTGATGTCTATCAGGACTTGCCTGTTTTTTTTCGGATCGCCACCCAGGCTCAAAGGGATCATAAGATCTTTCATGCTAGAAACTTCCGTGTGCAGCCACAAGCCATTATGGGCTCTGGCATAGTTGACTAAGTCATGCGAACTCTTACGGGGTGGACTAGCAGATGTAGGGGATGTAGGTGTACCGGTCTACCCCACATGTAAGGTGCTAGTGCTTCTGAAAGACTGTGTCTCGGTCATCCGTCTTCTCAAACACCCTGTAGTGCGAGAAACCAAACGGAGGCGATCGAGTCTTGTGGGGAAAAGTGCGCAAACCTCTGCAGAGTGTACAAACTAATCATGATTAGCCGTGTCCCCGGTTATGGACATCTTGAGTATCTAGTACTTGAATATCATTTGAATCTCAACATGTTACTTCTAATTAATGTTGTTGGATTTTTAATTATTTTTAATTGGGATCGAGAATGTTGTCAACCATTCTCAATGTTTCACAACCACCATGATAGTTAAATAAATGTATTCCTTTGCAGTAGAGAAAAATTGGCTTTACGCAAAACTGTAACCATAGAGCTTTTCCACCAGCCATATATGCATATAGTATAGCTATTTCATTCCATTACTCTCTATGTGTTACATTGCCAGCATATTCCATGTGCTGACCCGTTTTCGGGCTGCAACTTCTCATGTTGCAGACTTTTCAGACGATGAGTAAAGTGCTTTTAGGTCGTGGTTCTATACTCAGTGATGTCGTTGGAGTTGATGGACCCATTTATCTTCCGAGTCTTCCGCTGTTATCGACACTAGATGGCCTTAAGCCATATTTATTGTAATAAGTTCTCTTTGAGACAATGATATAATAAGTGTGTGATTGCCACTCTGCTATAAATCCTTCGATGTACTGTGTGGTGTCAGCATTACTGATCCAGGGATGACACCTGAGCAAAGAGTGCTTGATCCATTCGGGTCGGGTCGCGACACGAAGGTACTCACGGAGAAGCAAGGATTCGGAAAGGAAGGAAAAATCATCAAGGAGCTACACAAAACGAAGACATCAAGCTCATGTTGGTGAATGGGTATCCGGCTCTGACTCCGACAGCCACTCCGAGAGAAGTTATCACTCCGACTCCGAAGATACTCAAGATGAAGGTGTTGCCGGTCTAGCACTTGTGTCAACCAACTCCCACGACATATTTGACTCACCAAATGAAGGAATTGGAAGATGCTTCATGGTCAAAGGTCCTAAGGTAACACACCCCGAGTATGTTGATTTCAATAGTGATGAGGATGACTTGTTAGGTGATGATTTGCTTGTTGACAACTCTAGTGATGAATACTATGATGAAACGTCAATTAATCATGCTAATCAAGATAAAACGAATGACAATGATAAGGAGAAGATTGAGGCTCTAACTAAAGAACTAAACACTCTTAAGTTAGCTCATGAAACTATCTTCGAAGATCATCGAGAACTTTTAAGAGCTCATGAGAAATTACGCTTTGAAAAGCTCAATCTTGAGCAAGAGCATGAGTTCTCAAAAGCAATCAATGATGATCTCCGCAAGAAAAGTTCTTCTTACATTGCCAAGCGTTTACTCTTATCCACTTACATGCCTCAAGTCAAGTCTAGTAACAAGAACAAGAAAGATTCTTCCTCTAGCAGTAACAATGATCATGCTAAATCCAATATTGTTGCTTCTAGTAGTTCTCTTGATTCCACTAATGGTTCTCTTAGCCAAGTTACACTTGAGAAAGAAAATAGCTTATTGAAGGGAATTATAGAGAAAGGAGTGTACAAAAGCCTTGCCGGGAGTAAGCAATTCGAGGAAATTGTGCGCAAGCAAGGAATGCACCGGAAGAATCAAGGTGTTGGTTTTGAACGAAAGTTCAATGCCAATGGAGTTGAGTGGGAAGAAGATCAATACCCCAAGACAAAGTTTGTTCCTCAACAAGACAAGTATGATACTTCTTTCAAGGGGACACAAGCTCAAGATGATCTTCCACCACAAGACTACAAGCAAAAAGGCAAGGACAAGCTTCAAGAGGAAATTGATGCATTTGAAGAAGCTCCTAAGACCTTAGTCAAGTGGATTCCCAAGACTACTTCAAGTTCCACTTCATCAAGTACGACTACAACTCCAAGGATTCCCATCAAGATGGTGTGGATCGAAAAGAAGAAGAACTAGAGAGTTCTTGAGGGTGACTGCGCCAACATACTTCACTCTTATCATTTTGGCAAGAACAAGTGCAATCAACTTCCATATCTTGCACTAGTTCAAGGAGTCACAAACCCTCTTGTTGGTAACACAAGGGACAAGGTAACCTAAAAGTCTTCATGGACATCATCTTGTGTGTACATCACTCTATGTCTATGGATATCCTTGTTTGTTCCTTGTGGGACTAACCCATGTAGGTATTGAAAGTGCAATTCACTCAAATGGATAGCTCCAAGTGATCTACATCAACATTGAGCATCCACATCTTCAACATCTACATGAAGTCATCATCAACAAAACCCGAGGTTAGTTCATCCCTCTAAGGGGGGATATCACATCTAGGGGGAGCTTTACTCTAAGACTTGAGCTAAAGCAACTCTAAAGATGTGAACACAACAATGCTTTATGTAAAAGTGGTAACCCCACTTGAGCTTAAACGATGAGTATGACCTATGATCAAGTGTTCTCACTTGACTCCTAAGTCAATATACTCATATATAGATGACCTTGTCATCGCAAATTGCTTGATAGATGCTAGAATTGGTTGTGCATGCCTTGTCACATATTTCATTTGCCATCTTATTGTGTGAGCATGCTGGTTGCATATTTTACTCATTCGAGGACATCCACTTGTTGTTTTTGATTGTTTGGTTTTATTTCCTTTTGCCAAGTGGATGGACAAGAATGCCTAAGAACCTCCTCTTATGCTTTTCTCGTCTCAAACTCTATTCATGCTACATCACAAAATTTGATCAAGTCAGATTCGAACCACTCTGTGTGAGGAGCGCTCGGAGTCCCCGATTCGTCATAGACTTAAACTTCCAAAACCTCTTTATGATTCTCGGTCTGACCGATACCCTACTTTCGGTCCTACCGAGATCATTAAGTTGATCTAGGTTTTCGATCTCGGTGCAACCAATTTGAACCATTCGGTCACACCGAGTTGCAACAACTGTATACAGTCTTGCATCTCGGTGCCACCGAGTTGTTCCACTCGGTCACACCGACAGGGTCGGGCTATATATAGTCACGGGCAAAAATTGGAAATTTCTCCGAACCCCTTCGCCCGCGCGATAGCCTGCTCTGCCAACTTGGTCTCCGGATCATCTCCTCGCCGCCAGCCGCCTCCAGTCGCTGGTCTCCATCGCCGTCAACGGAAATTCAACCCCGCCGTTGCCGCCGTAGCGAGTCTCCGCCGAACTAGGGTATGGACTCGATCTTTGTGCTATTCCCCAATCCGATTCTTAGCACATTGTGATCATCA
Organism: Triticum urartu; assembly: GCF_056163025.1. Lineage (NCBI taxonomy): Eukaryota > Viridiplantae > Streptophyta > Magnoliopsida > Poales > Poaceae > Triticum > Triticum urartu. Next base: position 669,451,284 of record NC_141874.1, on the reverse strand, counting down.
TGATTCTTGCCACGTTTGTTAAACTTCTATCCAGTCAATGAACTCGTAGATTAGGTTTAATTCGAAAATTTTAGGGTTAGGTTTCCGCCGAAACCATCTCGGACCCACCGAGTTGAAAAACTCGGTCCCACCGATTTGGCTTATGCCATTGCACAAGTCAGACTCGGTCTGACCGAGAATTACTTATCGGTGTGACCGATTTTGGAACTCTGTGAAACCCTAGCAGTCTCGGTGCCACCGAACTGTGACTCGGTCTGACCGAGTTCACTAGTTTAGGTTCCAAAACTGCTTCGGTATCACCGAGTTTAGAAATTGGTAGATCCGAGATGCTTTCAGTGGGAAACTAAAACTAAGTTTTTGAATTATTCTTTTGCAAAAATCTCTGCATTTTGTGATGCTTATCCACTCTATCTCATCCATAACCTATTCACAGGGTCAGCAGTCGGAGTTTGCAACATGTCTGATCAGAGTGATAGCCAGAACTTGTCTGAACAGCAAGTGCAGATGAGTGAGGGCACTAGTCCCTCAAGTTCTTCAGATGATGGCAGCAGAAGTACTCCTAACAATCTGCCTAAAGCTGCCACAAGACAGAGAAAGAAGAGAACCTCAGACTCAGAAGATGAGGATTATGTGGCAGAAGAGGAAGCAACTTCCAAGAGAGTTGAGCCAGCACAGGGCATAAAACCAGGGATGAAGATCAAAAAGCCAGCAGGCAGGCAGCCTATGTCAAAGGCCAGAGCTTCAACTGAGAAGCCCACTCCCATTGAGCCAGTTGTTGCTGAAGGCAAGAAGAGGAAAGAAAGGGTGAAGAAAACTGTAGCCAGAATGCTTGGCAAGGCTTCCATCATGGAAGATGGTGAGGAAGAAGAAGAGGTAGCTGCACCAGCACCTAAGGCACCCAAGCTAATGGGTGATGCCATAAGATCAGGGGCAGCTGCTTCCAAGGCCAAGCCAGCTCCAAAGCCAAAACCAAAGAGGAATACAAGAAGCATCCCAGCTGCTGAGAAGAACAAGGACCCAGCGCCTGACACTGCAGAAGAAGAGGAAGAGCAAGTTCTCAGAAAACTCAAGCCCAAGATCCCAGACCACAACGATGCTCATCCTGTGGCTGAGGACATGAAGCTCAGGAGAGATTCAGGGCTCCGGAAGTGGAGAGAAGCAGACCCGTATGCTTCAAGGAGGAGGACTGCTGTTGACTACAGGTTCCACACTAAGGAACAGCAGGACTTCTATGAGACAGTCTTATTGGACAAGAAGCCAATTGTATGTGATATGAGATGGGTTGATTGGCAATACATCAAGGACAACGAAGAGTACTACCCTGGAGTGCAAGACAGCTTCAAGGCATGTGGAGTAGAGGACTTTGTTGGGCAGAAGCTCACAAAGTGGAACGAGGAACTCATCATGCAGTTCTACTCCACAGCCCATTTCTATCCAGATGGCAGGATTGTATGGATGTCAGAGGGTATGAGGTACCAGTCTACAGTTGCTGAATGGGCTCAGCTGATCAATGCCCCAGAAGAGCATGAGGATGACTTGGATGTCTATTCCAAGAAGAAGATGGACCACAACTCTATGTCCAACATGTACAAGGAGATTCCCAATGAAGCACTTGACACTTTCAAGTTTGGCTCAGTGCACTATCTTCTGTCAGGGCTGCCAACTATCAATTGGATACTGAGGCACACCCTATTGCCCAAGTCTGGAGATCACAAGATGACCAGGGGCCAAGCGATCAACTTGCTTCATATCTTTGACGTGCCACAGAAATTCAAAGTCATGAGCCTTATGATTGAAACAATCAAGAGGACAGCAGCAGACCAGAAGAGGAGCTGTGGATATGCCCCACAGATTCAGGAGCTCATCAACTCTAAGATGGGCATGGGAATATACTTATTGGACAAGGAACACCTGCCCATCCGTCTAGACTTTGAAGATAATCAAGTTGTTATGACTGAGAATGAGCCATCATCTGCCCAAGCACAAGCCAAGAAGGAGAAGGCGAGGAAGGAGAAAGCTGCCAAGATGCCTACTCAAGAGGAGGCATCTGAATATTTCTTGAAAACCAAACAAGAGCAGCTTGGTTACTTGATTGCATCCACACTGAGGATTGAGCAAGGACTGGCCACCCTCACTCAGAATCAGCAGAGCTTAGAGAGGATCATGGAACAAAAGTTCTATGACTTGGATGTCAAAGTAACAGAGATTCAGTCTGCAGTGGAACAACTTCAGGATGACATGCAGGAGAGGAGAGGCAAGACTACAACTGATGTATTTGCCAGAGTGCCAAGAGCTCAGAGATCACATGCAGTGCCAGTTGCTGACACCAGAGCCACCACTTCTGCACCAGCTACAGCCTCAGTTCTACCAGCTCCAGCATCTACTTCAGCCTCAACTCCAACCACGTCTACAGAAGGCTTCGTCCTTGGAGTGCTCCAGACTCCACCACCACCAGAAGATCAAGCCTGAGCGTCGATCTAGCACTATGCATTTTCTAGGAACTTTTTGGTAACTTGTTGCCAAAGGGGGAGAAAAATGTATAGATCATAGGCTTCGAGAGAGAGAGAGTGTTGCTTTTTTCTCTCTTGTTTTATTTGGTGGTTTTTCGAACTTTGTTTGGTTTTGTGTGAGATACTATATCATTGCTCGTGAGACATTGATGATCATGTGTTTGATCATAAGCTACACTTAATGTTTGCTTAATATTATCATCTCATCTATCTTATGTGATCATTCACTATTCTTGGTAATGAGTGCATGTATTTCATTCTTATCATTTTAAGCGCTCCACCAAGATGTATGTGACATGGAAGAGTAACCCATGACTCTAACTCTTTGTGCATTTGCAGTCCAAAGCAAATTTTAAATATGCACAAAATTAGGGGGAGCTCTTACTTGTCACATACTTCTCAAAGCGACGATATATTTCATGCTTATTATCATTTGTCGAAGCTTTGATCTATATGTTGTCATCAATTACCAAAAAGGGGGAGATTGAAAGTGCAACTATCCCTAGGTGGTTTTGGTAATTCATAACAACATATAGCTCATTGAGCTAATGCTATTCCAAGATGACTATTTCAGGAAAGCTCAATGATTGGCATGGCATGGATGTGAAAGTGGAACCCTCAAATTGCTAAGGACAAAGGATTGGCTCAAGCTCAAAAGCTCAAGACTCTTCATTTTATATTTTAGTGATCCAAGATCACATTGAGTCTTTAGGAAAAGCCAATACTATCAAGGAGGGATGAGGTGTTGCTTAATGAGCCTCTTGCTTCATGTGCTTAGTGATATGCTCCAAAACCCTCAACTACTTTCCCATATCCACATATGACCTAAACCCTAAGCCAAACTCGGTCCTACCGATTCTTTCTATCCGGCGCCACCGAGTTTCACTTGTCATAAGCCACTGCCAAACCCTAGCAATTCGGTTCTACCGATAGGGATCTCGGTCTCACCGAGATGGGATTGCAAACTCTCTGTTTCCCTTTCGTAACTTTTCGGTCTCACCGAAAGAGCGAATCGGTCCCACCGAGATTGCAATGTAAACTCTTTGTTTCCCTTTTGTAACTTTTCGGTCTCACCGAAAGAGCGAATCGGTCCCACCGAGTTTGCCTGACCAACTCTCTAGTTAGCTTATTACCAAACTCGGTCTCACCGAGTTTGTGTAATTGGTCTCACCGAGGTTATGTTATGCCCAAACCCTAACCATATCGGTCCTACCGAGTTGCATGTCAGTCCCACCGAAAATCTCTAACGGTCACTAGGTTTACCTTTTCGGTCCGACCGAGTTTGTTGATTCGGTCCCACCGAGATTGGAAAACTGTGTGTAACGGTTGGATTTTGTGTGGAGGCTATATATACCCCTCCACCTCCTCTTCATTCATGGAGAGAGCCATCAGAACACATACACAATTCCAACTCATATGTTCTGAGAGAGAACCACCTACTCATGTGTTGAGACCAAGATATTCCATTCCTACCATATGAATCTTGATCTCTAGCCTTCCCCAAGTTGCTTTCCACTCAAATCTTCTTTCCACAAAATCCAAATCCTATGAGAGAGAGTTGAGTGTTGGGGAGACTATCATTTGAAGCACAAGAGCAAGGAGTTCATCATCAACACACCATTTGTTACTTCTTGGAGAGTGGTGTCTCCTAGATTGGCTAGGTGTCACTTGGGAGCCTCCGACAAGATTGTGGAGTTGAACCAAGGAGTTTGTAAGGGCAAGGAGATCGCCTACTTCGTGAAGATCTACCGCTAGTGAGGCAAGTCCTTCGTGGGCGATGGCCATGGTGGGATAGACAAGGTTGCTTCTTCGTGGACCCTTCGTGGGTGGTTGCTTCTTCGTGGACCCTTCGTGGGTGGAGCCCTCCGTGGACTCGTGCAACCATTACCCTTCGTGGGTGGAGCCCTCCGTGGACTCGCGCAACTGTTACCCTTCGTGGGTTGAAGTCTCCATCAACGTGGATGTAGGATAGCACCACCTATCCGAACCACGGGAAAAACATCCGTGTCTCCAATTGCGTTTGAATTCTCCAAACCCTTCCCTTTACATTCTTGCAAGTTGCATGCTTTACTTTCCGCTGCCAATATACTCTTTGCATGCTTGCTTGAATTGTGTGATGATTGCTTGACTTGTCCTACAATAGCTAAAATCTGCCAAGAACTAAAATTGGGAAAAGGTTAAGTTTTTATTTGGTCAAGTAGTCTAATCACCCCCCCTCTAGACATACTTTCGATCCTACAGTCGTGCCGAGACACCACGTGATGATCGGGTGTGATAAGCTCTACGTTCATCTACAACGGGTGCAACCAGTTTTGCACACGCAGAATACTTGGGTTAAACTTGACGAGCCTAGCATATGCAGATATGGCCTCGGAACACTAAGACCGAAAGTTCGAGCGTGAATCATATAGTAGATATGATCAACATAGTGATGTTCACCATTGAAAACTACTCCATCTCACGTGATGATCGGACATGGTTTAGTATTTCTGGATCACGTGATCACTTAGATGATTAGAGGGATGTCTATCTAAGTGGGAGTTCTTAAGTAATATGATTAACTGAACTTTAATTTATCATGAACTTAGTACCTGATAGTATTTTGCATGTCTATGTTGTTTTAGATAAATGGCCCATGCTACTGTTCCGTTGAATTTTAATGCGTTCCTAGAGAAAGCTAAGTTGAAAGATGATGGTAGCAACTACACAGACTGGGTCCGTAACATGAGGATTATCCTCATTGCAGCACAGAAGAATTATGTCCTGGAAGCACCGCTGGGTGCCAGTCTTGCTGCAGATGCTGCTGATGACATTAAGAATGTCTGGCAGAGTAAAACTGATGACTACTCGATAGTTCAATGTGCCATGCTTTACGGCTTAGAACCGGGACTTCAACGACGTTTTGAACGTCATGGAGCATATGAGATGTTCCAGGAGTTGAAGTTAATATTTCAAGCAAATCCCCGAATTGAGAGATATGAAGTCTCCAATAAGTTCTGTAGCTGCAAGATGGAGGAGAATAGTTCTGTCAGTGAACATATACTCAAAATGTCTGGGTATCATACTCACTTGACTCAACTGGGAGTTAATCTTCCTGTTGATAGTGTCATTGACAGAGTTCCTCAATCACTGCCACCAAGCTACAAAAGCTTCCTGATGAACTATAATATGCAAGGGATGAATAAGACAATTCCCGAGCTATTCGCAATGCTAAAGGCAGCGGAGGTAGAAATCAAGAAGGAGCATCAAGTGTTGATGGTCAACAAGACCACCAGTTTCAAGAAAAAGGGTAAAAGGAAGAAGAAGGGGAACTTAAAGAAGAACAGCAAACAAGTTGCTGCTCAGGAGAAGAAACCCAAGTCTGGACCTAAGCCTGATACTGAGTGCTTCTACTGCAAACAGACTGGTCACTGGAAGCGGAACTGCCCCAAGTATTTTGCGGATAAGAAGGATGGCAAGGTGAACAAAGGTATATGTGATATACATGTTATTGATGTGTACCTTACCAGAGCTCGCAGTAGCACCTAGGTATTTGATACTATTTCTGTTGCTAATATTTGCAACTTGAAATAGGGACTACGGATTAAGCGAAGACTGACTAAGGACGAGGTGACGATGCGCGTGGGAAATGGTTCCAAAGTCGATGTGATCGCCGTCGGCACGCTACCTCTAAATCTACCTTCGGGATTAGTTTTAGACCTAAATAATTGTTATTTGGTGCCAGCGTTAAGCATGAACATTATATCTGGATCTAGTTTGATGCGAGACGGTTATTCATTTAAATCTGAGAATAATGGTTGTTCTCTTTATATGAGTAATATCTTTTATGGTCATGCACCCTTGAAGAGTGGTCTATTTTTGTTGAATCTCGATAGTAGTGATACACATATTCATAATGTTGCAGCCAAAAGATGCAGAGTTGATAATGGTAGTGCAACTTATTTGTGGCACTTCCGTTTGGGTCATATTGGTATAAAGCGCATGAAGAAACTCCATACTGATGGGCTTTTGGAATCACTTGATTATGAATCACTTGGTACTTGCGAACCATGCCTTATGGGCAAGATGACTAAAACGCCATTCTCCGGAACTATGGAGCGAGCAACAGATTTGTTGGAAATCATATATACTGATGTATGTGGTCCGATGAATATTGAGGCTCGCGGCAGGTATCGTTATTTTCTCACCTCCACAGATGATTTGAGCAAATATGGGTATATCTACTTAATGAAACATAAGTCTGAAACATTTGAAAAGTTCAAAGAATTTCAGAGTGAAGTGGAAAATCATCGTAACAAGAAAATAAAGTTTGTACGATCTGATCGTGGAGGAGAATATTTGAGTTACGAGTTTGGTCTACATTTGAAACAATGCGGAATAATTTCCCAACTCACGCCACCCGGAACACCACAGCGTAATGGTGTGTCCGAACGTCGTAATCGTACTTTACTAGATATGGTGCGATCTATGATGTCTCTTACTGATTTACTGCTATCACTACTAGGAAAAGGGCTAAAGATAGGATTGACACTAATGGCGCACCAGAGTAGTGGTGCGCCACTACTATATACTAATGGCGCACCTGGTGGAGATACGCCATTAGTGTGGAAGACACTAATGGCGCACCAGGCAAACGGTGCGCCACTAGTAAAACAAATTTTTTTTCATTTTTCCAAACATACTAATGGCGCATCCTGGGAAAGTGCGCCATTAGTAGTTAGAACTACTAATGGCGCACCGGCGACAGAGTGCGCCAGTAATTTTTTATTTTTTTACTTTTTGGTAAAAAAAACATTGTAATGGCACACCGCTGTTGGGTGCGCCATTAGTAAGCTTCCCCCCCACTCCACCTATTCCCCTCCCTCCCTTCCTCCCCACTCGACCTAACCGTACGCCCCCTCCGCCCCAACCGTACGCCGCCGCCGTGCCTGCACGCCCCCTCCGCCCCCTCCGTCTCCTCCGTCCCCTGCCGCCGCCTCTCCTTCCCTGCCTTCTTCTCCACCCCGCCGCCCCGACCCCCACCACCCCCGCGCCCCCACTACTGCAGCTCCCCCGCGCCGCCGCCCCCGCGCCCCCGCGCCCCCACTACTGCAGCTCCCCCGCGCTGCTGCCCCCGCGCCCTCGCACCCCGAGCCAAAGGAGGAGGACGAGTAGGAGGAGGAGACGGAGGCGGCCGACGCGGAGCAGGAGGCCGCGGAGGACGCGCTGCTGGACCGCGCGCAGGCCCTCATCTCCCGCGTCGTCGAGAAGGAGGCCAACCCCAACCTGCGTCTCATCCACACACTCGCCACCATCCACGTCGTCGAGCGGGAGGCCAGGTAGTCCGCCCATCCCCTCCCTCTCCCCCTTCCGCATGCTGGTAGATAGGAGTAGGAATAGCTTAATGCCGAATCGACCAGCGTAATTAGGCACACAAACTTGTGCTTGCTTGTGCTCATCTAGTTCCGCAACTACTCGCGAGCAACACCGGGATTTCACCCGTCTAAGGCTGAAGGAAGCCATTCATCTATGTAGGTGTGCTCTGCTTCCTGTATATCTGTTCACCCAGCAGTTAGCAGTCGCATCTTGCTTCTCGTCCAAACAAGCAAATTAACGGAGCAAACTCGTGTGCGGTCAGTGATCGAGTTTCAGGCCATCCTGTTCCTATAGACACTCTGCACAAGTTCTTGGATCCTGTTCTTATAGACAGTCTTCACAAGTTCTTGGCTTTTGGGTCAATACATTGTTGCTCTAGTGCATTTTATTGGTAGTGCATTTCACTGCATTTTATATCTATAAGCAAGGTCTCAGTTCTGTAGTTATATTGAAACTGGAGTACTAATATTTACAAAGGGAGTAACTGATAAAAAGCTCATGTTTCTGTACTCTGCTTCTAGTGTCACAGTGAACTAGCGGTAAATTGTAGAAAGTTGTAGCAGGCATTGGCTATTGCCCAGCTGGGGTGTTGGCTAAATTCTTCATTGCATCCTGGCCCATCGTAGAGTAATTTTAGGAGTAACTTGAAATGGAGTATAACTTGCTATGAATTACTCTAGGTCAGTGCCATCCTCTTGTACTCAAGAGTATTTTTGTTACAGTGCCATATAACATCAAACCTACTCCTGCATTTTTCTACTCAGGAGTATAAACTGCATTTTGACAGCGCCATAGATAGTAGGAGTAATAAAAATGCTAAGGTGCCATATAAATATTTGCCTTTTGCTTGGTAGGTGTTTGTGATAATGCTTGCAAGGGGCAAATGTTTAAAAAAATATAAATATTTGAATGGCCAGAGATGGGATGTGCAGGCCATCAAGGGGGCACGACACAGCCTGGGATGAGCTGTGCCACTTTGCTTATTATTCTTTCCTGAGATAAATAGTAATAAAAATGTGCTTGCTAGCTGTTGCCACTTATAGCCACGAGACAAGTTCAGTGTGCTATCATTATCATTAATCATGCCCAGGTTAAAAGACAACAGCAATATGCCCAGGTTAAAAGACAATATCTCTGGTTTTTTGGCAGTAATAATAGCCTCGTCACTATCTACAGTAGAACAGCCTGGGACTACTCAAGCAGTGCAAGCAAGCAAAATTGCAAGCTACTGCTGCTGCAAGCAAATTCTGTTAAAGCTTCCTTGGTTAACATTCTGGTTGTAGTCCTGCTTCTTATTCTTGCTACTGTTGCTGTTGTTATTCTGCTGCTGTTGTGTTGTTACCTGCTGCTGCTGGTTTCTTCTTGCTGCTGCTGCTGTTATGCCTGTATTCACAGCTGCTGCTGCTGTATTTGTGATGATGTTGTACTTGTGATGATGCTACTTATGATCTTTTGAAATGACCCATTGGCGACTTCATTACGCGGGGATAATGATTTTGCAGGTACCCCGAGAGGTCCTTGAGTTTGCCGGAATGTCGATAACTTCCGTTCTGGCAAATTCGGGTACTCCATATGTTTTATGATCTGTTGTAAGGGTACTAATTGGTCTCTTCTGCTGCTTATCAGAGATGGCGGGAAGCAGCCACCGCCGCTCTGTGACACCGCAGTATGAGTTGGATGCTTCCGAGTTCTTCACTATCATACTTGGGACTTCAGTATCATCCATGAGGCAGGTATATAAAACGAGAGATCTCCCCTTCACCCATCTCATTATGATATCTGTTGTTTGCCTACATCACTCATTGTCCCAAACTGCAGAGGCTGCCTGACAGTTTTATGAACATGCTGATGGGTGAAGATCCGCCAAATAATGTGAAGCTGCGACAGGCCGGCAGCGGGTTTCGCAGGCTGTGGGATGTGGAGTTGATGATCAAGGAGGGCCACATGTACTTGTCTCGTGGGTGGGAGAAGTTCTACCGTGCCTACGACCTGCGGCTGGGGTACTTCCTTCTCTTCATGTACGACGACGACGCCACCATGTTCATCGTGAAGGTGTTCGACGCGACTATGTGTCGCATGCGCTACGCTGAAGATTATGATGCCGGTACGTTCTTCCTCTTCTTATTCCTCTACATTTGGCTTTGTCTCACATCGATTGTTAACGGTCATTGTTGCATTTGGACAGGTAATGGGAGAAACAACAGCGACAATGGCTACAGCCAAAGCAGTAGCGACCATGGCTGTAGCGAAAGCAGCAGTGATTCTGGCAGCAGCATAGACAACAAGAAGGATGATCCGGACTGGAGTGCAGGAGAAGAGTAGTAGAGTGGGGATGAGGAGCTGTAGGATGACGATGGGCATCAGGCTGAGGATGACCTAGCGCTGGTGGTGGCTGACAAAGGGCAAGAGATGGTGGTGGCTGACCAAGGGCAAGAGATGGTGGTGGCTGACCATGGGCAAGAGATGGAGGTGGCTGAGGATGACCTAGCGATGGTCGTGCCTGAAGGTGGCCTCGCGATGGTGGTGGTGCCTGACAATGACCACGCACCGGTGGTGGCGCCGGCGATCCCACAGCTGGGCGACATGACCACGCTAATTGAGGTAGAAGACTACATCCCACTGCCTCCACCGCCTCGCCGCTCTTGGCGCATCAGGCTGAGGAAGGAGAAGGAGAAGAACAATGCATGAGAACTGAACTTTGTCAGGTATGTCAGATCTCTAAAATGATATATATATACTTAGTTACCTATGTTATCTCTAATATGCTTAGTTTCCTATAGGTTAGCTTCATTTTACCTAAGTTGGCTCTAATATGCTAACTTAGAGCTTATATGCTTAGTTTCCTATAGGTTAGCTCCAAAATAACTTATGTTAGCACAAAATGATCAAGTTTACATAATAAGCTTATAGTCTTTTTCTTATTCTTCTTCTTTTCCAAAATGACATAGGTTAGCTTCATTTTACCTAAGTTGGCTCTAATATACTAACTTAGAGCTTATATGCTTAGTTTCCTATAAGTTAGCTCCAAAATAACTTATGTTAGCACAAAATGATCAAGTTTACATAATAAGCTTATAGTCTTTTTCTTATTCTTCTTCTTTTCCAAAATGACATAGGTTAGCTTCATTTTACCTAAGTTGGCTCTAATATACTAACTTAGAGCTTATATGCTTAGTTTCCTATAGGTTAGCTCCAAAATAACTTATGTTAGCACAAAATGATCAAGTTTACATAATAAGCTTATAGTCTTCTTCTTATTCTTCTTCTTTTCCAAAATTCTTCTTATTCTTCTTCTAGTGTTCTTCTTCTTCTAGTATTCTTCTAGTCTTCTTCTTTTTCTTCTTCTAACTTCTTGTTTATCATTTTGCAGATTTGATTTAATTCACGGAAGCTTGCATGGATGGAGTGCTTCTTTTCCATTTGTGTTTTTATTTTGTATCAATGTGAAACTTTTGTGAATTGATGGATAACGGTGTTGGATGAACAATGTGAAACTTTTGTAATATGTAATGATGGAACTATGTGTTGGCTATGTATGTATATATGATGGAACTTGTGTGTTGGCTATGTATGTATATAAGATGGAACTTGTGTGTTGGCTATGATTGTTATATGGATGCTTGTTGTATATATATATATATATATATGTTGGATATCTCATAGGTGAAATAGTGACCTGAGATTAAGAAAAAAAATTAAAAAATTTGTTACTAATGGCGCACTACCATGTGGTGCGCCATTAGTATAGCAGACACTAGTGGCGCACCGTGGGCAAAACTAATGGCGCACTTCCAGGTGCGCCATAGTATACCAGATACTAATGGCGCACCAGTGGTGCGCCATTAGTAAAAAATTCTAGTGGCGTGATACTAATGGCGCACCAGTGATGCGCCATTAGTAGGCAAAACTGGTGCACCATTAGTAGCCCTTTTCCTAGTAGTGTATCGTTCTGGGGTTATGCTTTAGAGACGGCTGCATTCACGTTAAATAGGGCACCATCAAAATCTGTTGAGACGACGCCTTATGAACTATGGTTTGGCAAGAAACCAAAGTTGTCATTTCTTAAAGTTTGGGGCTGCAATGCTTATGTGAAAAAGCTTCAACCTGATAAGCTCGAACCCAAATCGGAGAAATGTGTCTTCATATGATACCCAAAGGAAACTGTTGGGTACACCTTCTATCACAGATCCGAAGGAAAGACTTTTGTTGCTAAGAATGGATCCTTTCTAGAGAAGGAGTTTCTCTCAAAAGAAGTGAGTGGGAGGAAAGTAGAACTTGATGAGGTAACTGTACCTGCTCCCTTATTGGAAAGTAGTTCATCACAGAAACCGGTTCCTGTGACATCTACAACAATTAGTGAGGAAGCTAATGATGATAATCATGAAACTTCAGATCAAGTTACTACTGAACCTCGTAGGTCAACCAGAGTAAGATCCGCACCAGAGTGGTATGGTAATCCTGTTCTGGAGGTCATGTTGCTAGACCATGACGAACCTACGAACTATGAGGAAGCGATGATGAGCCCAGATTCCGCAAAATGGCTTGAGGCCATGAAATCTGAGATGGGATCCATGTATGAGAACAAAGTGTGGACTTTGGTTGACTTGCCCGATGATCGGCAGGCCATCGAAAATAAATGGATCTTCAAGAAGAAGGCAGACGCTGATGGTAATGTTACTGTCTACATAGCTTGACTTGTTGCGAAATGTTTTCGACAAGTTCAAGGAGTTGACTACAATGAGACCATATCACCCGTAGCGATGCTTAAGTCCAACCGAATCATGTTAGCTATTGCCGCATTTTATGATTATGAAATTTGGCAAATGGATGTAAAGACTGCATTCCTGAATGGATTTCTGGAAGAAGAGTTGTATATGATGCAACCTGAAGGTTTTATCGATCCAAAAGGTGCTAACAAAGTGTGCAAGCTCCAGCGATCCATTTATGGACTGGTGCAAGCCTCTCGGAGTTGGAATAAATGTTTTGATAGTGTGATCAAAGCAAATGGTTTTATACAGACTTTTGGAGAAGCCTGTATTTACAAGAAAGTGAGTGGGAGCTCTGTAGCATTTCTAATATTATATGTGGATGACATATTGTTGATTGGAAATGATATAGAATTTCTGGATAGCATAAAAAGATACTTGAATAAGAGTTTTTCAATGAAAGACCTCGGTGAAGCTGCTTACATATTGGGCATCAAGATCTATAGAGATAGATCAAGACGCTTAATTGGACTTTCACAATGCACATACCTTGACAAAGTTTTGAAGAAGTTCAAAATGGATCAGGCAAAGAAAGGGTTCTTGCCTGTGTTACAAGGTGTGAAGTTGAGTAAGACTCAATGCCCGACCACTGCAGAAGATAGAGAGAAAATGAAAGATGTTCCTGATAACCCACAAGTATAGGGGATCGCAACAGTTTTCAAGGGTAGAGTATTCAACCCAAATTTATTGATTGGACACAAGGGGAGCCAACGAATATTCTCAAGTATTAGCAGCTGAGTTGTCAATTCAACCACACCTGGAAACTTAATATCTGCAACAAGGTGTTTAGTAGCAAAGTAATATGATAGTAGCAATGTTGGGGATATCGCTTATCGAGAACTTACCGGTCGACCTATGATAAGAGGTAAATCGGCCAGTTTATCGGCATATCGGGCGATTTATCGTCATATCGGTTGATTTATTGGCCGATATATCTTATCGGTCAGACACTGGTAAGCGATAAAATCGGCCGATTTATCGAAATATCGGAACATATCTTGAACAGTGGATAGTAGTGGTAACGGTCGAAAAAGGTAATGGTAACAAAAGTAGTATTTTTGGTATTTTGTAGTGATGATAACAATAGCAACGGAAAAGTAAATAAGCGAAGAACAATATATAGAAAGCTCGTAGGCAATGGATCGGTGATGGAGAATTATGCCGGATGCGGTTCATCATGTAATAGTCATAACCTAGGGTGACAGAAAACTAGCTCCAGTTCATCAATATAATGTAGGCATGTATTCCGAATATAGTCATACGTGCTTATGGAAAAGAACTTGCATGACATCTTTTGTCCTACCCTCCCGTGGCAGCGGGGTCCTATTGGAAACTAAGGGATATTAAGGCCTCCTTTTAACAGAGTACCGGACCAAAGCATTAACACATAGTGAATACATGAACTCCTCAAACTACGGTCATCACCGGTAAGTATCCGGATTATTGTCAATTCGGGGTTAACAGATCATAACACATAATAGGTGACTATAGACTTGCAAGATAGGATCAAGAACTCTCATATATTGATGAAAACATAATAGGTTCAGATCTTAAATCATGGCACTCGGGCCCTAGTGACAAGCATTAAGCATAGTAAAGTCATAACAACATCAATCTCAGAACATAGTGGATACTAGGGATCAAACCCTAACAAAACTAACTCGATTACATGATAAATCTCATCCAACCCATCACCGTCCAGCAAGCCTACGATGGAATTACTAAAGCACGGCGGTGAGCATCATGAAATTGGTGATGGAGGGTGGTTGATGATGACGATGGCGACGGATTCCCCTCTCCGGAGCCCCGAACGGACTCCAGATCAGCCCTCCCGAGAGAGTTTAGGGCTTGGCGGCGGCTCCGTATCGTAAAACATGATGAATCCTTCTCCTTGGTTTTTCTCTCCCCGAAAGTGAATATATGGAGTCCAGGTTGAGGTCGGTGGAGCGTCAGGGGGCCCACGAGGCAGGGGGCGTGCCCAGGGGGGTAGGGCGCGCCCCCCACCCTCGTGGACAGGTGGAGGCCCCCCTGACGTGGATCTTCCTTCCATTATTTATTATATATTCCAAAATAATGATCCGTTGATTTTCAGGTCATTCCGAGAACTTTTATTTCTGCACAAAAATAACACCATGGCAATTCTGCTGAAAACAGCGTCAATCCGGGTTAGTTCCATTCAAATCATGCAAGTTAGAGTCCAAAACAAGGGCAAAAGTGTTTGGAAAAGTAGATACGATGGAGACGTATCAACTCCCCCAAGCTTAAACCTTTGGTTGTCCTCAAGCAATTCAGTTGATAAACTGAAAGTGGTAAAGAAAAACTTTTACAAACTCTGTTTGCTCTTGTTGTTGTAAATATGTAAAGGCAGCATTTAAGTTTTCAGCAAAGATTATGAACTAACCATATTCACAATAACATTTAGGTCTCATATTTACTCATATCAATGGCATAATCAACTATCGGGCAATAATAATAAATCTCGGATGACAACACTTTCCCAAAACAATCATGATATGATATAACAAGATGGTATCTCGCTAGCCCTTTTTGAGACCGCAAAACATAAATGCAGAACACTTTTAAAGATTAAGGACTGACTAGACATTGGAATTCATGGTAAAAGAGATCCAGTCAAGTCATACTCAATGTAAACTAATAGTAATGGATGCAAATGACAGTGGTGCTCTCCAACTGGTGCTTTTTAATAAGAGGATGATGACTCAACATAAAAGTACATAGATAGGCCCTTCGCAGAGGGAAGCAGGGATTTGTAGACGTGCCAGAGCTCGATTTTTGAAATATATATGAATAATATTTTGAGTGGTATACTTTCATTGTCAGCATAACAACCAAGAGATGGCGATATCTTCCATACTACACACATTATAGGCGGTTCCCAAACAGAATGGTAAAGTTTATACTCCCCCTCCACCACGAAGCATCAATCCATGGCTTGCTCGAAACAACGAGTGCCTCCAACTAACAAGAGTCCCGAGAGAGTTTTTTTTGCAGTTATTTTGATTTGATTTGCATAAAGCATGGGCGTAGCGATCAGGCCTCAAACAGTCTGATCTGTGTGCATAAGTGGCATCCCTAGATCGGTAATGCTGACACACACAATACTTGAGGATTTTTAACAAAGTAGCAATCACACTCTTATTACATCGAATGTCTCAGAAGAGAACTTATTAGAATAAATATGGCTTAAGGCCATCTAATACGATAACAGCGGAAGGCTTGGAAGATAAAGTGAGTCCATCAACTCCAACGGCATCACTGAGTGAAGGACCACGACCTAAGGCTCCTTACTCGTCGTCTGAAAAGTCTGCAACATAATACGTTGCAGCCCGAAATGGGTCAGCACATGGAATATGCTGGCAATTGTAACACAAGAGAGTAATGAACAATGTAAAGCTATCACTACATGCATATATGGCTGGTGGAGGCTGTATAGTTAATATGTTTTGCGAAAAGCCAATTTTTCCCTACTGCAAAGGAATATATTTTTTTAGCTACCAAGTTGGTTGAAAACATTGAGAAGGTAAACCCCCTCTCAATCCCAATTAAAAGTAATTATTAACCCAACAAACTTAATTTAGAGTGATGAGATCCACGCGATAATCCAAGAACTAGATACTCAAAATGTCCATAACCGGGGACACGGCTAACCATGATTAGTCTGTACACTCTGCAGAGGTTGTGCACTTTTCCCCACAAGACTCTGTTGACACCTGATTTTGGCAAGATACAGATTGCAATGAGGATGGTCTCGAGTGAACGGGTTTTCAGCATGAAAAGATTCACATCGCCGAGTGGAACCACTTTGATGTTTCGGTTATATTCATTTGACTTTATCTTACGGACCGAAACTATACTCCGAGTGGCATAATTCAATGTTCCGAGTGGTTTTTGGCCAATCACGTCTTCAAGATGACCTCGGATGAAGGAGCACTCTTAATGAATTGTCTTCGTCTCGTCGAGGCAATCGATTTTGATATATAAATCATCTCAATCCGAGTTCATATGCAAAAGTTAGAGGCAATACACTGCAGACCGAACCTCAACGGAAATATAGCGCGAGGTGCCAGACACTTGTCTGATAGGTTGCGCGAGTAATTCAGCCATCAAGACGGACTTGTTTTCAGTCGGATATTCCTCAACACGGAAAAGTTTCGTCTCGTCGAGCCGATCGATTTTCATATATAATTCGTCTCAATCTGAGGTTGTATGAGGCCTGGAGAGACAAATCAAGATCGGGCTATGTTTTCAATCGGATATTCCGAGTGAAAAGATTACCATCGGGACGAAAACTTGCCGATTGAATAAGATAGTGCCTTCCGAGTGGAAATATAGTCATCCGAGTGGAAATATAGTCATCCGAGTGGAAGATTGTCTTCCGAGTGAAAAAGTCCAATCGGACGATCCGAGTGAAAGTATCTAATATCCGAGTGGATGAGCTCAAGTCCGAGTGAAATTGAACATGTGCTCGAAAGTTTATCAAAATGACCTTGGATGAAGAAGTGTTCAATACAGAAGTTGTGCGTATCATCAAGACGGTAAACTTTGATTTTGGAGTCATCATCATGAGAGATAATATATAGCCTACAAATTCACTACGAGACTCGGATAATCTAGTCTACTGCAAGACCGAGTCTGATTGGAAGATAAAGATGACCTCGAAAAGTATTCAAGATGGCCTTATTTGAAAAAGTGATCAACATGAGAGTTGTTCATATCGTCGAGGCGCACAAGTTTGATAATTGGTCCGTCTCGATCAGAGATCATATGCAAGCCCGGCGGCCCGCGCAAGAAGGAAGACAGAGTTTGGGCCAGATTCAGACTGAATCCGAGTTGGAATAGAATTAGGACTCTAGGACGTGAATTGATGTAATTTTTATTGTAAGGAAAGCCTAGATGAATCCTTTACTTGTACGGGAAGTCCAGCCGCCTCTTATATATGTTGGGGGTGACGGCCGATTGAACAACACACAATCGAACAAATCAATATACTACTTTTTCATCTACATTTTATCTCTCCACCGTTTTTCTCTCTCGTTCTTCGCTGTTCTTCGTGTTTGAGAGCTGCGAATTCCGAGACTCTAGGGGCGAGCGAATCGACCTAGGGCAGCCCATAGCCCCGCACTCCCTGACGGGGTCCCTCCCGGGGGTGTGGGGTTTTCGGGTCTGCAAAAGCGCCCGTCGACTGTCTTGCGTATCGCGCTGTCGGTCGGGTCTCCTTCGACGTGAGCTGCGGTGCATCACCCCCGGCGTCGAGGGTACATGTGACGTGTTCATGTGTCAACACACTTTTTGGCGACTCCACTGCGGAACGAAGATCAATCATCATCATCCACCATGTCCGATCTTCCCAAGCAATCTGAGGTAGATGCCGATAACATCATTAAGCCCAGTCTTGATGAGATATCGGCCGATCATCGCCAAGTCTATGAGGAGTACAAGAAGGCACGCGAGGAGAAGGACCTGCAGGAGTTCCTTGCAAAATTCAAGAAAGATAGCCAAGGCAACATCACTCCGATTGAAGAAATCAAGTTCCCTTCTCTTCAAACTGAACAGGTTAAACCCTCTGTAAGTACTGCCTTTTCTCCTGAGCAGTGGGCTGAGATTGAAAGTCGTATTGCTGATGGTAACAATCTAGTCTATCAAACTTTTATAGAAAATACTATTGCTCAGAAGAATATATCTCAATCGTCTAGTGGTAATAATGGTGTAGCTGCTAGTGTGCAAAACCCTAATCTGGCTTTACCTATTGCATCGGCGCCTCCCATGCCAATGACTTATTATCCTACCCAAACAAATCAGATTGTGGCTACACCCATTAATCCTATTATGAGCATGACAGGTTCGGTGGCAACGCCGAACCAAACTCTACCTACAGCTACAACCACTCGACCACTACCAAATTATGGGTCGACATACATGCCACAATTCCTACCCACAACTAGCAACCCTACTCCTTCTATGCCACTGCCACAAGCTGCATTGTCCACTATGGATGATGGTCTAGCTAATCTTAGAGAGGAGATGGCTAAGACGCTTCGAGAAAATTTTGGAGTTGAGTTACCTCGGAATCGGATTTACCAAAAGCCGTACCCTGAGTACTTCCATGCCATCCAGTGCCCTCCGGGATATAAGATTCCAGATTTTGTTAAGTTCAATGGAGAGGGCACAAAAACCACATGGGAGCATGTTAGTCAATACTTAGCACAACTAGGTGAAGCAGGCTCACTAAATGAGTTGAAAGTGCGTTTGTTTCCTTTATCTTTAACTGGTACTGCATTTTCATGGTTTTCTTCTTTACCTCATGGTTCCATTCGGGTTTGGTCGCAGCTAGAGCAGAAATTTCATGATCACTTTTATAGCGGCGACAATGAACTCAAGTTATCACATCTAACATCAGTTAAACAGAAGCATGATGAATTGGTCTCCGATTATGTCAAGAGATTCAGAGAAACAAAAAACCGGTGTTTTAGTTTGGTGATAACCGAGAGAGACTTGGCAGACCTAGTGCTGAGTGGTTTGAGAACTCCCATTAGAGAAAAGCTAGAAGGTTATGAGTTCTTAAATATCAACCAAGTCTTACAAAGGGCTTTGGCTCAGGAAAGCCGAAGCAAAGATCTCAAAGAAGTGCATAGACACAAAGCCGATTGTCCAAAGATGAATATGGTGGAATATGATAGTGATCACTCGGATGATGAGGGTGATGTTTTTGTGACTGAATTTTCTTGGCCATCTAAGGCCAAACCCTTTACTTCCAATGATCTGAAACCGATTCATAAGAATCGTGATGAAGAGATGAAGCTTACTTTTAACATTGCTAAGTGTGATAGAATATTTGATGCTTTGCTGCAGGCTAAGATTATTAGAATATCTCATACTTTACCATCGTTTGAAGAGCTAAAACGGCGTGCTTATTGCAAGTATCATAATTCTTTTTCTCATGCTACTAACGATTGCAATGTTTTTCAACGACAGATACAATCGGCCATTTATGACGGACGATTGAACTTTTCTGAGATGCAAGTTGATAAATAGCCTTTTCCAATGAATACCATGTATTTGGAGGGGAAGAAGCTACTCATTCAGCCGGAGGTAGCCGAATCTGCTAATAAAGCTAATGTCATTGTTGGTGAGCCCAGGAAAGACAAGGAGGACAACAAGGTCTTGGGGAGACAGGTTGTGCTTGGTAAGCAACCCGATGGCAAGGAAGTGATCAAATTCACCATCAAGAATCCTACACTCGGGGGGCAACTACAAGTGCAAGAAAATTCTCGTGTGAGATTTGTCAAGCCAAAGAGTCCAGAAAGTGGCAAGTGGAAAAGGAATGAAGTTAAAGTACAGCGCAAGCGGATCAAGCCAACTTTTGATATGTTGCTGTCCAAGTACACCAACCAGTCGGCCGGTTCTAGCTTTAATCGGCCGACTCATCTGAAGCGACCAAGGTCACCATCAGCTGATATGTTCAGTCAGTATATGAAACCGAGTGGACCAAGGGTGCCGTTTCCAGAAGAGCATGCGCAATCTGTTTGGGATCGACTTGGCTATTCATATAGAGGCCGACTGAACATTGGTGGCTATTAGTCGGCTGGTCAGAACATGCGACCGGATGGAAATTATCCGAGTGTAAGAACGCACCCAGGTGGAAGTTATCCGAGTGAAAAAATGTGGTCAAGTATATTCCATCCGACTGAATTCCATCCGAGTGGATTCTATCCGAGTGGATTCCATTCGAGTGACATCCATTCGAGTGGATTCCATCAGAGTAAAAAGGTGTGCCCGAGTGGAAATTTCATGCATCTGGAAAGTCAAAAGGAATGGCGTGTTAAATCACCAAGTGTTGCAGCAGTTGAGTCGGGAAAAGGCAAGGGGAAAATGGATGCCGACTCACTTATCTTGGGCACCGAAACATTCGCCATACAGCAGCCGATTGTGCATAGCAATCCGACTGAGCCGATACTTTCTATCACGCCAAAGCACTCGGCTAATGACCATGAAGCAAGCACCAGCCGAGTAAAAATGAGAGATCCTAAATACACTCAGCCAAAGTGGTGTCCTCCAGGGCTAACAAAGACACAAAAGAGGAAACTACAGAGGTTAAGGAGTCAAGAGATGGCAGAACAAGAGGCCGAGAAGCAAAGGGATAAGTTGTTCAATGACACTCGGCCTATGGTACCTACAAAACAAGTGTGGAGGCCCAAACAAATACAAGATGTTGTGGCTTCTACACCTATCACAGCAGCACCTACACTACCAAAAGAGGACGGCGCAATCATTGCATCGTCTACGTTACCTATTGCTTCCTCTTCACCCGGACAAGTTTCTGAATCGGTGGATGCACTTGAGGAGGAGGCTGATATGTTGGACTATGAGTCTACACCGGTTCATGAAGGTATGGATATCAATATGGTGTATTACTTACCTACTGAGTTTCGTGCTGTAGATGAGGAAGGGGAGGTGGCTCAGCTGGATTTTGGCCCTAAAAATGCGATATTCAAGAAGCCAAAAGAACCAGTAACGCATCTGAAACCATTATATCTCAGAGGTCATATCAATGGGTCGCCGCTCACTCGGATGCTTGTTGATGGTGGTGTTGTGGTAAATCTTATGCCCTATTCGGTCTTCAAGAAATTGGGTTTGCCTGATGAAGAATTGATCAAGACCAATATGGTGCTCAACGGGTTTGAAGGCAAAGAGAAAACTGAAGCCAAAGGTGTAATGTATGTGGAGCTTACAGTCGGAAGCAAAACTTTGGCTACTGCATTCTTTGTCGCTGAGGTGCAAGGTAACTACAACGTTATACTAGGCCGTGATTGGGTTCATGCAAACCAGTGCGTGCCATCCACTATGCACCAGTTTTTGATTCAGTGGGTTGATGATGAAGTGGAAGTCATTCATGCGGGTAACTCGGCTTGTGTTGCTTTGGCCGATGCATCGGTGGATTGGCAACATCCCAATGCTACTTGCTTGACGGGACGTGACTTATCAGAATTTGATTTTCTCAGCACGACCAAGAATGGTTTTGTGCCTGTCTCTTTAAAACTGAATGAATGCAATCGGCTCCTAGGTATGATATGTTTAAATGGATCCTAATTCCGAGTGGTTACAAAAACGTCTTGTAAAGTATCGGTCTAGTGAGAACGATATGTATGAGTCTATAGAGGAGTTGGATGACATGGATAAACTTGGACAAGGTTTTACATCAGCCGATCCGTTAGAAGAGGTGGATATTGGAGATGGTTCAGTCACTCGACCGACATTTATAAACAAAAATTTGAAAGCCGATTGTAAGGCTAAGTTAATCGAGCTATTGAAAGAATATGTTTGTTGCTTTGCATGGGAATATCATGAGATGCCAGGGTTAAGCCGAGAGCTAGTGGAGCATCGGTTGCCTATAAAGGCCGGTTTTAGACCTTATAAACAATCGGCCAGAAAATTTAATCCAAAAACATATGACCGGATCAAGGAAGAGATCGGTCGACTACTTGAAGCTAATTTCATTCGACCTTGCAGGTATGCCGAGTGGATTTCTAACATTGTCCCGGTGGAGAAGAAAGGGTCCGGTAAGTTGAGGGTGTGCATTGACTTCAGAGATTTGAATAGGGCTACACCCAAAGATGAGTATCCTATGCCAATAGCCGATATGCTTATTAATGATGCTTCTGGACATAAGGTTATTAGCTTTCTAGATGGTAATGCCGGATACAACCAAATTTTTATGGCCGAAGAGGACATGTATAAGACAGCTTTTCGATGCCCTGGTTTCCTTGGTTTATTCGAGTGGACAGTGATGACATTCAGATTAAAAAATACTGGCGCCACATATCAAAGGGCTATGAATTTGATTTTTCATGATTTACTCGGTGTCATACTTGAAGTTTATATTGATGATATTGTTGTCAAATCGGACGCTTTTGAATCTCACTTGGCCGATTTGCGTTTAGCTTTTGAAAGGATGAAAAAGTATGGACTGAAAATGAATCCTTTGAAGTGTGCTTTCGGCGTGTCAGCTGGAAAGTTTTTGGGTTTCATTATTCATGAAGATGGTATAGAGATTGATCCCAAAAAGATAGAGGCTATACAGAAAGTGGAGGCTCCAACATGCAAGAGAGATATGCAAAAGTTCCTTGGCAAGGTCAATTATTTGAGAAGGTTCATAGCTAATCTATCAGGGAAAGTTGATGCATTTACTCCTATCCTTCGGTTAAAGAATGACGCTAATTTCACTTGGGGGCAAAACAGCAAGAAGCATTTGATATGATCAAGAATTATTTGTGCACTCCTCCGGTGATGAGAGCATCCAAGCATAGGGAACCCTTCAGACTTTACATTGCAGCAGAGGAAGGAGTTATTGGTGTTGTTCTAACTCAAGAGACTGAAGGAAAAGAGCATGCCATCACTTATTTGAGCCACCGCTTATTGGACGCAGAGACAAGGTATACATTTATTGAGAAATTATGTCTATGCTTATATTATGCTTGCACAAAACTGAGACATTATTTAGTGCCGAGTGTTTGTGTAGTAGCTTGTCAAACCGATGTCATTAAATACATGTTGCATAGGCCAATTCTTAGTGGTAGAATTGGCAAGTGGGCTTATGCTTTGATTGAATATGATTTGGCTTATGAATCTATAAAATCCATGAAAGGCCAAATTGTTGCTAATTTCATTGTTGAACATCAGATTAATAACAAGCATGATGTTGATATGAACCTTGTTTCATTAGTACCATGGAGATTATACTTTGATGGTTCAGTTTGTAGCAATGGCCAAGGTGTTGGTATTGTTTATATATCTCCTCATGGTGCTGTTTTTGAAGCCTCATGCCGCTTAGAATATTTTTGCACAAACAATCAAGCCGAATATGAAGCATTGTTATTCGGCCTAGAGATGTCACTTGCTATAGGTGTTACACATATTGAGGCTTATGGTGATTCGTTACTAGTGGTGCAGCAAATATCCAAAGTCTTTCAGTGTTTGGATGAATCACTTAATGTTTATCTTGATAAATGTCTAGATATAATCTCTACTTTGGATTGTTTTAGCATTGCACATATATCTAGACATAACAACTAGAGAGCAAATGAGTTGGCACAGCAAGCATCTGGATACCATGTTGATCATGGCATGTTTCATATTTCTCAAAGTCTGATGTCTTGTCTTACCAGTATAGAAGAGGCCGAACCAGAACCCACTGATTCGGTCATTAACAAAAAATCTAGTGCAGGTGACAATCCCGACTGGAGGAAGCCCATTGTTGATTACTTGTGCAATCCGAGTGAAAGGGTGGACAGGGCTGTTCGGCATATGGCTTTCAAGTATACAATGAGAGATGATGGTCTTTATCGCCGAACAGTCGATGATGTTCTTCTAAAGTGTTTGGATGAGGACCAGGCAAGAGTTGCTATGGGAGAGGTACATGAAGGCATTTGTGGCACTCACCAGTCGGCTCCCAAGATGAAATGGTTATTGCGACGTGCTGGGTTTTATTGGCCGACTATGATTAATGATTGCTTCAGATATTATAAAGGGTGCGAAGCTTGTCAAAAATTTGGTGATATTCAATTGGCTCCTGCTGCTATGTTGCATCCTGTTATCAAGCCGTGGCCTTTCAGAGGATGGGGTTTAGACTTTATTGGGCAAATTCATCGATCTTCCTCAAAGGGGCATCGGTTCGTATTGGTGGCAACTGATTATTTCACTAAATGGTCTGAAGCAGTACCTCTCAAGAACATGACACATACAGAGGTAATTCAATTCATAACCGAGCACATTATTCATGGATTCGGTATTCCTCAAACGTTAACAATAGATCAAGGTTCATCTTTCATGTCACACCAAGTAAGAGAGTTTGCCGGTTCTTATAACATAAAGTTGCTCAATTCCTCTCCATATTATGCCCAAGCTAATGGACAAGCTGAGTCTAGCAATAAAATTTTAATCAAACTCATCAAGAAAAAGATTGAAGATAATCCAAGGAGATGGCATGAGTTGTTGTCTGAAGCTTTGTGGGCACATAGAATTTCAAGGCATGGTGCTACGAAGGTGACCCCATATGAGCTAGTATATGGTCAAGAGGACGTTTTACCAGTGGAAGTAAATTTGAATGCTTTGAGAATAGTCAAACAAAATGATTTATTGGCAGTAGATTTTTATAACTTGATGATGGAACTTGATGATGGACAATATTGATGAGGTTGCCGATAAATGTTTGGTTGCTTTGAAGTTCATAGAGAGAGACAAGTTGAGGGTTGCAAGAGCTTACAATAAGAAAGTTAAGTTGAAGAATTTTCAAGTTGGTGATCTCGTTTGGAAAGTGATTCTGCCGATTGGTTCAAGAGATAGAAAATTCGGGAAGTGGTCTCCAAGTTGGGAAGGTCCTTTTAGAATTACAAGAGTTGTTCCCGGAAATTCATATTTGGTGGAATCAATACAAGGGGCATTGTTACCTCGAGCTCTCAATGGCAAATATTTGAAGAAGTACCACCCGAGTGTGTGGCAGGAAGCCTAAGTAGGCAATGGCCGATATACGATTATCGCCCTTAGCACAAACATGGCCGATACATAATTATCGCCCTGATAAAAATAAATGGCCAATGGAGTGTTGATATCGTCCTTAGAACAAACACTATGCATATTATTTTTCGGCGTGCAAGCTTTGCCGAAAAACAGGGGGGCATGTGTTGACACCTGATTTTGGCAAGATACAGATTGCAATGAGGATGGTCTCGAGTGAACGGGTTTTCAGCATGAAAAGATTCACATCGCCGAGTGGAACCACTTTGATGTTTCGGTTATATTCATTCGACTTTATCTTACGGACCGAAACTATACTCCGAGTGGCATAATTCAATGTTCCGAGTGGTTTTTGGCCAATCACGTCTTCAAGATGACCTCGGATGAAGGAGCAATCTTAAGGAATTGTCTTCGTCTCGTCAAGGCAATCGATTTTGATATATAAATCATCTCAATCCGAGTTCATATGCAAAAGTTAGAGGCAATACACTGCAGACTGAACCTCAACGGAAATATAGCGCGAGGTGCGAGACACTTGTCTGATAGGTTACGCGAGTAATTCGGCCATCAAGAAGACCATGAATCGAAAAACCTTCAACACGGAAAAGTTTCGTATCGTCGAGCCGATCGATTTTCATATATAATTTGTCTCAATCCGAGGTCGTATGAGGCCTGGAGAGACAAATCAAGATCGGGCTATGTTTTCAGTCGGATATTCCGAGTGAAAAGATTACCATCGGGACGAAAACTTGCCGATTGAATAAGATAGTGCCTTCCGAGTGGAAATATAGTCATCCGAGTCGAAATATAGTCATCCGAGTGAAAAATTCCAATCGGACGATCCGAGTGAAAGTATCTAATATCCGAGTGGATGAGCTCAAGTCCTAGTGAAATTGAACATGTGCTCGAAAGTTTATCAAAATGACCTTGGATGAAGAAGTGTTCAATACAGAAGTTGTGCGTATCATCAAGACGGTAAACTTTGATTTTGGAGTCATCATCATGAGAGATAATATATAGCCTACAAATTCACTACGAGACTCGGATAATCCAGTCTACTGCAAGACCGAGTCTGACTGGAAGATAAAGATGACCTCGAAAAGTATTCAAGATGGCCTTATTTGAAAAAGTGATCAACATGAGAGTTGTTCGTATCGTCGAGGCGCACAAGTTTGATACTTGGGCCGTCTCGATCGGAGATCATATGCAAGCCGGGCGGCCCGCGCAAGAAGGAAGACAGAGTTTGGGCCAGATTCAGACTGAATCCAAGTTGGAATAGAATTAGGACTCTAGGACGTGAATTGATGTAATTTTTCTTGTAAGGAAAGCCTAGATGAATCCTTTACTTGTACGAGGAGTCCATCCGCCTCTTATATATGTTGGGGTTGACGGCCGATTGAACAACACACAATCGAACAAATCAATATACTACTTTTCATCTATGTTTTATCTCTCCACCGTTTTTCTCTCTCGTTCTTCGTTGTTCTTCGTGTTTGAGAGCTGCGAATTCTGAGGCTCTAGGGGCGAGCGAATCGACCTAGGGCAGCCCATATCCGCCGCACTCCCTGACGGGGTCCCTCCCAGGGGTGTGGGGTTTTCGGGTCTGCAAAAGCGCCCGTCGACTGTCTTGCGTATCGCGCTGTCGGTCGGGTCTCCTTTGACGTGAGCTGCGGTGCATCACCCCTGGCATCGAGGGTACACGTGACGTGTTCGTGTGTCAACAGACTCGATCTCCTCCGTTGGATTTCTTGCACTACAAGGTGTTTGAGAAACGGATGACAGACACACAGTCTTTCAGAAGCGTTAGCACCTTACGATGGGTAGACCGGTACACCTACATCCCCTACATCTGCTAGTCTACCACTATAAGAGTTCACACGACTTAATCAACTATGCTGGAGCCCATAATGGCATGTGGCTGCACACGGAAGTTTCCAGTATGAATAATCTTATGATCCCTTTGAGCCTGGGTGGCGGTCCTTAGGAAAATCACACGGTACCCCAGGATTTCCAAAAAAATACAGGCAATCACTGGGTTCCCCAGGTGCCTCAATCCACCCAGATGTGTATTAAAGTTGCCACCTTAAGTTGAACCATTAAGTAAACAATCTCACAATCTGTCATGGAATACACTCAAACCCAATCCACGTCTACAAGCATAGCATGGCAATATAAGCATAACATAGTAGTAACTCCCAAGGGTTTGATAATAACAGGGCAATAGGTTCTACCTCATGAACTACTTCCAGACCCACAATTTATTCAGATCCTAACCATGCAAATTTTTGACGATTGATCTAATGCAATAAAGCAGAGTAGTAAAGAGGTATGATCAAAGTGTTACTTGCCTTGCTGATGATCCATGAAACCTAGAGACTCGATGTAGCACACTTCGCACTCCGGGTACTCTATCGCAATCAAACAAGCATACAATAAGAAATCAAGCAAAGGCACGGGTAAAACTCAAATAAAAGATCTAACCAGAAAGTTCAACTTAAGAACTCCGGTTTGCAAAAAGAATCAAAACAAACGAAGCGACAAAACTCAAACGGCAAAAGAAACAAGCTCCGATTACTAATCTGAACTAAAGTAAAATTTTACTGTATAAAAAACTTGTTTAAGTTGATTAAACGGAAAGAGGGTTTCGAGACGAAACTCTGGGCGCTTGAATCGCCTGATTCCGATAAACGAGCGAAAAGTTATACTAAAACGAAAATCGGATGAGAAATCGCGATCGAAAATAATCGCAGAAAAAATCCGGGAAAAAGAAAAACTGAAGAACAGGATAACGAACGAGCGGTCGCTGTCTGTGACTAAATGGTGATTAACTAAACCGAAGAAAATAAAATAAACTGATCTAAATAAAAACGGGCGGATCTAAAAAAACATACGGTTTTCCGAAGAAAACCGGCGGCGGCGGCTACCTCCGGCAAGTCCGACGAGGGCGGCGGCAGCGGTGGGCGGCTCCGACGAGGGCGGCGCGGGGCGGGGCGGCAGGTCGGCGGCAGGGCGGCGCGGCGTTGGCAGTGGCGGCGGCGGCGACGGCGGGCTCGGGTTAGGGTTAGGCGGCGGTGGGTTGTGGTGGCTCGGGCTGGACTTCGGCGGCTCAGGCGGTGCGACTTATAAAGGTCCCCCGGGCGGAGTCCGCTTGGGTATGGCCCGGAGTCGGTTCACTTTTTTTTATAATTTCGACGTGCAGAAAAAGAAAGAAAAGAAATACTAAACGGACTCCAAAAATCGCGAATTAAATTTTCCCGGTCCTCTAAAAATAAGCCGGAAAAGATGAACATTTATTTGGGCCTAAAATGCAATTTTGAAAAGCACATATTTTTCCTAATTCAAATAAAATAGCAATAAAACTCCGAATAAAAAATCTTATTTGATTTTAATATTAAATCTTTGATATTTCTCTATTTTGAGGAAGTCATTTTATCCTCTCTCTTTTATTCGTATAAAAGAAATATTCAAAGAGAAAATAATTAAATTCAAACGATCCTCTTTTCGAAATTCGCAAGAACGCGAATATGAAAATAATGAAATCCCCAACTCTCTCCGTAGGTCGTTAAGTTGCGTAGAATTTCTAGGATCAAGCCAAAATGCAATAAAACATTAAGCATAGAAAATAGGTGTGGATGCATATGTTACAAACCTACCCCCCTTGAGATGAATCTCGCCCTCGAGATTCGGGTTGGCTAGAAAATAGGTGTGGATGGTCCTTGCGTAGGTCTTCTTCTCGTTCCCAGGTGGCTTCATCTTCAGTATGGTGGCTCCACTGAACTTTACAGAAGTTTATAACTTTGCTGCGTGTAACTCGGCTGGCAAACTCGAGAATCTTGACTGGCTTCTCCTCGTAGGTCAAATCGCTATCTAACTGTATTGCTTCTTGTGGCACTGTATCTCTCAGAGGAATATCAGCCATCTCCGCGTGGCAGTTCTTCAACTGGGAAACGTGGAACACATCGTGAACTCCTATCAATCCTTCGAGCAATTCCAACTTGTAAGCAACTTCTCCCGTACGTTCCAAAATTCTATATGGTCCCACAAATCGTGGTGCTGACTTTCCCTTAACTCCAAAGCGCTTAACTCCTCGGAGTGGTGATACCCAAAGATACACTCTGTCTCCAACTTTGTAAGCTATCTCCTTGCGTTTAGAATCTGCATAGCTCTTCTGTCTGGACTGGGCTACCTTGAGTCTATCGCAAATCAGTTTAACTTTATCTTCTGATTCTTTAATCAAATCTGGTCCAAACAACTGTCGGTCTCCAACTTCATCCCATAACAACAGTGTTCTGCACATCCTTCCATACAATGCTTCGAAAGGGGCCATCTTCAAACTGGCTTGGTAACTGTTGTTGTATGAGAACTCTGCGTAGGGCAAGTTGTCATCCCAACTAGATCCATAATCTAGCGCACAGGCTCTCAGCATATCCTTCAGAATCTGGTTGACTCTCTTGGTTTGTCCATCTGTTTGTGGGTGAAAAGCTGTACTGAACTCCAGTCTGGTTCCCAAAGTTTCATGCAACTGATTCCAAAACTTGGAGGTAAACTGGGTTCCTCTATCTGATACAATTGTTCTCGGAACTCCGTGCAAACATACGATCCTGGTCATGTATATCTTTGCCAACTTAGCACTGGTGTAAGTGGTCTTCACTGGGATGAAATGAGCTACTTCCGTCAAGCGATCGACTACAACCCATATCGAGTCATAGCCTGAACGAGTCCTGGGTAATCCCATGATAAAATCCATGCCTAGCTTATCCCACTTCCATTCGGGTATCAGCAATGGTTGCAGCAATCCAGCTGGCTTCTGATGCTCTGCCTTCACTCACTGACATACATCACAAACTGCTACATACTCCGCAATATCCTTCTTCATTCCGGTCCACCAGAATCTATCTTTCAGATCCAGGTACATCTTGGTATTTCCTGGGTGAATCGAATATGGTGAGTCATGGGCCTCCTGCAAAATCAGCTTCCTGATCTCCTGATCATTTGGTACATATACACTATCCTCAAACCATAGGGTATCGTGTTCATCCTCCCGAAATCCCTTGTCTTTTCCTTTGCTCATCCTTTCCTTTATCTCGGTGATCTCCTTGTTCGTCTTCTGCTCTTCTCTGACTTTATCCATCAAAGTAGACTGAATCTCCAAAGCTGCTACATAACCTCTCAGAACTATCTCCAAACATAGCTCACGAAGGTCTTCTGCTAACTCCCTGGGTAACTCTCTGGTCATGAGTGTATTGACATGACTCTTGCGGCTTAACGCATCGGCTACTACGTTAGCCTTTTCGGGATGATAGTGCAACTTCATGCCATAATCCTTAATGAGTTCCAACCATCTCCTCTGCCTGAGATTCAACTCCTTCTATGTGAAGATATACTTCAAACTCTTGTGATCCGTGTATACCTCACGATGATTTCCGTTGAGAAAATGTCTCCAAGTCTTCAATGCATGCACTACGGCTGCTAACTCCAAATCATGCGTAGCATAATTTAACTCACAGGTTTTAAGCTGTTGTGAGGCATATGAAACAACTCTTCCTTCCTGCATAAGCACTGCTCCAAGTCCTCGACGAGAGGCATCGCAATACACTTCATAATCCTTGCGTTGATCTGGCAGAATCAACACTGGTGAAGTAACCAAATGTTTTTTTCAACTCGTGAAAACTGGCCTCACATTCCTCTGTCCATTTGAATTTGGTGTCCCTCTTTAACAACTCCGTCATAGGCTTTGCAATCTTCGAGAAATTCTCAATGAACCTCCGGTAGTATCCTGCGAATCCAAGAAAACTCCGGATCTCTCCAACGGACGTGGGTGCCTCCCAATTTGTCACAGTGACGACTTTGTTGGGGTCTACTGCTATTCCTTCTTCGGATATAACATGTCCAAGGAATCCAACTTCCTTCAACCAAAACTCACACTTGCTGAACTTGACGTATAGCTGATGTTCTCTGAGCTTCCCAAGTACCAAACGCAGGTGCTCCTTATGCTCCTCTTCATTTTTCGAGTAGACCAAAATATCATCTATGAACACTACGACGAACTTATCCAAAAACTCCATAAACACCTTGTTCATCATGTTCATAAAAGAAGCAGGTGCGTTAGTCAAGCCAAATGACATAACGGTATACTCATATAGCCCATACCTTGTGGTAAAAGTTGTCTTAGGTATATCCTGCTCTCGAATCTTCAACTGGTGGTAACCCGATCACAGATCGATCTTGGAAAACACCTTAGCTCCTTGCAGCTGATCAAACAAATAATTGATCATCGGCAGTGGATACTTGTTCTTGATCGTTACTTCATTTAATCCACGATAATCAACGACCACCCTTAACGATCCATCCTTCTTCTCCACTAGAAGTACTGGTGATCCCCAAGGTGACGAACTTGGGCGAATATATCATTTATCCAGTAACTCCTTAATCTGTTTCTTAATTTCCTCTAAATCCTGTGTGGGCATCCTGTACGGTCTCTTAGATATTGGCCCTGTGCCTGGCAAAAGCTCAATAAAAAAACTCTATGTCTATATCCGGTGGCATGCCTGGCAACTCTTCTGGAAATACATCTGGGAAATCCTTTACCACTGGTACTTCCTCCTGTACAACTCATGTTAAGGAATTTACTTGAGTCCTAATCGGCAAATGCCAGGATACATACTTGATCCTTCTTCCTTCTGGGGTGGTGAGCAAAATTGACTTACTAGCGCAATCGATGTTTCCTCCATACATCGATAGCCAATCCATACCCAGAATCACATCCAAACCTTGCGACTCCAAAATTATCAGGTCTGAAGGGAAAACGTGCCTACCTATGGCCAACGGTATCTGAAAACATCCTTGGCTTGCCATACACTCTGCTCCTGGCGAGCTTACTAACATAGGTGTACTAAGAACTTTGGTGGGCAGTTTATACTTATCCACAAATCCCCTTGATATGTATGAATGCGATGCACCAGTATCGAAAAGTACAACTGCAGTAAAAGACTTAACCAAAAACTTACCTATTACTGCATCTGGCTGGGCTTCAATCTCCTCCACGTTAACGTGATTCACTTGTCCCCTATTGAAAGGGTTGGGCTTCTTCCCAGAGCTTCCATTACCGTTTCCGTTCTTAACTTCAGGACATTCATTGGTGTAATGTCCGGTCTTCTGGCACTTGTAGCAAGTAACGTGACTTAGATCTTTCTTGGCAGGCGTTGATGGGTTGGAACGGTTCTGTCCGTTGCTTCCTCCATTACCATTCTTGGAGCCACTATGGTTGTGTGAACTTCCTCCATTGTGAGTGTGGCCTCCATGGTTATGCACAAGTCCTCCCGAGTTTGGGGTGAAACGGGGTCTCTGCCGAGCTCCTGAATTATGCTTCCCTTGTCCATACTTCCTCTTGTGGTTATCAATCTGCTGCTGCTTCCCTTCAATCATGAGAGCTCTATCTACCAAGTGTTGGCAGTTATTAAAGGTTTCTACCATCAACTTCATGCTCAGCTCATCATTCAATCCCTCCAAAAACTTCTCCTGCTTAGTCGCATCCGTAGCGACATCATCTGGGGCATAACGGGCTAGCTTGCTAAAGTGCGTCCTCCTTGGCGTAAGTTGCGAAACTCACGCTTCTTTATGGTCATAGCTCCTGCTGATACATGGGCAGTGTGAAAAGCTTGCTAGAACTGGTCCCATGTAACAGTGGCTATAGGATAGGTCATAGTGTAATTCTCCCACCATGAGGCTGCTGGTCCATCCAATTGGTGCGTGGCAAAACGCACCCTCCCAGCATATGTGCATCCTGCAGTGGTTAACTCCCTTCCAATCCTGCGGAGCCAATCATCTGCTACTATCGGCTCGATGCTACTGGAAAACACCGGCGGCCGCAACCTCAGAAAACGGGCTAAGTTGTCAACTGGTGGTGGTGAGTTGTTGTTATTGTTGTTGCCTTGGTTCTGAACTAACAACTGCATCAGGGTATTCTGCTGCTGGATCAACTAAGTGAGCTCCGGTGGAAAGGTAAATCCGGGGTCACGTCTCGGAGGCATCTGAGGGTTTAGAGGGAAGATAATAGAATAGAATGAGGTCTAGTGAGAAAACACTACCCACATGCACATGAGGCAAACACAATCATATCACTCAATCAATCAAGCAAAGGCATACAATCGGTCTAGAACTATTCGTTACAAAGTGCTTGGACTATACTATTTACATGGTAGACTACTACTACTGTTTTGGTGGTCAACTAGAAATATTGTTCGGTCGAAGACTCCATGATATCTGCTCCAGCTTCGTCTTCATAATCATCATCACTATCGTCGGGGTCTGAGTCGGTGTCGTCGATGATGATGTAGTCCTCAGAACGAATCTCCTTGGGTTCATCGTCTTCTCCTCCTGGCGCGGGGTCTCCCATGAATACTCCTAGCTTCTTTTCCAGATCGTCATTCCTTTCCACTAGTACGACGATTTCCTCCTCATAATCTTCGCGAGTTGCCTTGAGTTCTTCCTCAAGCTCCGTGATCCTTGTCATCGCCTTCTTTAGATCTATCATGCCTGCGCTCATCTGGTTCTCCTAGCGACGAATGTGCTAGTTTAACTCCTGGATGAAAGCTGCAATTGATCTATCCTTCCTGGTGTTGATCATCTCCCATTGCTCATCTCGACGCCCACAAATCTGGTAGATAGTATCCTTGAGATCCTTGTGATAAACCTCCCCAATGCGTCCCATGGTGATGTGAGCTGCCATACTCTTTCCTAGACTCCAGGTTAGTGCATCAAAGGAAAACTCTATGGGTTTGGTGACTGGCGTGAAAGTCCTCCCTGGAACTTGAACTTGAATCATCCATCGCTCCTCTTCTGGTAAAGTGGCGTTGTAAGTCCCGGAGAAGCTTGGTATTCCAATGTTCAGGTACCTAGTGACTTCCTTCAAGTGTCGTCCAAAGGGTGTTTCTTCATCCGGTTGTGCGAACTTATTCCTTGCATCCGCCATCCTAAAGAATAGAAAATGGATAGAAGTCAGAAATGAGAAGAGAGTAGTGATCTAGGGATCTAGCTAGTGGTCGTGTCCTACAGTCAGCGTGTGCTCTGATACCATCTTGTAGCGACCAAACCTCAAACAGTCTAATCTCTGTGCATCAGTGTCATCCCTGGATCGATAATGCTGACACACACAGTACTTGAGGATTTATAACAGAGTAGCAATCGCACACTTATTACATCGAATGTCTCAAAAGAGAACTTATTACAATAATATGGCTTAAGGCCATCTAATACGATAACAGAGGAAGGCTTGGAAGATAAAGTGAGTCCATCAACTCCAACGGCATCACTGAGTGAAAGACCACGACCTAAGGCTCCTTACTCGTCGTCTGAAAAGTCTGGAACATAATACGTTGCAGCCCGAAACGGTTCAGCACATGGAATATGCTGGCAATTGTAACACAAGAGAGTAATGAACAATGTAAAGCTATCACTACATGCATATATGGCTGGTGGAGGTTGTATGGTTAATATGTTTTGCGAAAAGCCAATTTTTCCCTACTGCAAAGGAATATATTTTATTTAGCTACCAAGTTGGTTTAAAACATTGAGAAGTTAAACCCCCTCTCAATCCCAATTAAAAGTAATTATTAACCCAACAAACTTAATTTAGAGTGATGAGATTCACATGATAATCCAAGAACTAGATACTCAAAATGTCCATAACCGGGGACACGGCTAACCATGATTAGTTTGTACACTCTGCAGAGGTTTGTGCACTTTTCCCCACAAGAATCGATCTCCTCCGTTGGATTTCTCGCACTACAAGGTGTTTGAGAACTGGATGACCGAGACACAGTCTTTCAAAAGCGTTAGCACCTTACGATGGGTAGAGTGGTACACCTACATCCCCTACATCTGCTAGTCTACCACTGTAAGAGTTCACACGACTTAATCAACTATGCCAGAGCCCATAATGGCATGTGGCTGCACATGGAAGTTTCCAGTATGAATAATCTTATGATCCCTTTGAGCCTGGGTGGCTGTCCTTAGGAAAATCACACGATACCCTGGGATTTCCAAAAAAATAAAGGCAACCACTAGGTTCCCCAGGTGCCTCAATCCACCCAGATGTGTATTAAAGTTGCCACCTTAAGTTGAACCATTAAGTAAACAATCTCACAATCTGTCATGCAATACACTCAAACCCAATCCACGTCTACGAGCATAGCATGGCAATATAAGCATAACATAGCAGTAACTCCCAAGGGTTTGATAATAACAGGGCAATAGGTTCTACCTCATCAACTACTTCCCGACCCACAATTTATTCAGATCCTAACCATGCTAGTGTTTGAGGATTGATCTAATGCAATAAAATTGGGTAGTAAAGAGGTATGATCAAAGTGTTACTTGCCTTGCTGATGATCCGTGAAACCTAGAGACTCGATGTAGCACGCTTCGCACTCCGGGTACTCTATCGCAATCAAACAAGCATACAATAAGCAATCAAGCAAAGGCACGGGTAAAAGTCAAATAAAAGATCTAACCAGAAAGTTCAACTTAAGAACTCCGGTTTGCAAAAAGAATCAAAACAAACGAAGCGACAAAACTCAAACGGCGAAAGAAACAAGCTCCGATTACTATCTGAACTAAAGTCAAATTTTACTGTAGCAAAAACTTGTTTAAGTTGATTAAAGGAAAGAGGGTTTCGATATGAAACTCTAGGCGCTTGAATCGCCTGATTCTGATAAACGAGCGAAAAGTTATACTAAAACGAAAATCGGATCAGAAATCGCGATCGAAAATAATCATGGAAAAAATCCGGGAAAAAGAAAAACTGACGAACAGGCTAATGAACGAACATTCGCTATCTGCAGCTAAATGGTGAAAACCGTTCGTTATAACGAACATAAAAACGGGCGTTCGCTAATTAACTAAACCGAAGAAAAAAAATAAATCGATCTAAATAAAAAACCGCAGATCTAAAAAAACCATACGGTTTTCCAAAGAAAACCGGAGGCGGCGGTGGCTACCTCCGGCAAGTCCGATGAGGGAGGCGGCGGCGGTGGGCGGCTCCGCCGAGGGCGGCGGAGCGGCGCGGCGTCGTGGCGAGGCGACGCGGCTGCGGCGGCAGTGGCGATGGCAGTGGCGGCGGCGGGCTAGGGTTTGGGTTAGGCGGCGGTGGGCTGTGGCGGTCGGGCTGGGCTTCGGCGGCTCGGGCGGTGCGACTTATAAAGGCCCCCTGGGCGGAGTCCCGTTCGGGTACGGCCCGGAGTCGGTTCACTTTTTTTT